>NC_142250.1:20417416-20764291 GCF_052056855.1 Sturnus vulgaris | reverse complement strand
TCTGCCTTGTCTGCCACAAGTAGGTGCTGGTCTGCTGTTTCAGAAGTCTGAGCATCATATTTTAGAGTTGTGAAACGTTTCTTGTGGTAAACTAGTAACAGTTAAATCTCACTGGGATTTAAAATATTGGCTTGCATAATTCTTATAGTATTTAATTTCAATGACTTCTCCCGTAGTCAGTGTTTTTTTTCAATATAACATCCATAATATGAAAGAGAGAAGGCAAAAAACACCACTGCTTGTGTCATTTTACCAAGAAGAGTTTTCACATACAGATCAACAAAAGGCAGCTTCTAGAACTCTGTTCTGATGGGCCTGGAAGTTACTGAAGCTGCTTATGGTCTCAGACAGTGCAGCTAAATAACTCTACAGTGTCCTGGAGCTATTTACAGAGAAAATATTTTATATACAGAGAAAATATCCACTCCTCTGGACTGGTCTAATGGCAGGGTGGCTGTTACTGACCTGTTTTGTAAGTCCCAGCACAAGCCAGAGTACTGTGACATTAATGCTGTATACAGGTGGACACCTGGAATATGTCATCCTTCATTACTTACTTACCCACCTTCTGCCCTACCAATGGCCTGGACACACTCTGAGAAGTGCCTTCAGCCCAGTCTGGGAGACCAGATAGTGTGCTAGGAAAATGCACCCTGAAGCAGCCATCAGAAGGCAGGCCAGACACAGCCAGCCTGAGACACTGCTCCTTGGGACTGGTCAAGGTCAGGAGAAAACTTTTCATTTTTAATTAAACTGTGTTTGCTTTGTCAGCTGAACTGGTTTACCTTTCAGTTCTTCTATTTCAGAATTCTTTTTTATTAAACTCCAGCATTCAGTACTGGCCCTAGAGACTAACACTTTGCTATAGTGGCAAATTTATTAGGGCTCCCTTAGGTACAAATAGGCCAAGTTTTTTATTATGTGCACACAGCTTCTTTATACCCTCACTGTACATGAGGCAATGTGTTAAATAAGATCCAAAGCCCATTAAATGAAGAAGCCCATCTCTGCAAAGAAGACTCCCCAGGAACCTAAACCCTGCCTGTTATATCACAGCTGGCTCACCCTCACTCTGTCGTGCTGGCTGAAGCCATCAGGTTTTGGCAGATGCTTGAGAACCAAGATGCTGATGTGATCACCAGCCTTGGCACAGCAAGGGATAGGAGCATCCCTGGGAGTTGTTACTTTTTATTAGAAATATTTCTGTAGCAGTGTTCAAGAAATTGGCTGCTGGCAGGGAAGGAAGATGTACAGGAGAAAAGAGCTGATCCTCTGAACCATTACTTTAGAGCTAAACCCAGCTGGGACTGAACCAGAGGGTCTCTGGAGAAGATTTGACAATCACCATCCAACAAGGGTCTGAAAGGAAGTTTCAAAATCACTCTCAGAAAGCCAAATACTTGAATTCTTCTCCTATGGGTCTGAACCTGGGAGCAATCCAGATTGATGCTGCTGCTTGTTCAGATAAATAACACAGACAACAAGCAGCCAGACGTCGTGTGTGTGTGAGCATGCACATTTAAACTGCAGCTGCCCCTCTTTTTTGGTGGAGTTCCCCTCCACCAGGCTCAGGAGCAGCATTTAGGTGGGTGAGCTTCATGCACCCCACAGAGCCCTTTCTATGTCAGTGCAGCCCAGGACTCACTGCACAAGGTTTCATCCCTACCTCACTGTCAGGCTGTGGTGGAGCTCACAAGCTGGCTCCAAGCTGGAAGGAAAGGAAGGGGGAGAGTTTCTTGCTTAGTAGCTTTGTACGAGTGACCCCTTTGCACTGTGACAGACCAACCTGAGCCCTGTGTTACTCTGGTTTTTCCCAGTGCAGACATTCTCAAGGGAGATATTTCTTGCTATGGAGTCCTCTCTTTTAGTAATTGAATGAGTGTCCACAGCCTGGGAGGTGACTTGTCCCTTCACTGACAGCTCACAAAACATTTGGGACCCCTCAGTGTCACCCTGCTTCTCAGTGCCACACTGGGCTGTGTGCATCACGTCGTCACAGAGATGAGTAGCAGCACAGCTGAAGGTGCAAGTGGTACTGTTTGTGCCACACAAAGGGGTCACTAGATCTTGGCTGAAATTATTTTTTGAAGTAGATGGTTGGTTGGATTAATTTTTTTTTTGTTTTTGTTATAATGTCATAGGTCTGCTGCTCTGTACAAATATCAAGTGTCTACAGAGATGTTGAGGCTGGGGAGCCTCCTGTCTATAAGAAACTCTGAAAATCTTCAAATTCCTAGCCAGTTCAGACAAAATCAAAGTTTTAAGAAAACAATCCACTGAGTTAAGAGCTATGCTTTTTCACCAGCTCGATGAATCACATACATATTTAAATTTTCTGGCACTGGTACTCTCCTGTTCTTCAATACACAGTTTGCCAGACACTGTGAAAGCAGGAGAGAAGGGAATAAATGAGAGTCTTTGTTATTAATTAGATTTTAGAACTAACTACATTAATGAGCCAGAAAAGTAGGAGCCAAAGTACTGGAAACACCTTCTTCCTGCTGCCACTGCATGGGAAGGCAATTTAACCTGATTCCATACTCCCTCTCTCTGGGATTTTCATGTACCCGACCAAAATATCTCCTGCATGTAAAGGTGGATATATCTGGCCCGCAATGTAAAAGGGTCCTTAGCATCTGCCACAAGGGAGAATTGCATTGGCCAGATGCTACTTTTGTAAATGATGACACCTTTTAAATACATTGTTTTCACTTCATCCTGTCTCCCTGCCCTCTCTCTTCCTGAGCTCCGCTCCTCACATTTCTATCAGCAGGAGGGAACATTTTGGGTTTGCTACAGGCAGACTGGGAAATACTTGTGCTGGCAGAGTTGGCAATAAGCAGCAAGGAGCAAAAAGTCTTCTAAAGAGCCCAGCATGTTATGGAGGATGATGTCTGCTGTGTGCTCTGTTAGCTAACAGCATGCACCCAGCAATGTGAGCATTAATTTGGGGGAATTAGGAATGAGCGAGGGTTTAGTTTGATTCAGACTGGATTTAGGATTAGCCATAATAAACAACACACATATTGGGATCGTGTGGTTTTATCTGTGGCCTCGGAGCATCACTGGCTTCCCCCTGCTCAGCCCGATTGGATGTACATGACCATGGCGGACAATGCTGTTCCAGCAAATGCCCATCGTACAGATGCAGTCACACGTATAAAACCTTTGTTTTACCCCCAGCTCAGCTTTATTTACAGGCTGAAGGGTATTTACCTGCTGGAGGAGCTCTTCAAATGCCGCGTGGATGTACCATTGCCCTTATGTTAGCCACTCTCACATCCACTGGAAGCTTTCCAAGCAGCAGGCTGTTGTTCGGGATTTTCAGATGAGCAGCATAAAAATTGACAAGTGTACACCACGTGGCTGGTGTCCTGCTGAGCCTGATCAGATAACCTCTCAGTATACTCCAGGGATGCAGATATTGCACACCATTAAACATGTCTCGGATGCCCAGAAGGATATAAATCTACAACCAGGTTCCTGTACCGCTGGAAAACGCAGTTAGTCACAGCGGGAATAGCCCCCTGCAGTGCTAATAGAAGATTGCTGCTCGCTGGCAGCTGCATCCAGAGGCACGGACAGTCCAGCACCAGAGGGAGCTCCGCTGTGGCTCATCGTGACAGCTGCTGCTGGGAGCTTGTCTGTGGCTGCATCACAAACTGTTCCCCTCGCATAGCCATTCTGGTGACGGTAACATCTCTTCTTCATTCCAAAATGGACAAAAAAAACCCCTAAACTGCCACTAACAACAGCAAAACAAACCAATCAACCAACCAAAACCCCCAAACACTGGGGGAAAAAAAAATCAAAACAGTATTCAGCTCAACAAAGTACAAAGAAATAAACAAACAAAAAAAAAGAGTGATATTTTAAACCCTTTTCTTTAGCTTCAAATTCATCATACATGTTTTTAAACGAATGATTTCTTTAAAAAGTACTTTCAGTTCAAAAGAAAAGGTCCAGGACTGTTCACTTAGATATCCATGTAAGCAAATGAGGGCTTCACAATAATTTTTGAGCAAATTTCCCATCTGAGAAGACAGGAGACGAAAAAAAATTAACACTCCAAATATGTAGGTTTTTTATCAGCAGTTTCAGTGTTGTCAAAGCAGTGTCTTTTTCAGCAAAGAAGCTGTTTTATTGGAAAATTCCTGCTGAGGTGCAGTCATGTGACTTGGCTGTGTCAGTAGGTTTTTGGTCCAGTACTCCAGCTGGTATTTGATCCTGCTTGGTTTGTGTTAGGGCTTATCTGGTTGCTAAGGGAAGGAGTTCATGGCAGCAGGATCAGTGCTAGGGCCAACTCTGCTGCGGGTTTGAGCTGCTGGGGCTGATCCCATTGCCAGGAGGAGTGTTTGTGTCTCGGGCTGGTAATGCAGGGGGTTCGGGAAGGGAACACAGTGAACAAAAGGGCATCTCCATCCCCCTTTGCAGATCCACCTGCCCCCAGACTCACCAACTGCACCACTTTAGCAAGAGGGGACAATGTGTGGGTGACCACCCTGCCTCCAGCAGAGAGATGGAGATGTGGGGGCACACCAGGTACAGCCCTGGTCCTGGCAAGAACCTGGAAAGAAGCAAACATTCATCTCCCTAGGGGAGTGGAACATGAGGATCCTGGGGGAAAATGGAGTTCCTCTGTGGGAGCTGCAGGTAATAGGACATGTGCACAGACAAGTGAGAGCTGGAAAGGACATTGAAGGCACTGTTTAGAGCATGTCCAGACACTTCAGAAGAACATGAATGCTGTATCTGTAAGTTAATACAGACATGTAGACATACCTAGATACATCTCTACACAAGTATGGGTGCACTATCAACAATAACATTGTCTTATTATAAAGTGATAGGATATTCTGTTTTCATTCTTTTTCTAACTTTTCCTTTTGGAAATTTCAAATAGCACAGACAGTTCTGGCCATGGAATAACGCTGGAATGTTTTCACCCACATTCCTTGGGAAGGGATGAAGTCTCAGGGCACCTGTTCCAGGCAGTCAGTGCTCCCCAGAAGAAACTGATTCTACCAAAAGACTTTTAGGAATCTCAGGGCAATCAAAGAGAGTTTCTCGTGGACCAGATCCAGTTCCCATCCCCTGCAGCTTATCAGTGCTAGGAATAGAAAGAAGGATCAATGTTAATCTCAGAGTCTGTCATCTCTGCCCTGTCGATGTAAGAATGGTCCTGAAGAAGGCCCCTTAGCTCACCTGAAACGCTTCAAGTTGGTGACACCACTGACAATGCTGGCACAGCAATAATTCCATTTTTGTGTGCTCTGCATGCTGCCATTCCCCATGACAACTTTAGGCAAGCAAAAGGAGAGTTGAGATAGGATGAGGCTCTGAATGCCAGTGTGTGAACACACTGGGGAGCTCCATGACAAGGGAGTCCAAACCAGCACAGGGAAGAGTCAGCCTGTCAGGCAGCTTGGCTTTGACAAGGTCTGGCTTTTCAAAGTGCATCTGCAGCTTTGAACATTTTTTACTTTTTGCTGGTGTTCCACTTCTTTCCATTGCTAGAAGGATTTCAAAGATTGTCCCTGCTTCTCACAGAGTCTTCCCTCTCTCCTTCTTTCAAAGTACCCCAGGCCTCAATTATTCAATATGGACTTGGGCACAGGAAAGTGCTTATTTTTACCACTGCAAGCTGCTTCCCCCAAGGCTTGTGTTAAATCTGCTTTAATAAAAACACAGAGCTTTAGTCAATTGGGACATAAATGATTTCTCTTCTGCACTATTGGAATGCTGCTTTCTAAGTATGTTCCATAGCATATTAGAAGCAAGTCTCTAATTGGCCATATAGTACCAAAGACCTGACTATCAAATGTGAGAAATCAACATCATGAAAACTTTGAGAATATCAAAAAGAAGCAAGGGAAGACCACAGGTCATTTTCAGCCATTCCCTATCCATTTAAACCCTGTAATTACAATATTATATTTAGTATCAGAGGACAGCGTTAAATGTGAGATCATCATAAGACCAGAATAATCATCTTAAAGACAAAATAAATTAATCACTGACCTCTGTTGTTATAATGAGGATTTCACAAAAAAACCCCAAACACATTGAAGTTCAATTTACTCAAGTGTTCCATGTTCTTTATCTCCTATAAGGCTCTGAAGCAGAGTTTCTTTAATAAAAATGACTGATGTACACCAGTTGCTCCAAATTACACATTTATATGTATTCACAAGAGCCCATGTAACCCATCATGTGCAATATCACCAGCCTCTGATGCTGCTTTTCAGTGAGAGAGGGGATCAAACTCAGAGTTTTTTATTTACTCAGAAATGAAGCAGAGTATATCCCCCAAATACAGAAATGCAAACCTGTCAGTGTATTTCTGGTAAAAACATAACCAGCCAACTATTCTCTTTATGGTCTGTTGTATTCATATTACAGTAGTACATTCACTGTCAGCAAGGACTTCTGGGCTACTCAGGGATGAAAACAGAGCAAACCTAAATAAAATTGCCAGTCTGGACAAGGGCTGAGCCAAAATCACTCTGAGAAGTCTCCACTGTGTTTCATAACACAATCTACAATAAGAGAAAATTAGGAGAAATGTGAAAAAAGACGAATTACACACCTGGTAACTTCCCCCAGGATGGGACACAGGGAATACAAAAGACCTGATGTCCTCTGGGTGCTGGCACCATATCCCTATGGTGCTCTGGCCAGACAGACCACTGCTCCTGCATAACAGGGAGGGTGGAGTGATTGCAGGAGTCGTGGGCCAGAGGTGTTTCTGCCCAGTCTCCTGCTCCCTCCCTTTAGGAAGGGGAGGAAGGGGGAGGAAGCCCTGCATCCAGTCATGTCCTAGATCTTTTAATTGTATACCAAACACACACACACACACACACACACACACACACACACACACACACACATACACACACACTTCCTTGTTCTCAACTTTCTGTGCCAGCTGGAGAGAAAATTACAATGACACATAATTACAATGGAAAAGCTGGCTAGAAGTCATTCCAGAATTATAAAACAAGTCCCATTTATTTTGTTTATTAATTAATAAATAATTACTTATTTGCAAATACAGTTGCATTGATGGAACATGCTGATGACATATATCTTCTTGGACAGATGACTTAGGAAGGCACTGAACACCCAAGGAGGAGTTGACAAAAATCCATGCATGTAGGCCATTTCAATTAAACTAAACTCTCTAAAACCAATCCAGCAATTTCCATGAGGAAATTCAAGCCCTTGGGACAGAGCCATGGCTGTGGGATGGCAGTCCAAGTCTGCCATGTGACAGCTGGACTGTTGGCATTGCAGTCACCCCACGAGGAGAAAGAGATTCAGAGAGAGGCAGTTCTGGCCCTAGGATCAAAGACTAGCTAAGTCAGGTTTAGCCTCAGTCACCCCTGCCAAGGAAGAATCATCACTGTAAAGGACCTCAGGGCACCAAGAAATGCAACATGCACAAAGACTAGGTGCAGGAGAAGGAAACAGTGAAAACAATGTCCCTTGCTCCCTTCAGCCTGCTGTGCAAGCCAAAAACCTGCTGTGTTCTTTAGTCCTAACCACAGTCTGCTGGCAAGGCAGAATTTGGCTTGGTTTGCCTCAACACCTCTTAAACCTACAACTTAATGTCATTGCCACTAAACAGTGCTTTCCTACAACTGCTTTCATGACTATTGCACGTTTCCCATAGCACCCTTCCCCAAAGAAAAGGGTCAATTTACAGCTCTCATTCTGCCTAGTACTGACCTCTTCTAGCCCTGTTTCCCACAGCAGCAATGGAAAACATCTCCCCAGCAAACATAAACAGAACAGGACAAGGAACTAAAAATATTTGTTATTTGAAAATGTGTCATTTATCTTCCTTTTAACACACAAACATTTTGTGTTCACCATCACAGGCATTACTGCTTTCTTATATTAATATGCAAATAGCAGTTTTGCAGGTATATTACATATATATATGGGGTAGCTTATGTGGGTGCATGTGTGTGTTTGTACACACACACTCCCACAGCCTAGCAAGAAGTTGGCCAGCAGCCAACTGGTCTGGGCCAGAGACAGATTTGCTGATGGGTTCCTGCTCAATACCAGGCTGGGACCTGGAAATACATTTCTAATATCATTCATGCCCTGTGGCAAAGTGTGGGAAGCTTTGGATACGAGACAAGAACCACTTTCTTATCTATCTCAAAACGCCCCAATTTGTTTAATTTCACAGAATCATAGAATCATTAAGGTTGGAGAAAACCTCTAAAATCATGACTAACAGTTAACTTAGCACCAAGTGTTCACCACACCAAGGATGGTGATCCCAGTACTTCCTTGGGCAGCTTATTCCAATGGCTGAGCATCCTTACAGTGAAGAAATGTTTCCTAATGTCTATTCTAAACCTCCATGGAGCAACTTCAGGTAATTTCCTCAGGTGCTGTCACTTGTTACTTTGGAGAAGACCCTACCTTGCTACAACAATTTAGTTACAAATTCTGCAGGTCAAACCCCCTGTGGGAGCTGTTCAGAGATACAGCCCACTGTGAATGCAGCTCCCTGAAGCTAGCAGGAAGGGATGATGGAAATGAAGAAGTCCTACGTGAAATGTATTTGATATCCAAGTTAGGACTGGTTCCTCTTTAGATGTCCATGTTCGGTTCACCTTAACAGCAGAGGGAAAAATGCACCCTGCTTTCCTCACACACCTGGAAGCAGTATAATGGAGCATCCTATTCTCTACAATAAGAGTTTTAGGAGACCCTTGATAAAAGGGTGCAGAAGCGTGCATGTCTATAAAACAAACAACAGCTAAAGAAGTAAAAGGGATATTTTAAAATACACATACACTTTTTTTCCATCAGATTACCATTCATTTTTTAATCTGTTCACAGATACCTCATATCCACAGTCTTCCCTTGGAAAGGAAGCTTTTATCCTGTCCTCTGAGAGCCTACTTCTTGATTTGTGGCTGTTAATGGCATTAAAATTTGTAATACCACACACACACACACAGACACACACACACACACACACACAAAAGGGCTTGTGCACTCTGATAGGTTCTGAGATTTCATAGGTTTTGTCTAAATGCACCATGGAAAACTCTAATGGATCTATTTAATTATATTTTAATATGTGGATGAGATGCTGCTCTATACTGCATAGACATTATGCTGTATAGAGTGACAGCAATAGAGAAGTGCAACATGAATAGCATCATCAGTTTTCAAAATATTTGTGACTAAAAATATTTAGAGTAAGAGCCACTCCCCTTAATTTCACAACTTGAAAATGAATTCTCGTTCCTGAAGAACTCCTGATTTTCAGTTTAAAAAAAAATCTTTCAAAATGAGCCCTTTCTCAGGGAATACTGCATTTGCTGAGTTCCAAGTCAAAATTAGTTTAAATTTTAATGTTTTCAGAACAGAATCACAGGATAATTCAGGCTGCAAAAAATCTCAGATCTCTGGGTGAACCTCCTGCTCAAATAGGGTCAGCTCTGAGGACAGCCCAGGGCTTTATTCAGTCAGGTGCTAAAAACTTTCCAGGGTGGAAAACTGAACAACAAATGTTTATTCAAATATGGGCATTTGTCTGAATGTGCTTAAAATCCAAACCATACCAGTACAAGCTTCTTCATTTCCAACCCACACCTCTGCTGCAAACCTACCAAATCAAAAATGTGTAACAGGTGAAATGAACCTTAGAAAATCATTAAAGGCTAAATCCAAACCCCACTGTAATCAATTAAGTGATGCCCTTAGTGTTTGTCTAAGAGAAATGTTTCAGCAGGTGGCACTGATGAAAGGAACTGTCTGGTGAGACCAGGACAGGTTGTGAGCACTTGGCTCTTGTCAGGGATAGAGGAAGGCTGAGAGCTGAGTTCAGGTTAAGGAAGGAGAAAAACCGTAAAGTGGGTCTGTGTCCCAAGAGAGGCTTCAGTCCTGGGATACTTACTGAAGAAAAACTCTGTCATAAATACTAACACTGGGAGAGTGGAGCAGTGCCTGTGTCCTGTCTCCACATTTTATTCATTAACCAAAGGCCTGATTCATCCCTTTCTTTTCAGGAAGTCAAGAGCTGCTTCGCTGAAAAAAATCCTGTAAAAATTTCCTAAGGTGTGAATCAGGCTGAAAGTCACTGGCATAATTATTCCTTAGAGCTTCTGCACTTCAGCTGTAACTGGGGAAAACAGTATGAAAATGAGACAGAAAAAACTAAGCCAATACTCCAAATATAGATATTTACAAGCAGGCACAATACATTCAATTTTTCCATCTTTTCACCTAGGTTTCCTCATTAACTATGATGATAAAAAAGAGCTTATGCAAGGATGAGTGATATTTTCATACAGATCTTTCAATGCAAAGTGATAACTGAAAGAAGCAGTTTTCTAGAAATTAATACGTTGGACATTCTGAATATTTGGTTCGTTTGTTTGTTTGTATTAAATCACAGAATTCACAGATCAAACTCAAGTACATTTTTCAGGTTTTAAAAGTTAGTTCTATGTTTCAGTGGGAGCCTGAAAACAAAACAAAACACATTTCAATTGCAATAGCAAAGGACTTCTTATCTGAACAAACAATTAAATACTCTTGTGGGATTTCATTCAACCTTGCTCCTCACCAAAATATTTCAGGCCAAATATCAAGATAACCTGATTTATTTATTATAAATAAACCCTGACTCTGGGGGAACCTATTTGGATGTTATCAAGGAATATAAAGAATTCAGCAGCATGTTAGTGGACACTGCAAAAGTATATGAGAAGTCTAGAGCAGCTGCAACTGTATTCTGGTTGTTTAAAAGGGTTTTTTTTGACATGGCTGTTGTATTGTGCATCCAGTATACAATCTCCTTGTCAATGACATCAGGGCAATCAACTTGTGCAAAAAATGGGTCTTGCATATATGGCATATTTATAGCCACATACTTTCTACCTGTCAATATAGTTCAAAGGCAGTGAGTGAGGAAAGTTCAGTAGATGCAGCATCAGTTCTAGGTCTCATAGGATGCATAGGATGGTCTCATAGGTTTTATTTTGTGTTATGTATCATGCAACACATCTGGGCAATTGGACACTTGCTTTGGCTATCCCAGCCTTCTTAAAAGCAGCAGCAGCAGCAAGCAGTGGCTTCACATTGCCAAATGTATTTGTCTAGCTGGCATTGCTCCTTCATCTCACTAGTAATTTGGTGCTTACTCAGTTTCTCTTTTCTTCAGAGTGGTCATTACCTTGCATCTTTCAACATGAACAGCTTTTGTTTCCTTCCCACCCAAACCACAATGAGATTCAGACAAAGTGTTGTACAAATATCAAATCTGCATGTGCTTTCGTGTGCTTGTGTCTGTCCAAACAGTTCTTAAAAACACTAGCTGGCATGTTTTGCTAGGTCAGTTTTCAAGATACTCCTTCAGCAGCAAAATCATCTAAATTGGTGAGGGTGACAATGCCAGTATTTCGGGTTGGGCTCACATCCTTTCCTAAGTGAACTTGAGTTTCTCCAGCATCGTGGTGGTAGGAGGCTGGTTCAGTGTAGGGTTGAGTATCCACAGACTCAGTGTATCTGTAGTCCTGCTGGCCATCTTCAGGTAGCTCAGCTGGCTCTGGTCCAGCAGGGCCTGACCAGGCAGGTTCAGAGAGCTGGGAAGGTGATTTCAGCACTGCTACTGATGAGGCTGGTAAAGGCAGCGCTCTAGGGTAGGAGGCATAGGGAGAATTCTTAATTTCTGAAGAGGTGGGCTGGTGTAAGTTCTGTTCCAAGGAAGGGATTGAGACTTGAACATATTTACCAGTTTCTGGGTCATAAAATGTCTTTAAATTAACTTCAGCTGGTAAATCAACTACATAGTATTGACCAGAGTCAGGGTCTTGGAGCAGTTTCCGCTGGGTTGAAGAGGGTGAAGAGTTTGCTGCTGGTGCAAGTCTAGATTTCCCAGTTGTGGTTTCTGTGGGAGTAAAAGTTGAGGGAAGGGGAGGATATCCTAAGGGTGTAGCAGATACTGTTGTCTCTCCAGAATGAGTAGGCTTTCCCCCTACAGCATCTGTATGCTCAGTCTGATGGCTTTTCTGCTGCTCCTGCACTTTTTTCCTCTTGTTTGCCAGCTTTTTAGCACGGCGCAGAGCCTTTTCTGTTTTAGGTGGTACAGTGGGTGGCTTGCCAGCTGGTCTGCCACCAAGTCCCCTAGGCTCCAGTCTCACATCTTTCCCTGTGGCATCAGAAAGCAGGTTCCTCTGTGCTGAATCGATTATCTCTTCTGCAGGCAGATAAGCTTGCCTCTCCAGTGCCATGTTCAACAAGGCAGGATTTGAAACATCCTCCGTCTCTCTAAGGCCAGAAATGGTTGGTTTATCTGACAATGAACTGGCAGCAAGAGAATGCATTGCTCTTCCTGACCTGGGGCTTGCAACAGCAGAGCATGAAAGATTGTCTAACAAAACTGGTGCACCTTCTGTATGCAGGATGTCCTCTAAAGTGTCATTGGATACAGAAGAACACGTGTGGTCCTCTAATATGGAGCCAGCCACAGGGGAAATTGCCTCCCGAGATATTATTTTTTTTGTACATGAGCCCCCTTTGCGGTTAGATAAATGATGATTCTTAAAGTAATTTGTCTTTCTTTCTGCAGGATAGCTGGGGTTGTTTTGTGCTTGGTCATTTTCCAGACCTAGAACTGGCTCTGCTAAGCTGTGTCTTGCCTTTGTAGGCTTCTTTTTACTTCTACAGACACTTTCCTCATTCATTTTCCCAAATTTGTTTAACAACATACAAGTATTTTCATCTTCTTCCGTCAATTTTCCAAATGAAAAGCTCTCTGTATCTTCCAGAAGACTGGGATCCAGTGTTACTGAAGTAGATCCAGCCTCACTGGCTTCTTTTTCTCTGTCAGTTGCTCCATCTCTCACGTTCTGCTGCCCTCTGTGTCTTGATGCCCACCAGCCAACCTCCTGGGCATGCAGCATGTTCCGGTGCTGCTTGCTGTGAACTGCTGGGGACATGAACTTACGTTCCATTTCCTTGTAACTGCTGCTCACTGTATCATCCAGGGAAAATGACCGGAGCAGGGGCAGCTTGACAGTCCTGATGACCTGAGGTGACCTGAATGTGTTATCTTTAATCATAAACAGACTGGGTTTGGTTGATGATGTTGTTTGTGGCTCCTCAGACCTGGGGATGGACATGTCTCTTATACCATCAGACGCAGAATTTGTGCTGTTGGCCTCTTCCCTTTTCTCTCTCCCTAGTTTCTCTTTCAAGCTCCTCTGTTCATTCCCAGTAACACTTCCCTCCCTCTTCTCTGCTGCACTAGTAGCAGGGCTGATACAAGCACAGTATTGCAGTTCATCTTCCCCAAACTCTTTCCCTCTCTCCTTGTGTCTTTTCTTACTTCCTGAACCCATTTCACTGTCAGTCCTCTGGCTTTCTTGGAGGCACGTCTGCTCCATCAGGGGCCCTGGCAGAAATGGCTCTTCCTGAAGTGGCTGCTCCATTGTGGAGACAAAGGATTGCTCTGAAGAACTAGTGCTTCTTTTGCCTCGTGCTTCATGGCCAGGTACCACAATGCTGGTTTGGGTGTCACTGTAAGGCTCATCTTCTTCTGGTGAGAGTTGGCTTAGGAGTGTTTTGAAGGCAAAATTTTCATTCTGAATAGCTGCTTGACTTTCATTTTCCTCACCCTGCACACTGTGATTTTGCATGGGCTGCCCAGCTTTTGTGTCTACATTGTCTCTACTGAATGGTCTCTGTGCTGGATACTGCTGATGTTTTCCTAAATCAGGTTCATTTGATTCATGTCTGAGAGAGGGGAAATTTTCATTATCCCCTGTGTTTTTAACCAGATCTTGGTGTTCTGAATTGTCTTGCTGCATGCTGTCTCCAGTTTGGTAAAATGGAAGGTCTTCTGTTGTCTGGGGTGAACTCAAAGCCAGGTAGTTTCCTGTGAGGTGTCCAGTTAAATCAGTTTTACTGTCCTTGTCATGAACACTGCTAGGCAATACATAAGCTATATCACTCAATTCATCTTTCTCTGTAATATTTTTCTCGTTTTTGTCATGCAAACTTGAGAATGAGGTATTCGTTTTTGTACTCTCCTGAATATTTTCCCTTGTTTTATTTTTCTCCTCCAAGGCCCTTAGCAGGGGAGAAGGGGTATAAATGCTTTTAACACGTTTGCGCACATCCTTTAGGTTAAATAACAGACTTGATGCTGTCAGCCTGTAATTATCCCAAGACCTGTAATCATCTGAAGTGCTGTCCTCATGGTCTCTTGAGGCTGTGCTCTCTGTGGGAGGAGGTGTCAGCGGGATCAGCTCACTTTCAGCAGTGCCCACCTCCTGTTTTGGTGGTATGACAGGAGTGAGGAGTTGGGTGATGTTGAAAGAAGGGCTGCTGGGCGCAGGGGAGTTTGCCTGTTTAGCCAGAGGAGCCACATGCAGACCAGGGTCAGCACCAGTCGCCTTTTCAGACAGTGAGGTCTTGTGGCTGCCTGTGAGCCTCTCCTTTGCAGCCTGTCTCTTCCCTGCCGCCCTTCTCTGTCTCCTCCAGGGTGGACAGGCATTGCCCAGCGGGGGGCTGAGGGACTCCTGCTCAGCTGAGGGTTTTGGTGGAGGCGGACTGGGTGTCTCAAACCTGAGTGAGGGTGAAACCATCCTGTAGGACACAGACTGGGGTGACACAGAGGCTTGGGACAAGGCAGTGGGGGACAGCCGAGCTGGCACTGGGGGTGGGGGCACAGGAGGGGCTTCAGGGGTAGGGGGTGTTGAGGGACGGCCAGGCAGGGACGGGGGTGGCGGAGGAAGTGCAGGTGGGGCAGGGGGTGGCCGAGGGGGACCCTGGGGTAGGTGGTTCCTAGGGGGAGGTGTGGGAGGGAAAGCAGCAGGAAAATTGGTTTCTGAAGGGAGGGCACCCTGAGGTACAACTCGGAGACAGAAAGAGGCTTCTTGTAGGGTTGGCTGAAAATCTTTCTCTGTCTTCTTAGCAGCAGTGGTCATGACAGCTGACAATTTATGTTCATGTGTATGGGATCCTTTAACAAATGGTGATTCTTCCAGGTATGCAAGACCTTCTTTTTTCATTTTTGTGTCAACAAATTCCTCCTTTTCTGTCATTTTTTTATGATGAACATTCCATGATTCAAAAGCACTATTCTCACTGTGAAGAAAACTACCTTTTTTTGCTGGCTCATTAATTTTCAAGTTTCTGTTTTTTAAAGCCTTCTTAGAAGAATGGGAAAAATTTGACTTGGCTACTTTTGACATCTCAATCAGCACAGGATAACCATCAGAGTCCCCATAGCTCAGGTCAATTTTATTAGGTCTTCTCTGCGACTCATGTTTGCCACTGAGATAGTGGCTACCTTGACTAGCCTCAGAAAATTCAGAAAGTTCCTTGTGGATGCTTAAAATGTCTGTATCATCCCAGGAAGCATTATCATTGCCATGATTTATTTTGTATTTTTGAAAGCTATTCTTAATGGGCTGCTTATTTGCTATCAGAGAACTTCCTGACCCTTCGTCTGCAGTCTTATCAAATGTCTTAATCAATGAGGACACTTTTGAAACATGCTTATTGTTCCTTGGACCAGGGACTGGCAAATTCAATTTCTTTTCCATAGCAAAGGTGTTTTTAGCAATCCTTTTCTCCTCCAAAGCACACTTAGGTAACTGCTGGAATGTGGAAGCCCATATTGTATGTTCGTTATTTCTTGCTGTTAGCTTGTCACAGACATTGCTTTTCTTGATGTCATGGTTCAACGTCCCTGAGTGAATTTTAGCAGATAACTGGAGGGCGAAGTCAGGTGAAATGGAAAGCTCTGCTTCATTGTAAGGGTCTTCGAGTTCTGCTACACACAAACTTTTGAAAGCTCGATCTGTGAGGCTGCTCACCTCTCTGTCTGCATCATCCAGGAGACTCCCAATACTTGAGGAATCACTGTGTCCTTCTGTGTGTTTCTTATTTCCCTGCATTGTTCATGAGAGTCATGGGTGAAGTATCCAAAGGATTAGTTTCAGTCTTGAGCAGGCAGGTGAATTTGTGAAGCAGATCCAGCTGTTTGCAATTCACAAGCACAAAGTCATTCTTCCAGATGGTGCTGCTGCACATTGACTCATCTTGCAGAATAGCTGAAGGAAACTTTCTTCTCTGCAAAGCCAAAAATTATAGATTATTATTTTTCTATATTAACACTATTAGACAGAGAGCATTTTCCAGATATCTTAGTCACTGACTAATGTTGTGATGCCAGCAAAACAATGGACAACATGAAAAGTCACTGTTATTTTGGTCAATTCAAGTAGCCCATGGTAGATAGTTTAATTTCTGGAAAGGGACATTTAAAAAAGTGTTTTCATCTCATATTCTTTACTTGGGCTCTTAAACAAGGACATAAGAAACAAATTTCAAGTACTTCCCTTTCCATGCCTCCAACCACAAACACTTCCAAATGCTGTGCATCCATTCAGAAGAATCCATTTTTAGCCACGAAGAATTAGTAACAAAAATTACTTAAAAAAAGATGTCACTGAGTACATCATTGCACACTAAGTCCAAAATGAAAGAAAAGTTGATAAAACTTAATTGTCACAGCTTTGTCATGATAATTGCCATGAACACAACCCTTGTTTGAAGAAACAACATGGTACTACAGGTAAAAAGGATTACTGTGCATGTTCCAGTCAAATAGTGCTGGGGTACAATTTAGCCACCCACAGCAGGATACAGCTGGGCTGTGTTGGAGCTGAAGAGGCTGCTAACATCCCCGTAGCCAGCAGAAGGCAGGAGTGCCTCGGGGACTGTAGCAGACCCACCAAGGTAGCACAGGGAGCATTTGGTTTCAGTTCCAGAACTGCTGAGAGCTAAAGGTAACCCATTCAACACAATTGTAGGATACCACGGATTGATTATGATACACAGTCAGGGCCCAAAGTACCGAGGTTTTCGTGTTTCTCCTGTCTGAATACAGGATGGGGGAATCTTTTCATTGAGCAAGTAAAATCAAAACAGACCCTTCAGCTGTACTTGAAATCTCTACACTAAAACGCTTCACAGTTTCTCTGTAAACTCTTTAGATGATTATTTGCACATTCGAGGACTTGAGCAGCATTTTGACTAAACTGCAGGGAGACTCAATTTAAAAGCATACTCCAGAACTGGCTAAAACTCTTCTACTAAAGTCTGGTCTGTGTCTCCATTTCCTCCTTACAATGGCATGATGAACTTGTGGTGAGCTGAAACACCACACTTCACATCTACAGCAACTTCTATACAAGTGGAAGCTTGGATAGCTACATCTCAAACTTGGATCCACTGATTCAGCTCATAGAACTGAGAAATGAAATTCAGATCTAGATTCCAGCCTCTCCAAGTGTCCAAATCCCTGATCCCTGGTCCACCTGTTTTCCTCTGGAATGATCCAGTGCTGGTCAAAGTATGAAAAGTAAGAGAAACTGAACTTAATCAGCTGAATTACTCTGGCTCAGTTGTTTCTTCAAATGAAAACACTCCTCACCTTCCTTTTCTATTTAAAAGAATCTCAGCCAACCTATTTTTAGACTCCAAGTATCATAGTGAATTTAGATCCTGTCCTTCCAGCCATGCAATTCCAATGACTTATGCATAACTACAATAGATTTACACCAGAAATAAAATGAGCCTAACAGAGCTTCTCCATCTTACTTTGTACAAAGATTTTTCAAACATGAGTTTCACTCCCCTCACAGACATACACCTTTGTGTATAATGCAGCAAGAAAAAAGAGAAGACAAATGAAAGGCCCTCCTGCTCCTGGTTTTGATTCTCAACAGTTACATAAATGAGAAATACAAGTACATACCTGCCTTATAATGTTGCTTCTTGTTTTTAGAACTCACTCTCATACTTGTATTCTTTTCTGACCATCTTTAGTGAGGAGGTAGAAATAGTCCAGTGATGTAGGTTCGACAGAAGTAGTGTCCCAGGATGCTTCTCACCTTCAGCATTTTTTTGATCCTAAGCGAACTCTGCAATTTCAAAACAAAGATATTTGTTTGCATCATCTGAGGATTGTTTTGTTCATTTGTTCGCTCCCACTTGACAACCATTTTAGGGCTGATTTTCAGGATTTCTTACATGAAGAGACAGCTGTCCATCCCAGAATGACAATAACCAAATACCTGTTGGGTATGATAGCTGGTGGAGTACAGTCAGGTTCCTAGCAAACAACTGTCACAATCTCCAGCACACTCTTTTAGCCCCAGCAGGCACTGGCAGCTGAGTGAGCAATGATTTCCTGGCACTCTGCCCTTTGCAAAGGCTGGGTGATGACTCCAGGCTAAAAAGAAGAATTCTTCCCTGCTGGGCTACCCTTTCAGAGGGACTCAGAGGAAAATATGTGCTTCCACTCCACTTGTATATGGCTTTCTCCTGTCAACAAATACAGACATTAATCTGGTGGGCTTGGAACTAACACAGCTGAGTTTGAATGTCCATGGTTTTCACTGTCTCTCTGCTGAAGGAGATGAAAGGTGGACAGCTGGCATGGTAAGGGGCAGTAAACAAAAACATCTTTTTGCTTCCATACATGAACCAGAGGCAGGAGATGCTAAAGGAAAGCTCAGCCATAGTGAACATGAATTGCTGTCATTCTTCTGCTATGGAAACCCCCAAGGTTCAGGCTGGTTTGCCTAATCTTTGCAAGAATATATCAATTTCCTACAATGAGAAGTGTCTGGCCTTGAGGTAATGCAGACAGCACAGTCTTCTCTAAGGAAACGTTTGAGTCAGCTTGTGGTATCCAAAACCTACTGGCAAAGTGGCAACATGGGCTCACCTACTGTGATTGTGTCCTGCACCTCACCTGAGGAATGAAAGTTGTCAGTGTGTTTAGGGATAAGCCTGTACCAATCACAGCTTTTTGTTGTCTGTGTAGGTTAAAAAAAAAAAAAAAAAGTAAAACTAAAGAAAAAGCAAACAAGCAACAAACAGTGCTACATATGGTTGCAGCCAGATGTAAAGGGGTAAAAATCCTCACTCTAGAGATATGCACTCGGTTGTCCCTTTGCTCAGAGGTGAAATTACAATTTTACTGCTTCTGTGGTACTCTTATCTGTGCAAAGCTAACACAGACATGGGAGATGGTGATTAAGTTCTGTCTCACTCATTAATGGGGCTGCTGACTACATTCCAGTTGCACAATGTTTATCAGTACTTAGTGGTGGTGGTGTCTGAACTAGGAGGAATCTTGGCTTTCAGATCTCATGGATGGAGGTCTGGAAAAATATATTGTCCCTTGTAAACTGAGAACTTTTGCTGAAAAGTGAGTAGAGTAACTATAAACATGGAGATCATGATGTAATCTCAGCAATTATTTTCCTAGATGGAGTCACTGTTACAAAAACAACTCGGCGCCACGGATAAACGAAAGAATAGTGACTGCCACTGTCTCTGAAACCCTTGTGACAATCCTTGTCTTGCCTGGACAGAATACTAGTGCTTGTGGAGTGTAATGTTTCAAGCTGGAAAATCTGTATCTGCACCAAGTGTTCAAGGTGCAGACCTTGCACCTTACTGGGACTGGATGGAAACAGTAGCACTGTACTGATGTAGCTAATCCTTGTATAAATATGATAACAACTTCTTAGGCAAAGAAGCTGTTCCTGACTGGTTTAATAACCTAATAGTTTCTTTATCTTTTGGGACAAACATGGCAGCTAACAAGCAAGGTGCAGTATTTGAGCTTAAGTCAGGATTCAGCGAGTTCAAACATTTAAGGATGTCTGAATTTAGTCTATGTTAAAGAAAGAGGAAAGCAATGCTGGGCATCTGAAACTGCTTGGAAATGCTGAGAAATGTGTGAGGTGTTAGTGGTAGGCATCATCTGAAACAAGCTACTTAAAAAGTTTACATGAATACAGATTTCAAGCAGTTTAATCAGAAACCAGCCTACCCTCTCTTTCAAATAGGAGGCATTTTTCAGTGTCTCTCTTAAGTGCCTAGCAAGTTGTGATGAGGAGGTTAAATTACAGATACTATTCCTGGCCTGGCACAGACTGAATGTCAGCCTTTTTTTTTCACTAGACAGGAGCTGGGTAAACCAGCAAACTTGGCTGGAGTGTATGACATCACTGCTGCTGCAATATATAAAGGGCCAGTTGGTTCCCCACCCCCTTGGGCTGGTATTTGGCTGAAGGGTTATGCCATGAGACATCACAGTGGCATTTTGGCAGCTCCCTTGGGAGTTGCATAGCAGTCTGAAGTCAGCAGCACTGCATTACCCATGAGAATGAGAAGAGAAGGAAAGTTTTTTTTAATCTTTGTGAGCTGGTTTCTGCATATGGCACTCTCTCTGTGGCATCCATCCACGGCTCCAGCCCAAAACTCAGAGCCCTGTTGGCTCAGCTGGCTGACTTTTATTCAGCAGCATGCTTTACTTCCACACATGCTGCTTCTTTAAGTTTCCAGGGGCTCATAATGACAATGAATAGTTAATGCCCCTTATCATGGGAAATAGGAGAATCCCTAATGAATTGATGACTTTTTTGCATAGGTTCATATTTGCTCATGGCACACAGAGGATTTCATAGTCAGGTGAGAGCTCTGGATGGAAAAGGGTCTCTTCAGCTTTGTGCTATCGAGCTGAGACAGTGCTCCTAGCCGATGGCAGCTCCCCCCTGGCCCGAGCAGGGCTGGCTCAGTGAGGTCCCTGGATATTGGCAGAAAACCCGGCATGGCAGCAATGGTCAGCACATGAACGACTAGAGTCAATGATCACAGCACTGATGTCTTCCCTGCACATTTAGGAAAACAAATAAAAAAGTGTCAGGGAGTTAACATGTGGACCTGCAGGAGGATCACAACACCCTCAACAAGCAGGGGAGCTGCTTCCAAGAGAGGCAATAATGCTCAGTAGACATTTCCCTGAACTGTCAAGAAAGGCAGTTTCTAGACTGAAGTGGCCATATTAGCACAAGTCTCTGTTTCCCTCATACAACAAGATCACTTTCACCAATTCTTTGGAGTCATAAAGGGAAATCAAAGTGAATTCTCCTGTCTGGGGAAAGGGGAACCACTTTACCACAAATACCTGCCACAGCAGATGGAGGATGGAGAAGTGGATCTCTCCAGCTTAGGGTGAAGATCCCAAACACTGGCAGAAATGAGTAGCATAGAACAAGGTGACCTCAGCTATTCCAGCATCAGGTCTTTGATCATTGCACTGGAAAGCAAGGCAAAAAACCATGTGTCTGAACCAAGCCAGTGTGGGGAACTGGGTCCATTCCCTTTGGGGATTTGGCCTGGCAATTATGTCTCGAACGGCTTGTTCTGGGCCAGAGAAGAGGAGAGACTGTTCTTGACTTTGGGCCAATTTCTGTTCTCAGTTACACTGGTATAAATCTAGAGTCACTTTACAGACGTCAGTAGAATAACTGAGAACAGAATTGGTGACTGAATACATCTACTTCCTCAGCCAACACTGGTGCACTATCCAGAAGCTACATATGCAACTGTAACCACAGTAAAGTGAAATTCAACATTTGCCAAGAGCGAAACCTCACCTCCATGAGGTATTCAGACCAACATGCAAAGGAAAAGGGTTGGAACCAATATCACCTTGCTATGCCACCAAATCATGCCCTCTGGACAATTCTTATTTTCTAACCTGTATTGCTGAAAATAAAAGTACATTTGGGATAATGTAATTTTGCTCTTTTCTGCAATATTCACTAGAATACATAGACCTAAGAGTGGTGGGGTAGGCATGGTATAGTTCTAGACTGCACCAGCAGAGCTGACTGCCAAGCTAAATTGCCATCATGTGGACAATATCAACTTTTGGAAATATATTTGTGTATGTGTTAGGGGAGGTTGTTCTCATTTAGATAGATTTTGAAATTTCACATGGAATAAGGATTCTGAAGAGAAATTAAATTGGGAATTTCAAAATTTCATTTGGTATTAAAAAACCGGTTTTAAAATTTTAGATTATTTCACCATTTTTAGTGAAAAAAGGCTGTGAGAAATAACATGTATATATACACTATAATAGTTATAATAGTCTGTTATTACTGTCCTTAAATCAAAGAGGGTGTATGCTTTTTAAATTAACTGAAAACTTTCATTTTATTTTCTATGTCAAACAATACTCTGATGGTACTGCAACAGAGAGTGTGATCTTGTTTAGAAATTTCCCTAAGTAAATATTTCAAATTATAAAGCCCATAAATTTCCAATTATCTTTCTAGGGGAAATGTCATTAAAATGAATATGATTGTGATTTTATTTGTTTAATCAAACCTCTTCTTGTTTTTTTTCTAAAAAAAAAAGAGCTGAAGTATTTTTCTTCCAGTGAACTCTACTGAAACTACTTCATTTGTTCCAATGGGAGCTGGAGCTGGGGACTCATCAGCTCCAGGAAGGTCAGTGTAGGTTGGTGGAAGTATGAACACAAGGAAGAAATGTGCCTAGCTAATGACTGTGTGTTCTGTATCCTGCTGTGTCCTTTCCTCAAAGGAGGGGGAACCTCTTGCAGCCCCAGCTGGAATGCTTACCTTTCCAGCTCAGACCACAAAGCTTCAAACACTGGAAGGTGAAGACCTCATATGAAGAAAACTGGGAGGAGCAGAGACTGCAAGTGTCTCTACCTTTCCCTGTCTGGTTCAGTGGCAAAGACCCAACAGTTATTTGCAGACAGTCTCTGGACTGCCTTTCCCAATGTCCTCCAAATGCCCCATCCTGCCAACAGGCCTGTTCAGTCTGCAAGAAGGAGATGTCTCTCAGAAAGGGTTGTATCTGCACTGAGGCTTTCTTGCAACTCCTGTTCATCCTTTCCATCTCCTGATTCAGTGTCTTTGTAGAGCCAGTAGCATGCAGACACATGACAGGGAAGTCAAAGGCACAGAGCACGACTGACACAGGCCAGGGGCAGGTGCAGCACTTGACAAACAGCATAAGTCTATGAGAAACACAAGGCAAAAGGGATGGTGCTCCTCCTGTGACCTGAAGTCACCACAGACAAGTGACATTTAAGCAACTGAACCCAAACAGTGCGTTTCTTGGCATTAAATGTCTGCCTGGAAAAGGCCACTGTCTGTAACTAGGTCAGTCACTATACACCAAGATATTTATACAGCTTCCCAGCAATATGGTACATGAACACCTCGTGGTTATTTATCTTTGCAAACTCTCCAACTGCAAGCAGGATCTGTGTCATTTACAAACCAGCAGCTAAGGCCCAGCTTCAACTGGCTGATTTGGCCAGGATCAAAGAGGGGATTTGTTGGAGGGCGAGGAACCAAATCTATGTTTTCTGAATTGAACAAGAAGAGCTTAACCTTTCCCAGGTAAGGCAAAAATATGTCTTCATAACTCATGGTACTTTAACTCCTGTGAGCTCCTCCCACCCACTTTCAACTGAGTATGGTGCTGTAGATTGGTATTACACTGCATAGTGAAATCCAACCAGATTTGGAGGTGACTGACTGCAGAGATCTCTGCTTCATCTTCAGTTGCTTGATACCTAAATCTTGCTAAGATTGTTAGAACTCAAGCCTTCCTCACTAGCTGATGGTGACAGCTGGCATGACAATGGTACGGCGCCCTCGCTGAACACTGGAAGGATTTTGGCTGATGAGACCAAATTCATCTCCTTCCCTTCAGTCTCAGGCAAGACTTAGATGATGAAAGCTTCTGAGTTTTCACTTCCTGAATGGGAGAAAGGAGATTTTCCCACAGCAGAGGGAAAGCTGTGGATTATCACAGCATTGCAATGGCTAGAGGTGGGAGATGACAAAGGGGGAAGGGAAATAAAATATACAGTCAAGAAAACAAATGTAATATTTTGAATGCCTTGTAATCATGACAGTCCCAGTCCCTGTCATGGGAAAATTGTAATGATATCAGCAAGTATGTTAGACACAAATGGGAGGCAGGTGTATTCTCCTCTGTGACCTACACAAGGAAATCTGCAAGCCATGCCTCACTTCTCTTTCCAGGCTGGGGAATCTGAAACCATCCCCCACTTACACCACCCTCTGCTCATCAGCCCCAACACACTGATACCATCAGCATTGTCAAGTTTACACTCGAACCATTTAAGCTTCTTGACAAGGAGAATCTGACCCACACCCACCACACAGGATACAGTCTCAGGAAATAACAGGCTTGCAGACAAAAGGATTATTCTTTTGTTGTTAGTTTCATCTGCTCTTTTTCTTTATAACTTCTGAATATTTTCAAGCTTTGGACAAAGACTTTGCTGACTCTGTTTTCTATTAAGAAAAGAATTCAAAACACTTGCTCATTCTAGGTTCAAAATTGGTCTAACTTCTAAGAGGTTTTCTCACCCACCGAATTCCACAGGATTTAGGGACAGGCAATATACCAAAACACCTGATTTATGTTACCAAAGGCAAAAAGGTATAGGTATCAGAGGTAGGGGAGAAGGTGGAGACTCTGGTTTTCAAAATATTCTGGCTCAGGTTGCAGGAACAGAGCTATTTCTTACTAACACCTTGCTGTAGCTTTTAAATGCAGCCAAAAGAGCTCTGGTCCTGAGCACACAGGGAGGGTAATACTCAGTGCATGCCAGAGCACATGACTCAAACACATAACCATCCTTTCACATAACATCTCTCCTCTGATGACAAACTGCTCCTCAACCATTTGTGATTATAACAGAGCCATTCCAATTAAAGGACAAAAGCTGCTATCTGGAGCATGGCCATGGGACAGCTACACATCTATGGGAGAACTCTGAGAGGGCAAGGGAGAGCCCACCCTTGTCCCAGGTATTTCTGAAGACCATACTACTTTCCTCCTTTTGAGGAGCAAAAGCCAGGAGGAAAATCTCACCCTGAACAAGATGACAGATCCTTCCAGCTCCCTCTTTCTGCATTGTACACAGGAGTTGTTTTGGTTTTGCCCTGGGAAATGCAGACTCCCTGTTCAGAAATTGATTAATTGTTATGATATAATGGTGTGTCCCCAAGCCAATTCCTCATTTGTTCACAGTTAATGCACTTGCTATGATATTTCTTATGATTATTCTGTAAAGGATATATGCAAAAGATAGAAAAGGAAACATCAAGAGTTTTAAGTAGAATCCACACTTGTTCCCCAAGAGATAGACTCTGATGCCTCAGCAACTTAAATGATGCTGTCAGCACACTGATAGACCCTCTGAAGGAGCCTGAAGACAAACAATATCATCACTGTCAGCCTAGTGCTGCAATTCCCACACACCACAGAGCTGGCAATTCTAGCTACTTGTCTATGGCTTCATTCAATTCACAAGCCTGGTCAAAGACTAATTTCTCAGTTTTTCAGAGACAGACCAAGTCCTAATATCACTACTTCAAAGCAGATCAGCCAAAACAAAGAATCTCAGTGAACAATATCATGATAAGGAGTGCTGCCCCACTGCCCCAGCACAAACCCTGACCCAGCACAAACCCTGACACAGCTTGCAGGGGTCAGTTCCCTTTGAGAATGATGGGGAGTCGTGGGCACTTATCCCAATTTCTGCACAATGAAGCCCTGTGCTTTGAAATGTGTGAAGGATAGAGACAGCAACACATGAAACACACCTCAACAGAACAACAGCTATCAGAAGAGGGCAAAATTGTACATGGGTTTATAATGGAACAGACAGGCAAGCCAAGCTGGCTTTGAGGTGACAGCTTATGCCTGATCCTGGTAAAACTGATAGACAGAGAAACATCTGAGACTGAGGATCTGCAGTAGCTGCAAACTGCCAGACTGCTGTTTGTTGACTTGGCACGTTAAGGTGTAGACAAATTTAACCATATACATCTCTTTGAGAGACTCTTCCAAAAAATTGCAGGGTTTTTCATATCTGTCTTTCACAAGTGGAAAGTATGAATTAGGTGGCCTTTGTGTACCTGACTTTCATAGCCATATCACAGTCCCCAAAACAGCCTTTGACACAGTGTGTAGGTAACAGGGAAGGCATCCTTGAAACTAATGGGATGTGACTATGTGAGAGGCTGAAAATAAAGATGCATCCCTATTTGACCTTCTTGGCTCATAAAAAGATGAGTCCGACTGTGACCAGATGATTTAGATTAATCATTACTAGCTACTGCCTTCTTGTATGTCATTATTTGCAAGCACAGGTGATGGATGATAAAGAAACCTAGAACTATAATTAAATATCTGCTTTCTATTCCTGTCCAAAGGGGATTATTTGGCAGGGAAACCCAAGGGAAACCTTACTTCTAGGTGAGGGTTATCTTCTTACAGCTTCAATGCTGCCTTAATTTCTCTAAGATTGCTAAAGGGCCGGGGTCTTGGTGGCAGTCTCTTCCACCACACACACTTGAAAGCCTTAAAAACCGGGCAAGCAGCAAGAGAGTCATGGCACACCAAGCTCAACACACACATACACACACACAAATAAATAGATACATATATACATCATATACATCATATACATCATATATACATATATACATATATACATCATATACATCATATATACACACACAACTTCAGATATGTGTAAATAATCACTGATCCATCCAAAACCATATGCAGGCTTGATTGAAGAGGAACAACCTTATCTCAAGGGTAAAGTTCCCCTGTGAGTGAAGACATGCAGCTCCCACTGTGGTCCTTTCCCCACACACCTGTCAGCTGGCTCACAGACAGCTGATCCCAAAATGCAACACAACCTCAAGCAATGCACTGTTACCCCTAAAAGCAATGAACTCACCCTCTCACTTGGAGTAGCCAAAGCTCTGTGTGACCTGGCACCCCAGCTGCAGGCAAGCCTGCAGCTAAAAACCACTTGCAGAATTTGCCTCTGCCAGCAACTTTTCCTGTGTGTAACTCAGCTGGTCTAAAGAAAGACTGATACAGATGAGTGGAATTTTCTCCCAACATGGCTCATAGGGTTAGTTGACTTTGTTTCTGCTCTTGGAGGGATTAACAGTTTTGTGGACCTTTTCCACAGCTCTGGTAATGCAAGTACAGGTGAGACAAGCATTTCAGAGAAGCAGGTTGGAATAAGAGGCTACAGAGCAAAATTTCTGTGTGCTTTTGGCTTGTAGTGCAGGGATGCAATTATACCTGTAAACCTCCACCCAGCTGCAGCCTTCAAGCTCCAACTGTTTTGTTAGCTGAGCTGAGAATGTGTATATAAATACTTTCACCATGACAAGCATGGAAGGATGGAGAAATGTAGCTGGGGCTCCGGTGTACTGGGAGTCTTTTACGTCTTAGTATTTGTCACAGACCTCATCCTTCAAGTGCTTAACTGAAGACATTGGCTTTTAAAGTGGCCAGTTCCTTGAAGAAGTGAAGGAAGAGAGCCACAGACTTTGATTCTGTCCAGAAAGCTTATTTGTCCTTCTTATCTCTTCTCTCTTTTCCTTCTCCCCTCCCTCCTTCCCAGAAATGGCAGAGGACTAGAGAGGAACCCTCTAGCTGGTACTGTACAAGTTCAGTGTGAACCAGGCACTCTGGTCTCTTTCTATAAAACTTTTCCCTATTCAGATTTAATGAGATTGCCAGTTCACAATCTATTTAAAAAAGCATAAGCAGTTTGGCTTCTCAAGGTCAATTTTAATTATTTCTGTTCTTTTTCTGCTATTGAGTTCTGCAGCTAGACTAATAAAAAGCAGTTCCTTGGGAGAACAGACTAAGAAGTTCTGCCACAACTGGAGTAAGAAAAACCTATGCCATTTAAGAAATCTTCCAACAATTAAAATTGGATACAAGTCATAGTCACAGTCATTGATAGTGTCTTCTTAGCACTGCATAGGTATTTGAACTATCTTACTTTTTCAGGCTCTGTAGCATGGTAATTACTTTAAATAAAATATTTAAATTATTTTATTCCTATTTGTTCAAAAAAAGAAATATCTAACAGCCTTCCAAGCCCTATACAAATCACTAAAGTTATAAAGAACAGCTTATCTGTAGGCAGTAATCACCTGGAAAGTAAAACCAGTGTATATTTCCTTAAAGTTGTTTACAGCACAATGTGCAAGAATTAAATGGAGCTTCATATCAGTTTAGTGCTCTTTTAAAAAGATTATGCCCCTTTGCAAAATAATTACATGTCATAAACAGTATTCACTGCAAACAAATCTATGTGTACGTCTCTTTCCACACACAGACTTACAGAGACAACCCTACATTTCTCTGAGAAAAACAAAAAAGCTGGACAAAATGAAAGGATATTCCACCTCTAATCACTGAAGAAAAGATTTAAATGCTGTTTGATTTCTCCTATCTGATTAATCACATTACTGATCCTTGAGTGCACAAACATTCATACACAGAAACCACCATTCTCCACAATTTCCCTGTTTTTAAAACACCCATATGCTTCCCCCTTACCTTCTGTGCTCCAGCTTCCTGACAGGGACAATGCAGGGCTGTGCTTTCTTCCCTTAAGTCAAAGCCCCAGCACATTTTAGAGCAGCCTGCTTAGTATTAGCAGTTCCCATTATTTATGTGTGTCGGACTCTTCCTCTGAACATGGTTATTTTAATAAAAACGATGACTGAAAAAGAAATAAAACTATAAAAGTGGAGGAGCTAACCCTTGAGCCCTCGCAGACCTGCCCAGCCAGGTGAAGTGAAATGAGCAAGGAATCCAAAGTTAGTAAAATGTATTTAAATAGTTATAAGGCAAGGGGAAACCAAAGGGAGATGATGGTGGGGAAGAGGCAAACATACGTATTGGAATAACCACGCGGTGTCGAGTAACAGACAGATGAAACAAACAGTCATCAGCTATTTTTACATTCAGATTGGCCATTGGTAATTCTTCAGAGATAACTAATACAGACAGCAATGTTGTGCCATGGGCTGGCTGCTGCCAGTGAATCAAACCTTAGAGCAATGCAGTTTTGTACCTACAGGTGGGAGGCAAAGTGTTTATTAGGGTCACCACTAAAAATACTGCGTACATATGCACACGAGTAACACATTGCTGTCCTGTGGGTGCTTTTGCATAAATAGCTCATTTCATCATCAAGGCTGGACATGTGTAGCCAGTGTTCTTGGAGTTCTTGGAGTAAGGACCTCTTCCACTGTCCTTCCAAAGCAAACAAGATCAGCCATCCTGCTAGAAGGCACATGCCAGCATGGGGTTTCATTTGGCACACTGCAATAGGATGTTGGATAATGGGGGAAATATGCCATGGAGTCAACAGGCTATGTTTTTGTACTGCAGATGTGCACAATGGATGGCACCCTGTGCCATTCTGAGTGCACACAGCATCCTACTGGAGTCATGGGACTCTCCTGAGGTTCAGCTTCACGCTGGACTTGAACCACAGCCTACAGCAAAATGAAGAGCAGGATCTCCTGTGGTTACAGCTCAACTCCTGCTTCCATGGCAGAGCAGGACTCCACATAGTGGTCATTGACATGTTAAAAATAGCTGCTAATTACATTGCTACAGCATGACAAAGTTTCTGCTGGCTGAGTATCTCTAAGCACCAGGACACTTGTGATGAACTAATTGTCCCTGAGATCCAAGAGCAGCCCAGGATTACCCCTCCTTGGAGGGACAATGACCTGCCTTCTCCAAAGCAACCTTCAGCTTTGAATTCCCAAACCTGAGAGGGGTGTATTTTTGACCTTAGATTCCAGCAAGAATATTTTGCAAAGATGACTCTCCTAAAGTCCTGGTCTAGGCTTTTGGTGCTCAAGTATTTCTCCTAACTCATCCCAAACTGAAGGCTGGTCTTGCCAAACATCAGGACACTTCTAAATGCTAAGTTCTGGCCTGGAACTACAGAGTTCCAACAGCTCTCCATGCTCTGAACCTGTAAGAGCACTTATGCACAAAGGTCTGGTGTATCAGGAGTCATGGCACCTGTGGACTGAGACATAGGAGAGAACTGGTGCACACTAAAAAAAAAACTTTTGGGATTACAAGAGACAGTGGAAAAAGTGGTTTTCAGGCACCCACTGCCACTAATGTAGGCAAAACTGTCTGTGTGTGTGTCTGTCTCTCTCACAGATTTCTAAAGAGGGGAGGAATGTATTTCTGGAATACTTGTGCTAAAAATAAACCCATCTCTGCTGTCTATGAAGAGAGGCAGGTATAGCCCTGCTTTCTGTAAGCCCTGAACTTGTGAACTACTGAGAGGCTGAATCACAACTATAAAGATCCCTATGGAAATGGCAACTCTAATGCAGGAAGGTTGGCTGATTGCTTGGAAAATACAAAACAGGCCTCTCACATGAAAGCAACTGGGTCTAACACTACTCATCAGGATAAATGTGGTTCACAGACTCCAGCTTTGAAAGGACTCAGATCTTGGGATAGGCATTAAGCTTATTCAAATTCTGTGATAATAAATACTTGCTAATTCAGTGCTCAGATGGGACTCTGGGATCAGATGGCCTGTCATTAAAATAAAACCACTTCTGGGGAAAATTACTGAATAACACACAGGAAACACAACTCAGTGGCACTTAGATGTTGTTATCCCAGTCCCAGGAAATTTAAAAAGCAAAAATTCCTGCTGCTTTCTTTCAGTGAGTGTCGAACAATAACATCACACTGAAATTTTTTAGATAGCAATTTGGACTGAAATTTTAAACTTATACGAAAACAGTATGCAATTTGCACAAATATGTCAATGGAAAATGTATGTATGTTTGGATGCATAATCAACTCCATCTTTCACACACACACTTGAAACTTTGTATGCTTGGCAATGCTGAGAATTTTGACCAAGAGAGCCTTATGCAAGAGCAGTAGCTTTCAGCCTTTTCTAATTTGTATCCCATCCCAACACTTTCTCCAGGGAAATAAATGGAGTTCTGCCCTAGTGACAGAGACAGTTTTTTCCTTTGTTACCTTAGCTGCAAATCCCAGAGAGGCAGTATGCAGACCCCAAGGGATCAATGCACCAATCACATGCAAAAAGTCCCTGGTACATGGAAACCAAAAAGTGGAACTGATTATAAACAGAAATGAAAACATCACCCTGGATTAGGAAAACTCAAGTATCAACTGCTTTGGTTGTAGAAATTAAATGTTTTATAATTCTCAAGGCATTAACAAGCAAGGAGTCTATTTAGGAACCCATGAGAGCAATAGGACTATATTGAGTTTTCAGTTGTTTGCTTACAGCACTTTTTGTCCAGCAGAGCAACACAGGTTCAGTTCTTACCTGGCAGATTGAATGATTTGTTGACTATTATCACAGTGAGTGGAATAACTGGATCTCTGGGCCCTGGACAAGGAGTGTAGGTGAGTGTAGAACACTGGCTGGGCAGAGCAGCCTCTGGGCCATATCAGCTGAACAAAAGCAGTGAAGCAGGGACTTGTTGATACAGGCATTTTAGCTCCCAAAGGGGAACAAGATCAAGGGTGCATTTTCTGCTCAGCACCTCCTCCTAACCAACACAGGCTGTGCTGCACATGGCATCAGGGAAAAAGACAGGTTCTATTCCTCTCTGTGTCCAGCCCCTTACACACCCTGGTTTGAACCAGATTCTGTCCTGTCAAACCCAGCTGAGATGTATGAGAGGCCATAAAGGTCTCAGTACCTGAGAGCCATTAGCAGTCCTATGGCCTCTTTCCTTGGGGACATTTCTCCACCTTTCTGGAAGAGCTGCTCATCCCCCCTTCATGCAGAATTTGTGCTATGAGACAGATGCAGGACATCTCTCTCCAGGTCTACTTATGGCTCAAACCTTGCCAGAAGATGCAGTTCATTGGTCTCAACTCTACGGACTCCTAGAATTCTGACAAGGAGAGAATTTTTTTGAGCCCTTGCATTTTTGTCCTGTTTGTCCTTATTGAAGCTTTGAATGAAGCCTAATAAAGTAAAAAGTCTCTGCAAAAGGAAGCTCTGGAAGAAATCTGAGAAAGGTTCAAGAAAAATAACTATTTCCTTAATTTCATCTTTCTTAACTTTATAATATGGTGTTTAATATAATAAAATGTCAAAATTATTTTCATTCTACCCTCAGATATAATTTCCTAAAAAAAAAAAAATTATTCTCTGAAATCAGATTTCTTATGAAACCAAGAAACTTTGCTACATTTTGGCTTTGACTGCATTTATGATCACTGGCAGACATTGGTTCCACCATCTTTTTGTCCATCTGCGAATAAGACCTTAAATGCAATTTTAAAAGAATTTCTGATCTCCTGATCTCCTCTCCCTGCTGCTGTGCCATCAATAGCACCCAGACTCAGCTGACTCAGAAACAACTTGTCTGGATTCCAGCCTGGAGCACTCATCCTAAAACTCTGTGAAGTGCCCGGCCATGGCACCAGTCTGGGGCTCAGCATCTCTCTTCTGGCTTTTGGGGACAGAATGTAGACTAGAAGGACTCTAAAAACACAGCCTCAGGGACACTTTTGGCAAGGATGTCAGTCACAACCTCATCCTGACCATTTCTCCCAAATCAAACTGGCATTTCAGTCAGGAGAAGCCACATTTCACCAGTAACACAGCCACCTCACATACAGTGGTCACACCTGAAGAACCCCAGAAAGATGCTTTTGAATAACTGCTTCCCTATTAAACACTGCCAAGAGTGGAAGGCAGATGTGGCAATAAAGAAACTAATTACAGAGAATGTTAAACAGCAGGAGAGGACTAAATTAATCTACAAGTAAAGATTAAACCTGCAAAGCACTCTTCTACCTGGGCCCATTTTCCAAAGGGTTTGCACTACCTAAAATAGTCAAAAAACATGCTGAGTATCTGTCTGCCTTCTGGGCATTGATTTTCCTTGGAAATCTTTCCCTTCTCATGAGGATATGTCAGCAAAAGCTGACAGCACTTTGCAATTTGCAGGAGAGGTTCAGCCTGTGCCAGGACATGCAACAAACCAGTCTTTCAACTAAAGTTTAAGAAATGAGTACATTTGTGACATATCAGATGTGGGAAAAATACTTTCAAATAGTCTGAGTGATCTAAAATTAGTTTCCATTAAAAACTACGCAGAAGCCAGTAACATTTAGAGATACTAGGCCAAATTCATTAGGTAAATTATAAACATAGCTATAATCCATCTAAGTTAAGAAAAGGTTGGAAGAATGTGGGGTTAGTGGCCTAGTGTAAATATTTCCCATTTACAAATTGCAAAGCAAAAACTGGAGACCACAGGCTAATTAAAATAGCTGGACAAACAATGATGGGAACTATAAGGGGCTATTTTTAGGGGATTGTATGAGAAACCAGGCAGCCAGAAGTCTAGTCAATCCAGAGGTGTCACATGGCTGCTCTCAGTCCTTTGCACTCTCTCACCCTACCACAGACAAGGTGAACCAGACAGGATGATATTTGTTTCAGCCCCACACACCTCCATCCAGATTTCAGGCAGTATTTTGCATTTTACACCACATATTGGATGAATTCCTGTGGAAGTTTCCTCAGAATCACTGTCCCTATCCTGTCCCAGGTTCCTTCACAGCTGAGGGATGGGGTTTGAGCAGTGTGAGCAGGGCTGACTCCCCCAGAAGCTGGGAAATGACAAGAGGAAGTTGTGGTACTCTGCACTATGAGAGGAAGTTGTGTTATGCTGCAGAGGTACTGTGGTACAAATGTGTGTTTATCTCTGGGTGAAAAGAGATGAAGACAGAAAAGATAAAACATTAAAACTTGCTATAGTCTAATAAGTTGCCTGAATTGCATGGCTTTTCATTTTCTAGTTTGTACTTTGTACTCTTCTGTGGGCCACGGAGAAGAGTGAAGCACAGAAGAAAATAATTTTATAATACAATTTTATTTCTCAGAAGTCAAAGAAGTATCAAAACATGTCTGCATTATCTCAAAAACTCAAGAGCCCTGCAAAATGTGTTCAGATGATATTGAGGAGCAAAATATCTCCCTGCATGGTTTTGTACTGGAGCACCAGTGGACAGCGAAGGGGAGGCCAGCTGGTTTAGGAGGAAGATTTCTGCCCAGATGTGAATCAAAGTGAGAAGGAATCTAAATTTGCGCTTCCTCCTCCTCAAACCAACGTTCTTCCTAGTTCAGAATCCTTCTCAGGAAAGGCTAATTGGAAACCACAGCGGTTTTGAAAAATATTTAATTTTTGCGTGTCTTGGCAGAAAAACAGGCACCAGGAGTATGCAAGGGACAGCAAACACTCTTGCCTAACCTGCTTCCAGTCCAGCAGCAGATCAGAGCACACCCCTGAACTGCAAGAAGCACCACAGCTGTTTGCATTTCTCATTCCAGTAATCTGAGTAATTATAATTCTGTCTCTCTAAAATGATATGACTTTTAAGTCACGTTTAAGAAAAGTAAGCAATCTAAAATGGGCATTCAGTAAACTAGAAAGCACTAAAGAGAGAATGAGAAGTTTACGTCCATCCTTTTAGAAAAAGCCAATGTGTAATTGTTCAAGATTTTGCTGAATGTCAGGAATGGAAGATTAACAAGCAGTGAGATTATCAGTGTTAGCAGGAGGAATTCATGCAAACACAGCAAGGCCAAGAACAGCTAAAAACCTGGCCTGAAAGATAGCAAATGTGCTTTTCTGCAGAACAGTGCTGAATAATGGCTGAGAAGAAAGGAGCCAAATGAGGGCCAGAAAAGCAACCTCTGCAGAAAAGCGAGGAAACAGAAGCAGGGCAGTCAGGGACAGAACTCTGCTGTGCTGCTGCACTGCAGGAACCCATCCCACTGCTCTGTGTGCAGCTCACCTGGGCTGGCTGACACAGCCCTGCACCCACCAAAAGGTCCATGGCTAAACCTGCCCCGGGACTGGGTGAACTGGGCAGCTAGGGGGGATTTTCACACTGAACCTGCAAAATGGAGTCAGTGACATAGATAGGAAGATGCCATCAGAGAACACCCTAAGAATTCCCCCAGGCCTAAAAACTATGTCACAACCCCTTAATGACAGTTAATTAGATGGGTCCCAGGTAATTAGAGACTATTACGAGCAGTAAAGTAAAAGGACTGAAAGTCTCTGTGAAATGTACTAAAGTGGCTGGTATCAATAAACTGACAAATGCAAACAAAAGAATTCTTTAATCTCATTCCATTAAGGAAAAGGCATGTGGTTTGAATTATGATCATATAAACCACGGCCTTCAGGCATTTTTTGAATGTTTCTAGTCTGCTAAACTCGTTAGAAAATTCATGCTGTCAAATATTTGAATAAAAATATAATGGGAATAAAGAGAAAAATATTGTCTTTTCAAAAAAGTCATAACTGGTTTCTTTTAAACTTTACAAAAGTGTTTTAGACAAAAAAAGATAAACATAAAACAATAATGAAATTATTACTGCTGGAAATTCTAATGCAGCAAACAGGTACATGATTAATTATCTTCTTTCAGATTGAGAGACTCTTAGGAACATGTTCACAAAATCAAGGCTTTTAGCAGATCCACAACGACACTCATACAGATATTGTCCTTGATTTCAGAAGTGTTTACACCCAATACAGAGCACAGACTGAAGTATTTAAGCACTCCAAGCTCCAAGTGAATTTTCATTGCAATCTTATGGTTAGTGACAGAAAGTATTGCTGTTTCAAAGCACAGCAGCAATTCCCACATCCAGTGTGTATCTGAAATCTATTAAGAAAATGACTGTGTATGCAGGCAGGCCTGAACAAAGAGGCAAGATTTGATGTCTCCACTGGCAACATTTTCAACACTGCCCATGTCATTTGGGATCACAAGTCCTTCTGATTTCAATATTCCAGTCCTGTTGAAGGACAGCAGCATCTCACACATTTCAAAGTGGCACACGAAAGCTGGGTATTTTGGAAATTGATGTTTGCTGCAGAAGCAGCCTGGCATATGCAGCTGAGCCAGCTCCAATCAACAGAAACCATTCCACAGACATGAGTGGGATGCTCTGTTGCTTCAGACAGTTTGTGCCGTCCTCACAGAAGGGATGCTAATGAGACCTTGGACTAGTCTTTTTCCAGCTTAGTTGAGCACGACAAGCATGAAACATCTCCATTGAAAAAAAATCTCTACCCTTTCTGAAACGCTACAGACTTTTAGGAAAAAAATTGAAGAAAAAAATACAAAACTTCCATGCTAGCAATGCAAGATCACAAAATACAAAGAAAGCAAGGAATGGATGTTGTGTATCAAAATGCATAAAAATGAAACAATCTTTAAAAATAATATTTTTATTTTGTTCAGCATAAGATGCCTTGGTGAATGGTTAATTCCAGTGTGCTGATTCACATTTTCCTTCATACCTTTCACAGCTTTACCATTTATTTGGGCAGCAATGTAAAAAACCTATAGTAATGAAATTTCATAGTTCCTTCAAAAATCATTTCCAGACTCACGGCTCCTACAAAATACTTCCAAAAGAATCACACAGTCCTTCTATTTACTATTTGAGCTACAGCAGTTTGTGAAGTCCATGAGATTTCAATAATACTTATCCAGTATATCAGTGGTTTCCACTGTGACTGGTACAAGAGTGAGCAAACACCTAAACCTGCAATTAGAGATGATCTGTAAATCCAGGCTTATGTACACATGGTCCTGTTGATTATGACAAAAAATCCCAACCACTGTCAATTCGAATAAAATCACCCTGAAAAATACACAGAGATTAATATCAAATACTTGCATTGGAATTCTCTCCAGATCACAGCTTTAAACACCTACAACATGCTTTGTAGATGTGTTGTTAGCTTCAGAGCAACTAAACTATATGCTCAAGTTTACACTGAGAACTTATGAAAAAGCCATCCTTTTCCTCTTCTGTCATTATGGACTATTCAATAGCTTATGCTGAGTCCTAGATGGAAAAACCTCCAAGGGAAGATTTTTCCTAGCACATTCTGCCTTCTGCAAATTACTGTGGTATGATTGTAATACCTTTGTGCTTTTTTCTGAGTGCTGGTAGTATTTTAAAAGTGCCTATTGCTCTTGAGTCTAGAGCTGCATAAACAACAACAATAATAATTAATAACTTTTGCAATTATCTTCTGCCAAAAGAAATCTCAGCTTCAGCTTCAACTGAATACATTCATATGTCTTAAGTTGTTGTCTAGGGTTGCTATGCACTAACTGTTGGTATGTTCCTTCCCAAAGGTGGCTCTTTGGGAAACTTTGAAGCTCTATAAATAGAAGATATTATTTATTATTATTGGGAGGGCATAGGAATGCAACAATTCACCCTCAGGGGACAGAGACACTTAAGAACACTTGTTTCAGTATTGGATGCATGAATAGTTCACAATGTGAGCTAGGGAAAAGCTCTAGTGCCAAATATCCTGTATGAGCAAGAAGGTGAGATCCAGTGGACAAAATCCATCACACCCACTGCTCGCCTTTTATGAGTTTAAACTGATCTTAGCTCCTTTCCTCATCCCTGGAGGTTAGCAGACACCTCTGGGATGTCTGAAATGCCTTTCTTCCTGTAAGGAAGAATCACAATCTCAGGACACCTGGCAGACAAGAGAGGAAGCCTTCCTGAGTGGCTTAACCCAGACACCAAGCTCTGAGGGAGCTGAACAGAGGTGGCAGGACTTTGGCCCTAGAAAGGGGACAGAAACGGCTGACAGCCCTTGAGCAAGGAAATACAAATTAAATACACACCAGAGAAGATTTAAAGGGAGTAGGGATAATGAGAAAATCCTAAAAATTTGAGAAAATAATAAAGGGAAAACTAGGAGCAGCAGTACAAGCAAAGTCATTGTTTTCCCTCTGAAATTTGCAGGTCTGGTCCTATATCTGTATATTCATTGTTAATTTTCCAGCAGGAAATATGAGCAGATTAACATTGCATAGGATCAAATCAAAGGCTCCTAAACAAATTAAGCATTCTCCTCTAAGCGACTTCCTTCCAACCTTCCAAAGCAAACCAGGCTGAGCTGTCACCTGCTGGAGAAGCCCTGAGCACAGCCCTGTTGTGCCCATGGTGCTGGGTATGCACCACACCCCGACCAGCCTTAGCCCTAAGCTTCTGCCCTAAGACCTGAGTGCCATTGCTGACCTCTGCAATGCATCAGAATTCCAGAGTTACACTGCAAAGGGGAGAGAGGTGGTGGTGGACCCTGAAACTGCTGGCAAATTTGAGCAAGACAGGGTGCCAGCCCTCACCAGTAACGAGTTCATATATGCAGAGCAGCTTGTATTTCATTTCATAAGAGCCAGGAAACAGCATTTCACCCAGCAAGTAGAACTAAAGAGGTACATACCCAGTGGTCTGCATAGAGGAAATCTGCCTGTACCAATGTCCTCCTTGCCCCAGCACAGAGTGAGGTGGCCACAGTGCCTGGAGTGAGCCAGGGCTGCTGAGTGGTGCTGGCAGCAACAGCCCAGGGCTGACACCAAACCCACCTCCCCTGGCCCCAGGCTGCCAGCACTCAGGGTGCTGCATCATGACCTCAGAGCTCCCCCTGACACAGTCAGGTGCCTCAAGGGCCTTCTGGGCAGAGCCCTGCTGCTGACAGCAGTGACGAGCAAGCACCACCTTTGCCTACATAAACAGGCTCTCTTTTCCCATTAAACGAGCCTTGAAGTCTGTTTTCTTTCACTGTTTATTTGACAGCCCTGTAAAAAGTGCATGTGCTCAGCTCTCAATGTGCTGAGCACAAGGACTGGAGGCCAGAGAAGAGGGTGGCCATGGTTTGACCCCACTTCAGCAGTTTTCTGCCTGGAAGTAGAGAGGGGAGGGAGTAGTTATAGTTCAACTCTTCTTCATTTAGTGAAAAATTCACCTTAACTTTACCTCATTCTTCTCCAGAAGAAGTCCAACAAAGGGTTAGGGTGATGCAACTTGCCTCTGCCCAGCCCCTGGCAAAGACAACACCAACCAACCACTCTTCTGCTTGTGCCAAGAGCTGGGGAGCTCAGGTGTCAAGTCAAGGCCTACACAACAGCACTGGAGCTGATTGTTTTTCTGATGGAAGAAAATATTCTCCATTTCTCTACACTTTTACTCTCTGGACCTTCTTTAATCTACTCTTACAACTGCTTTGAGGTGACAGCAGTCATCATAGACTATTCAGAATGGATTTATGTGGGGACACAATACTATTCTTGGTCCCTTTCCCAGTCTTCTGTGTGCCTTTCTAACCACTGAAAATGAAGCAGACATTTTGGAGGCATGAGTGTAGCCTACCAGCATGGAGACACACAGCCCAGAGCCAACACAACAATACTGTGCTTGAGAAAAGCATTTTGGAAAATCCTGCTCCATACTCTGCCAAGACAGCCTCTCCATGCTGCCCCAGGAGTGTGTGCTACATCCACAGCAGACCAAGGTCTCAGTAATTCCTGATGCTGTGTGTAGAACACACCATTCAGCTTAGCTCTCCTTAACTACTCCCATTCCTCGTGCCTGATATTAATCCTAGCAGCTACCCCTGACAAAACCCTGGTTTCCTCCCAGTTTTTGCCTGTTATTGCCTAAGCCCCACAGAAAGGGAGTCCTGAACTTGTACCCATTAATCACACTGTGTATTCAGTGTAAATGTACCACTGATGCAGGATGAGTCCTAGAAGTGCCTAAACACAGGGATAACAGAATGAGTCTGATGGGAAAAGGTACCTAACCTGGGCTGGCACTGGTGAGTCAAGGCTTCATGCTACAATCACTACAAGGTGCAGTGTCAGCCTTTGATGATGGAGCTCAGAGGTACAAATGAAATTGATGGGGCATTTCTAGGACCACATCTTAGCTCTAGAAATATTTGTAGAATTATGAAGATGTGGTTTAGATTGCACTGAACTGAACTCATCTCACCAAATTCCTTTCTGTTGGCTGCTGCTGGGTTTTGGGTTACCCAGCTAAGATAGATGACATACAAGCCATTTAAGGGCTGAGGTGCCTCCTTAGCAGGTGAATTTTGCAGTGTGTGCTGTGCTGGGAGGTGTGATGCAGAGGCCACTCTAGCACCCTCACTGGGCACTTGGAAGGTTTCCCAAGCACATCAGATTCAGGAGGAATCATTCTGTGTCTCAGCAGCTCAGGTGTGCTGTTCACAGGTGTCTGCACTACAGAGACACGATACTGACAGCTGGAGTCCCACAGGTTTGACAGACCTAAGCTTACATACATATCATGGCAAGACACCTGGGAAAACCTTCTGCTAGAAGTTCTTGCATCTCTGTCATGTTGGCAATAATTTTATCCCAAGCATGATCTCTTTGCCTTGAAGTCAGAAATGCCTTCCATTGTGGAGTTAATTCACAATCTTAACAACACTAGAAGGCAGGTTTTTGTGGTCAAATATATTGCCACATTAATAACTTCAGAATATTACATGAAGCACAAAAAGAAAAGAAGTGAATAAATTAACAGAAGAAGTCTGCATGGCTCACTAGAGAATTAAAGTGCCATTTTATTAACACACCTCAGAGTTAAAGTTTTAATTTTCTTTTAAAAGACTGCAATATATAATTTTCATCCCCCATATTCAAAAATACTTAGAGAGGATGATTTGTTCTTTTGTTGCAATCCACAGGACAAATAAAGCTATAGTCAAGTGATGTTGACCAAATCCCTGCAATTTCCCAGTGATAACAGAATTCTTATTATTTTTTATGTTCATTATTGCTCTAATCAGGAACTTTTCTCCAAGGATCCTGATGTTCTTTAAATACAAATGATTGAGTCTTTCCTAATCCCTTGGGAACCATTCTGTGGTCTTGTTTTACAAACTGATTAAAAAGGAGGACACGAAGGCAGAGAGGTGTTACTGCCTTATTTCCACAGGACTGACTTTGAAACAGCTCCTAGTTAGTGGTTTGGCTAGGCTAAAGCTCTAGCACTAGGTTGGAGGCAGCTCCAAGGATTATTCCCTGTCCCCTGCTTGGGACAAGCCTCCCTGTCCAGATGTATGGCTGCAGACATTCATACAGTACAGGCACAGTAAGCACTGCCACTTGTGGGTTCTACTTGCTCTGCTGAGCCGGCACTGAGGAGCTTTTAAAAGTGGAAAGGCATTCAGAGGCATCTTTTTCTTTTACAAGCTGCAGACATTTGCCTCTTAGTGAAGAAGGTCATCAACCAGGCACAGAGATCTCTGTGAATATCACTGCAGCAGTTTCCAAATGGCTCCTCGATGCAGCAGCTCTCCCCACTGCCTTATATTGCAGACCAGCAGAGTTATATTTGGAGACAGATATGGGGATTATGTTCCCAAGAGCCTCGGATGGAGTAAGTTCAGAGTGTGTTGTCATGATGGACGTGCACACATGTGCCCTAGCAGAGTAGAGGTCAGCCATCATTCATGAATGTGTGGAGACCACTTACAGTCCAGTTACAGCATATGCTAGTAACACGTGTGCCCCACACACCCTGTTTTCTCCCCAGTTAGCTGCTGTATTTTTAATGTCTCCATTAGCTTTTGGAACAACTGACAGCTCTAAGCTTTTCCCTGCAATGAGCTCCAATGTGGAATCATCATGCAGCTTTCAAACACAAGCCAAATGGCTAAAGATTTTAAGAGGAGATTCCAATTCTAGAATAGGAAGCCTGCCCAGTCAACCCTACACCTATAATATAATTATTATTTATTCATGACCGACCATCAATGCACCTGGTTCCTGCAGTACTATTTGTCTTCAGAAATGTCCTTGCTGAAATTGCAGGTCAGTGTCTGCAATTCTCTCTTTCAGTGTGGCTGTTCCTAAGGCAAGGTTACTGGCCCTCATGCTTCTATGGGGAGACAAAAGATTCAGCATTTAATGAAGTAACACCAACTTATGCCCAAAACATATCCATTTTTACATTTGTTTCAGCACAAGAAATGATTCTTTCATTTATAGGAAGAAAAGTGCCATTAAATGGTTTCTACATAAGGCTGTCAGACCTCAGTCCCCCCAGAACCATGAGTCACATTCACAGCTGCTGAAGAAAAATCTGAAGCTGGCTGGTGTTGCAAAGACTCAAACTGCCAAGCAAATATAAATACTATGAAGCATCTGCTCTCCTGAAGTCTTGTGTCTTCAAGAGATGCTGTCAGCCCCACCAGCAATGAAAGATGTGCTCGGGTATGAGATAAAATGATGTTTCTCTAAGTGCCATGTGATTTAGTCTGGGAGCAGTAAATTAAACAAGGCTCTGAATTTAAACATTACTGAAAAATATACGTTTTGTTATCAAAAGTTGACTCATTTTTAGTGGAAATGCCCAGATATGGAGAGGTATGAAGCTGTCTCCTCTCAGGTGGTTCATTTTTGCAGAGATGCAAGGAATAGAAAGAGGTAAAATCACACTTCTGTCACTGAAGGAAGCACACTTTGAACAGCAATTTAATTCAATTTAGAAAACTATTCCATTAAAGCAGGAATAATCACTTTGATTAAATGGTATAATCACTTTGATTTTAACTTTACAGCAGTATTTTGACTAAGGGCTAATGGCTGAAGAAAGAGCAGAGCAGGTCACTGAGGCTGCAATTACACATGCTGTGCTGATTGCTGCCATGCCAGTGAGGGTGTTCGTGCCCAGCAGTTTCCTGGCTTAACCTTAGTGCCCCATCTCCCCTCTCTGGATCTTGCTGGCCTTTTTGGATGTCCCAGGTGTGTCTCTGAAGAAACAGAAGAGACTGAAAGTCCTCTTGATAAGAACTTAAACTAAACTTCATCTTTCTGGCAGAACTGAGTCAGGAAGAAACCACACCTAACTATGCTGGCAGCAAGGGAAGACAATAAGCTCCTGGAAACCAAGCAAGGGAGATATTTGTGTGGTAAGCTGTGGTTAGCTGACAGTGATAAAAGATCTTGCCAATTTTATCTTAAGTAACAGTTGCATTTAGAGTAAGAAGTGTATTTAAACTGCTCATTTTCAAGCTGTGGTATTGTCAACTGCAACAAAACACTAAAGGCCACTCTGGTGACATGAAATCTCAGGGAAGTTATCTCCCTGTTGCTGTTACATTTCTTTCTTGATGGTGTCCTTCCCAACTTGGGCACAGGCCAGCCAGGAGCTGTGCTCCCTGTATCCTCCATGATGCCACACATTCCTGTGGGTGCAGGCTGTATAACCCTGTCACACTGTCAGGATATGATTCTGATAGTGCTTTCAGTACATCTGAAGCTTATCTCCACTTTTTGCAGATGAGCAAGGAGATAGCATCCTTCATTTCCCTGGCTGCTCCTCTACCCCATCTACTCTCACGATTTCTGAAAGGATAACACATCCTCATGTTTTCTCCCACGTGGGAGCAAACAAGTTAGTTATCTACAGCTTTTCAGCAGGAGCACTTTGGACAAACACCTGTCAGCTGTTGACAATGTGTTTTTGTAGGTTACCATCCACCCTTACACTCCCATTCAAGAAATGAATGACAAATATGAAGTAAACCAACACAAGAGCTTTAGTAAAATCAGCTCACTGATATGAATCTTCAAGCAATTGCTGCTGCAGAGAAATCTTCTGGAAAAAGATCCACACAAAGTCTTTCCTCTGTGAGATCACAGAGGTTAAGAAAATGGGCCATGAATCCCATCAGTCAGGATACCCCCACACTAAACGCCTCTATTCAGGAAGCTAGGCAGGCAGAAAAAGAAATGGTATTTAACACAGATAGATGGAACTGGAGATTTTTATTTTTACAATACTACACATCTGGAGAAACCTTGACCTCTGAATGAAGTCCTGACCCTCAGTACCCAAACTCTCTCCTGGATGATTCTCCCAACACCAGCAGCAGCCAGAGACCTTGATGATGCAACTACTTTCCTGCATTCACTGAATTGCTTTAGTTTTCAAGCAAATCTCAGTACTACAGATGCCTGATTTAAGGATAGAATTGTGAGTTTAGCTCTCATGTGGCTTGATGACTTCCTAAAGGAAAGTGAGGACAGCCCTCTTGGGGAAGGGGCAGGTTGGGGTCATGCAGGAGGAAACCCTGCCTGCATCAGCCCCCAGAGCCTGGAGGGGCTCCAGGGGAGGCATCTCCAGCTCTCCAGTGCCTGGGTCAGGGGATGGTGCTCTGCAATCAAGTCACTTGTTGCTCTCTTGAACTTAGACCCTGCAGGCAGTGACAAAGCAAGCAATCACACAGCATTTCTTTATCTTCATGGGCACACTCCAAAGACCTATTTCCAAAAACAATGTGAGCACTTATGAGAGTAAGCCCCAATGAAAATTACTTTTTGCAAGTGGTACTAAATCTCTTTTGCACTTTTACAGTTGTATCTTGACCTGTCTCGTGCAGTACAGCTGGCAAATCCTTTTATCCAGCTGCTGACAGCCTCTCTGCAGAGCACAGCTCTTCAGGCTCCTAGAAAATATCCATTTCTAAACAGGACAAAGCCAAAACTGACCACATCTGGTGACAGCAACAGACCAGCTCTGAGGAGGATAAGCAAGAAACTCTGGAGCTTTCTTGCTACCAACTTTTCCATTATTTCTATGGCTTAGAAAGGAGCAGGTGCTGGCAAGATTCCACATCAGTCCTTCAGAGAGTCTAGTCCTCTCTAGCATCCTTCAACAGGAAGATATCCAGATTATCTACAATCCAATTTATTTCAGCCTCCATATGTCACAGTGAGTCCAGGAGGTGAAACACACCAGAGAGTAAAAAAAGGACTCTCCTCGAAATCTTCACTATCAGGGATTTCAGAGGGAAATGTGAGATGCATCTAATCCATTGTGATAGGAGAAGACTTTGAGGTGTACAATCTTTAGACCTACACTGGAAGGGCAGGGCATGCCCTCCTCCTGAGGGGAAAATAAAGGGAGAATACAGACCTTTTTGATGAAGATTGACAGATTAGACATTTCTGCTCTAATACTATAGAGTTCAAGAGAGATTTTATGTATGCTCAAAGGAATGAACAAATATTTGTAAATGTTGATAGACTGTAAATAAATAAATGAATGATTTATCACTTAATGATTCATGATTAATGATTATTTTCATCAAACTCTAAGAGAAATCTATCTTTGTATTATTTGGATAAGGCTCTGTCATTAGTTCAGCCTTGCCATTTTTAGAAATTATTAGAGTTTTATAGCAGTTCTGAAATCCTGTGCCAGTGAGGCTGTGATTTTAATGCATATTAATGGCAGAAATGGGGGAGGGGAAAGGAAGTTGGTGTGATTCCCTCATAGAGTACAATACTAAATAAGAAGATTCCAGCTGTGCAACAGGAAAGTTAAAATGGTTTGTTTGGATCATTAATATTGCAATGAAAACTAATTAAACCTAGAGCTACAAGGAGGAGCTCATTAGAGATTTGAATAGAGGCAGCATAACACTCAGCAGCCTCCAGTTTTAGCAGCTTCTTTTTTCACACCAAGTGGGGTAGCAAGAATTCACTGAAGAGACAAAGATAGTCTGAAGAGCCAAGGGGATATGGACACCCAGTCCATGGGATGCAACTGCAAGAGGCACCTGATTGCTAAAGGGTTTATTTGGGAAATGCTGCATGAGCTTTGTATCTCTGTAGGATGACCCAAGCCCTTTTACTGGCTCTCTGCTCAGACTAACATTGCTGCCATGCTATACCTCTGTCCCCTTGTCTGACCTGACATTTGAAACTTCATCTAAAATTTCCTTAGCCTAAGAGCCCTCAAATATGCTCTACAAAATATACCTACTTGTTTAGCATCAGTCCCTGCATGCCCACCCCCAGGCATGGCACTTCATAGTCTGTAGTTTAAGCATGACCCTCAGTTTTGCATTTCCTTTCTCCTTTAACATGTCATGCCACTTTTGCTGTAGCCAAAGGTGTCCCTGCCCCTGTTCTGTGGCCATCAGCATCCTCCTACAGCCATTTAAATCTTCTCACTTCTGATACTGTCATTCCCACCCTCCCCCATGGCCTCCCTACATCCCTATCCCCCTCAAACCCTCCTCCCAGCTTCACACAGAAGCCAGGGCAAATAATGATCAGACTGGGCTTCCCTAAGTCTTGCATCCTTGCAACTTCAAGTAAATACTGAAGCCCCAACTAAGCTGTTAATTATCCATGATAAGTGCTGGTAAGAGCGCTTATATTTCACTCCAGCAGAGGCTGCCAGGGTGAAGGAATGACCTCTTAATGCTGATCACAAAGGACTTCATGGGGAAGAGTCCTGAGAGACAAAAGGTACTTGTCATTTTACTAATGTTGTCTAAATGCTGGATTGGGGTCCTACTGGTGACTTGAGAAATTTAGAAATCCTTCAGTCATAGAGAAAACAGAATAATACACTAAAGCAGTGACACACTAAACTGTACACATGTAACTTAGACACAACTTTTTCCTACATGATTTAGACAAAAGAATGCAAAAGGAATATGACAGGTGAGGCACTGGAACTGATGAGGTACTGGAAGAAGCTGCCCAGAGAAGTTGGGGATACTCAACCCCTGCAATTGTTCAAGATCAGGTTGGATGGGGCTCTGAGGAACATGGTCTAGTGAAAGGTGCCCCTGCCCATGACAGAGAGGTTGAAACTAGATGATCTTTAAGGTTCTTTTCGACCCAAACCATTCTATGGTGCTACTAAATGAACCCTTGCCTCCCTTAATCACAGCATCAGACCATGGGAACATATGGATCACTGAAAAGTCTGCCATTTTCAAGTCAGAAACTTCCCATCACTATAGCAGGTGCTGACTCAGATTTTTATTAGTTATGTCCATCTTTGGGTATCAAGGAAATAAATTTTGAACAAAACCTTCTGCTGCATCTGCATTCACTGCTAGGTGATAGTACAGCCAAAGAACTGGACTGGAAAAGGCAAGAGCTCAAAAAAGGAGAAAACAGACAATTAATACTGAAGACCCAAAGAGATGAAAATGGATCTAAGCGAGTCAAGAGGACATCAGTTCCAACCCAGCCTATATTTCCAGGCAGGTGTTATCAAAGAATGACTTCCCTAGATAGCCAAGGAGCAGAAGAACATGGAAAAATGCTGTAAAAGTAAATACTAATCACTGGACATGAAAAATGTCCAGAGGCATTGGACATGTCTTGACACTGGAAACATCTAGGCAGAACCTAGAGCTGTGAGCTGTAGGCAGAAATGGCCCCACAGGCTGCAGGGATGGCACCTCTGCAAAGACCACTCTCCCTGGCATCCCAGTAGGGGACGGTGGCATTTCAGCATACTCATCACCAAAAGCGGATGGTTTTGATTTTCTGCAACCAAAACATGGACATGTAGATGTGATCTCTTCCTCCCTCCTCATTCCAAACCCTTGCTTAGCTGTACCCATGGAGAGACTTGGTGTACACGGGCCAGGCTCAGGTGCCAGCAAACCCACAGAGAAAATAAGAGCCCAAGAGAGGCAGAAGTGCACTTCAGATTTTCCTTGAACACAGGAGTGCCAACCTATGATTATATCCATGTACATTGACCAGATTGATACAAACCCTGCAAAATTCACACCAAGAGATCAGGGGTAATGATATGTGTACAGTTTCCACCTTTTCCCTGGGGGAGAAATAGATCAGTCTGTCATGACGTCACTTGTGCCTCTTTACAGCAATCCTGAGAATCTACATTCCACTTTCTATTTTACACTCCCTGATAGTCCCCCTCAACCAAAGCCCTCAACAGCATAGTTTTGGAATGACAAATATCTTCACAGGCTTGAGTGACTGCAGTAACCTCACATTCCCTTTCCTGGTGCAGCTTGCATATCACAAACTCACATAGTTCGAAGTCAGCTCTTGAATACTTCACATGCTGGTTCTGCTGCTTCCCCCTATGGCATCAACACCTTTAAGCAACCCCATGTTGCCCCTGACCTGGTTCATCTGATATGCTTTAGACTGATAAACAAGGACTGTGACAAACAAAGGGGAAGAAAATCAAGAAAACATGTTATGGCTGAGGTCTTGATTTCTACAGAGCAATGAAGACTAAATTTACATAAGCTGCCATCAGTGACCACCTCATATTTGTTGTCCACCACCTAAAGCTTTTAAGGATATCTTCAATTTAATCTAATTCACTAAGTGCTCTCTGTGAGGGGAACCAGGGGTGTAGGGGTCTGAAAGCTCAATAGAGATGGACAATGGACAAAGGAGGGGAAGGGCATCTACCAGAACTTGTGGTGCTGCAAGGATTCAGTGAGAAAGGCAGTCTTGTCTCAGACCCCTCCCAGAAGATTAATTTGGGCAGTGATGTAGGCAGACGTTAGTACATAGTAAAAGCTGAATGCCTTGGCTGTCACTTGATCAGGCATAGTGATGATTTTACTACCAAAGTGCCTCTGCACTGAGATGCTGTTTCTGCTAATTGCCTATCATTAACAGTACCTCCATAGGAAAGACTTCAGCCCTCATCCATCAGAAAGATTACATAGGTTAGATCCTTTAAGATTCTAAGTTTCTAACTACCTAAACCATAAGTAAGTAGGTACTTAAATTCCTGTTGAAGGAGTTAAAACAGGTTTTTATATCCCTATATCTATATATAAGGGCTTAGAGAAAGCAGGGAGGTAACATATTTAACTCTCTTACTTCAGCTATCTAAATTTGAATTTTAGTGCCCTTCTTCCTTTGTCCATAAACATCTTTCCACTCACTTTGCCAGGCACAGCCATATCATGCAGAGATGAGATTTTTGAAAGCCTCTGTCAGAGGCTGAAAGCTTTCAGCTTTCCACTGTACATACAAGCAAAAGGACTGTTTTCACAGGCAGATAATGCCATGTATTTGGGGGAAACCTGCATGGAAATTAATGCTGAATGGTGTTTTACTTTAACCTGGTGTTTATAAAGATGTCTAATGACTTTCAGTGCTTTTTGGTGTTAGATGTAAAAGAAGAAAAAACACAATTCTAACCCCAAAGAAGGGAATTAGTTTGCTTATGCCTATTGTATGATAAAGATGCAATGTTTGCTTTATGTCAAGAGAGGTCTCAGCTTCTTTAATGCCTTGTGTAAGTGCAAATATTAGCATCAAAATGGGATACAGTTAGGTCTAATGTCACGTCACCAGTATTGCTCATATTATAAAGAAAATGGCAATTAGCTTTGAATAGGAACTGCATGGTTTGTTCAAGTAACTTTGCTGTATGTACATTCAAAACTGGCTTCTGACAACAGGATTTCAAAAGTAAAGTGCAACATGTTTGTACATGCAAAGAATAATAGAAATGAGCTGTAGGAGCCCAGTTGCCCACTATTCACTGGTCATTGCTGCCCTTGACTAGCAGTCTGACAGCAAAAGCTTCCTTATCACTGAAACAAACACACACACCCACACCCAAAACCACAAGCTGAACATTTCTACCAGAAACTTACCAGGCTTTCTTGTGGAAGCTACATATCTCACATTTCATGTCCCCTCTTTTGATGGTTGAATTGACTAGCAAAAGGAAAAAACAAATCCCTGTATGCATACAATTTTTGCTGTGCCAGTGCAATGGATCATTCTGTTCTCTGGTTACAGCAGATCATGAGAATGCAATTCAGCGGGTGACCCAGCCAAGAGGGGATAACAGGGACATGAACTACCTGAATTACCATTCCTATGGAGCACTGAACCTACATTCTCACAAAGGAACAGCTGGTGTTTTTCAGGAGTCCATTCCTCGTAAAGACGCTCAACCTTTCCACAATTACAGTGTCTTTTCTTGGAAGATTTATTCTGTTGAAAATCCTATTTCACACCTGGAACAGCAGAGACAAAAATAGTTTCTTCTACTCCAATATCAATGTTCTTTAGTAGAAGCTCACCATGGTTTCCCTTTAATAAAGTCCAACATGCTTATACAGAATACAGATGGACAGGAGATGCAAGAATATTGGATGGAAATTGGACACACTTTACCTTTTTCTCTTGCTCTGAAATTTCCCAGCCACTGCATTTTGCTCCTCCACCACACACACACCACCTTCAGAGAGCAGGCACCTAGCCATTTTCAGAGGTTGCTTAGGAACTTTCTAAGTTATCATCATACACGTCAAAGGTATTTTAAGACACAGCTGAGTGTATCAGAATATGCAACAATGACAAAGCCAGGCTGCCTGGCATGTTTTGTTCATGCCGTATGAAAACCTACATAGAAAAAATTCCAGCAGTGCTGCCTCAGTAAAGGAATTTTATCAACAAACACCCCTCCAGTGACTGAGATAAACAGAGGACCAGACAATATAATCCAGTGAATACTGGAGCCCTTCACTTAGGGTTGTCCAGTCCAAAACTCACTGCTCGGAGAGCCAAATGCTCCCACAATGATTTTTCATGAGCTTTGCAGGATTGCTTCCTTCTCCTCTAGCATCCCAATTCCTCTGGCACTTTTACAAATGCTACAGTATCTCCACTGGGACTTCCAGTGCTTCAGAGAATATAAAACCTATGGAAGAATCTCCTCCTCCAGTTGCTCACTCATATTTCAGCAGTGAGACAAATAATGTAGACTATTTCAGCACTGTCTTTCCTGATGTACTCAGGAGACTTGAGTACGTGTCCCAAGGCTTTTTTCTTTGCCTCCTTGCACCTCTCTGAGTTGGTAACAGGGCCAAGCTATAATGTCTCTCAAGTGAAATCCAGAAAACACGTTTTAAAAATGTACCAGCATCTCTGTAGCATAACACATTCCTTTACACAGAAAAGGAAAGAGGTGGAGGGGAATGAAAGGGGAGCAAGACTAGAATGCCAAATGGTTTCCCACAGTATTCCTTAATGCCAAGGGAGGAAAGCATTAAATAACTGGTGCAGGCGTGTTTCCCTTTGTTAACACACCCGACATCTGTGATCCTGCTGCTTGCTGCAATGTGGAATCCCTTCCAGTTGTCCCAGCAGCTCAGAGTCCTGACAGAGGGGGTGATGGAGAAAATAGCAAAGGAAGAGCAGCTGTGAGTTTTCAAGCATAGTTTCCATTTGTTCTGGATGCCCATAGCAAAACCACCTTGATTTTTTGGCAGCAGCCAGCCTGAACATGTTTTCTTCAATTTGTTCCATGATGTGACATGACATGTTAATGGAATGGAACATCCACACACACCAGGCTGCCTGAGGTTGTCTAATCACCCTTGGTATCCATCAAGCAAAGTGCACAAAATCTCTTAATCTTTTTCCAAGAATCTTTTTCAATTGGACCCAAGACTTACTTGGCCACACTCTGAAAGTATATATTTGAGCCAGAGGATTGGATTTGTGTGATGATGAGCTCTCAAGAGCTGTTAATGAAACAAAGGAAATGACTCCTTGCATCAGACGGAGGAATTGTGTCACTCTGTGTCTAGTTGAAGTGGCCAACACAGGGGAGGCTGGAATCCTGTCAAGAGGATGTTAACATGAGTCAGCCAGCAATGTTTGCATAGGTCAGTTTGTAACAGAAAATTCTGCTCACCTGGGGCGTTTCTTTTTGATTTTTCTCTTTGGGACTGACATGTATCCCATTGCATTGGACTTACTACTTCCTTTTCAAATAGGGTTGGCTTGCCATTATTGAAAAAGCTTTTTTATATTTGTCTGTCTGATTTGTCCTGCTGAAATTCTTCATTTCACAACATTTTTTTTTTTCATTTTTTTTAGAGGATATCCTTTTTGAGCCAACAGCTATCCTGGCACCCCATGCTATCATCAAATGCTGCACTGGTCTTTGCTTCATGGTGCTCACTGCCATCTGAGTCCATTTTTTGCCTATAGAATAAATTCCACAAAGAATGAAAGTTAGCCAGGACAGATTTCTTTTGAACCTCAGATGGAACAGCATTTTAGTGTGTCTCTAATTACAGCCACCATGACAGTTCATATGTGTAGCAATAAAAATAACCATAAACCTACCTAATCATTAAAGTAAAGCAAACAACTCCTCTCTGTATCATCATACACAGGTACTGGAGTTGATAATAAACCAGGAAGAGCACTGAGGCACTGGAGTGGCATCTTTCCTATCTCCACAGTTTCTTAAACAACTTTAGAGGCGTATTTTTATTAAGTATATGAAAGGCAGATGATCTTAAACCTCAAAAAGAGTCTGTATAATAATTGTGTGCTCCTCTAATGCTCTCTAAAGACCTATTCAGAGTCCATTCTGAAACACAATAATATATCAAGAACTTCTGCAAACTTCCTCCTAATGAACACATGCCAATTTGAGACCAAGAATTCTGGCCTCAGAGGACAAAATAACCACTGCACTTAGTCTCTGGGTGTTTTGCTACTTTATTTCAGAGTGATTCAAAATCTAATTAAATTTCTAAACTCTAATGAAATTACAGAAGAAAAATCATTTAGGATTATATTATATACAATTACTCACAGCTGAAAATTACAGTTAGCCTCTTTCACCAAGATAGGGTCTCCTGAGAAATCCTTGTTATTCATATAACATATAAATCTGACATTACTCCCACTATTTACAGGTCGAAGGTAAAAGCAGAATTAATTAAACATATATATCCTGCCCAGTGGCTGGATGGTGAAGAATAGAGGGAAGGCTGATAATGATGATGGTGCTTGAAAGCACATTTCCCAGTTTGGTGAAGAATCAGAATAAACCTATTACAAAGCAGGATTCTATTAAGTCTCTTATTCTGGTCAGTGCTTTTCCTCACTGGAGGTATGCTGTGAACAAGAACAATAAAGCTTACACTATCAGCTGTGTGCAGTCACCTAGCCAAGCTCTTTGAAACATTCGCGGGAAGGCAGTAATGGAATAAAGCTAATAGTTTTAGAGATTTCACCCAAATATTCAGATGTTTAGTTCCTTCTCTGAAATACTGAAACTGCCTGAAGACTGTTGATTTGGGCCAGCAGAAGCAACAAAAACCAACCAAAGCAAAATAAAACAAAACTACCCTCAAATTAAAAAATTACAACCTTCAAACCCAAAAACAAGAGAGCTGACATTCCTGTTATTACTTCTACAAGAGGTTTTCAGGAATCTTTGCAGATGAAACATAAGGTACAAAAATACTGGATGTTTCTTACAAGGATCCTGATATTTCCCATCCAACTGGTGCATAGATTTTTGTTTTCTTGGTTTTGGTGTTTCCAACTCTGATCCCATAGAGAACCAGGAGCAGAGAAAGCAAAATGAACCACACACACACACACATGCATGTGTGCACCAACACTACAGGTCAAAGCAGTAACAAATACTTTCTACGACATCTGCCACACTCAGTTGTACCAATGCTTCACACAGCTAAATAGGCCAGGAATGTCAGAACATTTTTCCAGGTAGAAGTTATTATCTGGGAACTGTCTTGCAATGGTTTAACAGCCACAGTGAGCTGCTTCTCTATTCCTGAAAAAGCTGATTATGAAAGGGAAATATTCAAATAAGTGCTCTGCTGAAAACATTATGATAGCATTCAAGTTGAGTTCATACAAAAGTTAGCAACACTGAAAGAGAATGACTTAGAAATTTCTTCTAAGACAGAAAATCCACTTGCTTATCCATGGATTTAGAAGATTTCAGCAGAAACAAATTCACTGTGGTAGGACATTTTCGACATGTAAAAATGTCGGTGTTTAAAGGTCCCTTAGAGAACAAAACAGCTGAAGTAGGCTGTGACTGTTGGCTGTCCACCTCCTTCACAAAACCTTTTCAAGTTTGTTTATATATTGAACTTAAACCCAAAAAAGGGAACTTGTGTTTGCAAACGTAAGTACTCAGGATGTGACTAGTTTCTCAATAATCATGTGACGTGCTTTAGCTTTTTTTTCAGACACTGCAGAAGAGCAAAATTCATGAAAACTTGAGTGAAACCACTCTCTTGTCACAACTTCATAATGACCTTACTAACAAACTGGATATCAGCCCCAACAGCATTTCTTCTCTTATGTAAGTGATCTAACTTATTTGTTCTCCATTCTTTTTGAGAGCTTTTATTCCTGAACTTGGTGGGCTTATTTATTCCCCAGCTTAATTGTTCATATCTTGTGTAAAACTTTGTTTCTTGGGGAAAAAGCATTTGTTGAGCCAGAGGGGTATTTTACTGAGTTTTCTAGCTCACATTTCCTATTCTGGGAGCAAAGGGCTCAGCTGTGCACAATCCAGAGGACACCGAGAAGTTAAACGCCTGCAGCTTTGCAGGTGATACGCGCACCTGCTGAGCACTTTGTCTAGCACTAGTTTAGCCTTTCGTTTCCTTCTCCCTGTACAGGAAGCAGTACTTCAGTAGAGTTTGAGGGTAAATTAACCTGCGTGCATGCTGCCTGCAAGCCGCTTTCGGGCTCTGCCACTCTCCCTTCCCGGACTGTCACGGTGCTGCTGCTTCTAATGCTCCCTGCTGGCCCAAAGCGGGGCTTTCTCACAACCTGCTTCTTACTTCGTTCTTACTCATCTCCACTCCGTGCAGGGAACAAGTGGGGCTCATGGCTAGTGGGGCTCAGCAGGGTCATGTGAACACGGGCACAGCGTGGTCTAACGGGGAGAGGGGAGCTGGCAGCACTTCCATGGGCTATTGCTGTCCCTCGGCGTTTGTAAGGGGGCACGCACCACCCTCTGGCGGCAAAAGCCTCCGCTTTTACCTAACGAGCTCCTCCCATACCAGCCTGCTTCACGCAGACATTCACAGAAAATCGCCATCTCCACTTGGGGAATCCCACAGGGATAGTCTGCCCCACCTGAGCCGTGCAGAGCAGTTATTCCAGCTTGGATCCACTGGATATCCGCTCCCGCCTCACCTTCTGCACAGCTGTCCACACATCTGCAGCAGTGCTCTACCCTGCCTCGGCTCCACAGATATTTGCTTTCTTTCCTATTTGCTGCCTCAATTATAAATGGCACTGAGCTCCTGGCTGCTGCAATGCCACAGGACCGGCCATTATCTGTTGCAATGAGGAGAAATACGAATTTTTGGAGGAAGGGGAAAAAAGTCACATGGAAGCAGGAGGTAACAAGCAAAGGGACTAAGGGAAGTTCTGTGTACTTAAAAAGACGAGGCACATGTTGCTGTTTATCACTGAAGGTTCTGGCTGGGAGTGGGTTACAATACCTAATCCGGTGGGGAAATTGAGCTCTTCCTGCTCCCTGATTTTCTGCCCAAATTGCATCTGCACCATTTTCCTGGCTGGGCTGACCTGTGGGTCACGGCACGGCGTGAGCAGAGCTGTGTCCCAGAGAGCACAGGCACAAACCACACGGTGACACCGAGCTGCTCTCTGCTAGGCTGGGCTCTGTGCGCAGCAGGTCTGGGCAGGGCTAAACCTGCCCGGAGTTACACCCAGATCACAGACTAGCTGCTCCCAGCCCCGTGTGCTTATCTGGGCTCCATCGCTGGCTCAGCAGCTCTACCTTGCCGTGCCTAACCACAGCGGCAGAGGCAGGGCTGTGTTCAGCAGCGCAGCTCCATCCAGCACAGCTCCCCCCGCAGATTCTCCGTTCCTCTTTCTCCATGCCCCAGCTGTAAGGCAGGACCCATGCAGCCTGCGGTCACACCTGCACACTCACCGAGGTGTTCCCAGCGCTGGAGGCACAGTTCGGTACCTGAGCAGCTCCCCGCGTGTGTGATGGGCACATCCCCATCACTCCCTGCCCAGCCGGGCACGGAGGGCACAGAGCCCCGGCACTGCCTGCCAGGCTCTTGGAAAATGATCCACAAGTCACCCAAGCTGGGTATCAAATTCACCTGCTAGGCTCTTCCACACAGGAGTAATACTCTGCAAGTCCAGAGGGTTTATTCAAGATGTGAGGGTTAGTCTAAACTCTACAGAGTCAGAAATCCAGCACTGCAGAGTTTAAGGCATCATTTCTAACCCTCCCTAATGGGAGGTTTTTGTACGTCCCCAAAAGATCTAAATTGCAGATAAGCTCAAGATCAAACAAAATATGTGTATTTGAATTAGTTAATCCACCTAGTTCCACCCAAGAAAAAAACTGAAACAAATAGAATCCACCTAACACTGTCTTCAAAGCAAACAGTATTTAAGCAGCATCCAGTAAATGATATTAAACCTTAATTAAAAGCATATTGAAAGTATGAATTAAAAACATTCTCTTTAGTCTTGTGGGTTTTCAGGAATTTCCCTCCCTTTAAAAAAAGAAACTAATAATTTAATCTCAATATATTAAACTGACCTACATAAAGTATTCCATGTAAAATATTATTTCTGCCATAAAACACATAATCTGTCACTGGTTTAATTCCATTAGAAAGCATACATTAAGGTCTATGTATTATGATCATTAGGATAATAAAAGTAATACAATATCATTTTTATTATGCTTGAATTTAAAACATTCTTCATATGAGCACAAAGAATAATTAAGGGGATGGAAGAAAGGTGTTTTTTTAAATTTATAATGAAATAAAATCACAGGCGAGAGCAAAGAGACTTGGTTTTAATATGGAAAAACAGAATCTAAGCTTTTTATGCCCACTGTGTAGCCTTAGAGCTTTTTGTTCTCTTTAAATTTTCTTATCTTTATAACTTTGATTTTGGTCATTTAGTACAGCCTGTATAAGTACAGATCCTCTACCCCTTACAACTCCTCTTTTGAGTGTTATGGAGGTTTTGGAGAGAAAACACTTCTGCTTGTACAAAATAAGTTTCCAGATATTTTCATTATGAAGCGAAGTTTGGCCCAAAAAAATGGACTTTCAGCTCTGAATTATAGTTCCCAAAATATATTTGCTTTAAAACTCAAGATTTTTTTTAGCTGTTCTCCAGATTTTTGAAGCTTCATTTGTAATTTATTAAAATTTGGGAATAGAAATGTGATTAAGACCAGGAAATAAAAACAAATCTGTTGTAAGCCACCCAATATATCAGATCTTTTTGACATAACTCTGGAAGCCCCAGGGCCCACACTCAGCTCAAGAGTTTTAGCAGTCTGAAAAGCAGACACAAGATTATTTCTCTAAACATACCACGATGCCTTGTTTTGAATGTAAGGACAATGCTTCAAGTTTAAAAGCAGTCATGTTTTGAGCATTCATTTTACTGGACAAGTGAAAGCACAGACCCCAAAACCTCAAGAAAATAAAATTATTTCTCTGCAAAAGGTGGAGGAGAGCAGCTGGGACTTGCAATATTGGACCCCTTAGCAGTAGGAAAACTGAGTGCATTTAAGGCATTGAAATTCTGCTTGGGTTTCAGCCAGACAATACTCCCTCCCAGTTCCCTGCTGTGGTGGGAAATGCCAATGAAAAGATGATGATGTGTGCAAAGCAGCTGTGCTCCCACCAGGTGCCACATGTGGTGTCACCCTGGCCAAAGAGCAGTGACTTCATGTCCTGCCTGAAGCATGTGCAGGGGACAGCAGGTTAGCAGCACAGGTTTGGAATGCAGGAGTCACTTTAAAGCCTTCTCATGGTCCAGCACCTCAGCAGCTACACATCAGTTCCATCAGCTGGAGCCACTTGAAAAGGCTGTGGTGGAAATATCTTTGCACTGAAAAAACATTCAACTGTATGTTTTTAACAATTTCCTAAAATAACCAAGCAATATTCAAACTAAACATGACCCCTCCTTTTTTTCTCATTTTTTAAAAATGTCGATTCTGTTTTCTTCCTAAAGTATGTGGGAATGAATTGTTTTCTTCAAAGCCACTCCATTCTGAGGGCCTGCACACTCTGAGCATCAGGCACCATGGCTCAGAGGTGTCATGGAGAAGGGGAGAGCCTGGAGGTGTCCTTTTCATGAACAGGGAACTTGGTGTAGAATTCTCTGGAAAGGTTTGCTTCCAGCCCACAAAATTTGCTTGCAAGAGGAAAAGACTCTTCTCTGCCAGCAATAAATCACATTCTGAAAACTGGAACTACAGGCAGGATTGGGATTCATGTTTTCTTGAAATGGGTGTTGGGCTATGCCATATCCTCACTTATTAGCATGCTTTATTAGCTTTAGTGCATCTGCAATCTTTTCCCTGATTTATAGCAACTTCCATTATATAGAGCTCTCTGGCTTGCAGTGACAAAACCATGGAACAGAAACCGTGCTAAGGTAACATAAAATTTTGGAATTATATTTTCTCTTCTGGTTGAAAGCTGGCACAATGTGGCCACATTTCTAGGGTGCCCTCATTAACTTGACTGATAACATTTCACTATTGCAGGAAGCCTTGAATTCTATCTTAAGCTTTATTAGAATTAACTATTCAAAAAAAAAAAAAGCCAGAAATGGCATTCTGCTCAATGTCCTAACAGGCTAAAATATTTCCATTTCAGATCTTTGGAGAGCAAAGGTACATGCTTCTGAAAACCCAGAGGAAGAAATAGGTGAGTTCATGGTGGGATTTTCACTTCCACAGAGGAAGTTAGAGGCCAAATTACAAAACTGAATGTCCTTAGAAGACCTTGTATACTTTTTATGTGTAGAAGATAAGCATTGTAAGCTTGTAGTTGCCTTGTGCTGCAGTCCTGTCATGTGACTGACACTTTAAATTACGTGTATGAGGACAGAGCATGGGACTCAGATCCTGAACACAGGCATGCTCCTGTGCTCAGGATCTCAACCACTGACTCAGTGATGCCAAATCACAACACAGAATTTACACTTTAAAAATTTCCTTCCTCTCAGCAAAGACTTACAGATGCAGAACAGCTGGGCAAGGCAGGAGGGGAGGGACTGGGAGGTCGATATGTGTGCGTGCATATCTGGAAGCAACAATAACAATTTGAAAAGATGCAGATTGGCAAAGGAGCGCGGATGGGGGATTTTGCTTTTGGGGTAAAACTAAAGCCCTGGCTCTAAAGCTCAGCTGAGACCTGCACACATCAAAAGCTGAAGTTGGTTATTATGATAAAACACCCTCGAGCCCCTTGTGCTCACATGGCTTCTTGATATGCAAGGGTTTGAAAGAACAGACTCAGACTCTTCTCAGCTGCCTACTCTGGCTCAGCATTACTTTTTAAGGGATGCATTTAAACTTTGTTACAGCTGAAACTCAAAGAATGTATTTATTATTTAATGGTATATACTCACTGAGTGGTTTTCAATATTTGCAGATTACACATATGTTATTATAGGAGTTACTCTGGGAGCAGTTCTAGCAATCGGTTTTGTAGCAGTAATAATCTGCATGATCAAAGCCCAAATGATTGACAGTGTCTTTGGAGGTAAGAAAAAATACTCCTGATCCCTTTTCCATAGATCTAGCTCTCCTCATCTTCTGATACAGCAGATCTGAGCTTCAGTGTTAGCAATTGTGTATGTACAACAGCTCTGGTTTTCCTGTGAAGAGCTATTTTTACTATTTTTACTATTTTTAAAGTGTCTGAATTACTGAACTGCTATGAACTGCAGACTCACATTTCACTATAACCAAGTCTACTTTTAGCCTCGAAGTTGTTTCTCATGATACCCTGGGGATATGCTACAACCAAACTCAAACCAGACAAAGTATTAGCTAAGATACAGCTCTGATAAAATTATCATGAGATATTCCAGCTGGAAGAATCAAGAACAGTTTTAGCAAAGTTGCATGACACAACTAATATCAAAGAATTTTACCTCAGAAAGGATGGCTGGATCTTTACCAGCTGTAACTATGTACTCCTGGTTGCCTCCCCACAAATTCTGTGGAGGCCTATTACCACTCTGTTCCTTGTTTCTCAACTAACCACATTTTCCTCTTCTCACTTTAGAGTCAGATGGCAAAATGGATAGAAGGTAAGAGTCATTGTGTTTTCTGTTATGCACAGCTTTTAATTTCTCTCGTTTTGCGTGATGCTTCCCCACGTTTGAATGATTGCACATAACACACATGGCAAACCTCTAGAGCACTGGGATATCTAGTGAATCTGTGTGGAAAAAGGAATTTTCTTCTAACAGCATTTTAACATTTCAGAAATACACAAGAAAACCCAGCAGACGGAGATTCTTTTTAAAATTAAAATCCCTCACACAGTTGTGATGAAGCTTCTTTTGTCTGTTTGTTTGTACTATATGTAATAACAGCAAACGCTGGGTAAAAGGCTTCATCTAAATGGATTAGGACTATGATAAGATCAGAAGAACAAACATAGAATACCTGGTAAACTTTATGATGCTTTCAGGACAGTATTGACAGAACAGTGAACAGGAAAGTCATGAGAAAGAGCTAAGCCAGAACAGAAAAGCCAGAGACTGGAGTCAAGAGAAAAGAGAAAAAAGAGATGAGAGGGACAAAGACAAGAAGAAACACAGAAGGCAGTGGTAGATTTACTGCCTGGGTGAAATGCAGACAGGATGATCTATGAACTGTTCCACACTGGACTTCTCTAGCTCTCTTTGCTGTTTATTATGTGTCGTATTTTCCTTCAGAGACAGTCTGAACATTTATCACATCATCCTCTGATCTTTCTAGGGGAAGTGACTGACTTGTGGTGGCAGCAAAATTTCACGTCTTTAATGGTGACCTTACATTGCCATCTTTGATGTTTCCTTTTCTGTTTGCTAAAAGGTAGAGTGAAATTTCCAGTTTAATGACAAAATTCTGGTCTTAAGGCTGCGAGTGTGACACAATACACAAAACATTTTGCCTTAGACCCGCTGACACTGACCAATGAGAGAAACTAATTCCACAATATTTTGAGGCAAAACTATTTATGTTAAAGATCATACTTTTATGGCTAAGTAGGAGAAAACCTGGAAATCCACCATCACTTCGTAATCAGTGCACTTTTCAATTCTGTTGTGGTAGTCAGAAATTTACTAGCAAATCTTTCTTCTCATTCACTTCAGGGCATCTATGTATTACTCTCTGGTAGGTCACTAAAGGATGCTATAATGCTGGTAATAATCTGTGGAAACAGTATAGACTTCTACTGGTTTTGAGGAAAACTCTGGCAGTAAAAATACTACCAGAGCCATAGAAATATTTAGAAATGCCCCTAATAAACTAATCCTTAGTAGGATTTATTCAGGTCACCAGAGAGACATATGATAATTACATCTAAGTTGATTTTACCCGCTTGCTTCAGTTCCCTAGGGAATTCTGATTCATGGAATTTTTAGACCTGTGTCTAGTCCTAGAAAACCCTCTGATAAAGTGAAGTCTATTATCTGAAGTTACCTGATTTATTCCAACCAACCATATAGCCATCCTGAATATCTCAAGGAAAGGCAACCTGAAACCTTCAGTGTTAAGAGACACAATCCCTATAGGATTCAGGAATAAAAAAATACTTCAACTGAGAACATTCAACCAAATTCACCTTCAGCCAAATTTTGTTTTAAATTTTATGTCATTATTCCTACAAATGCCACCAGCCACTCAATATTTCCCTAGCTGGGAAATACTCGGAGTGGGCATCACCCAGCACTGTACTTTCATAGCCAATGGAGCTGCTCAGCCTTGTACCAGCTGGAGGTCTTGATGCAGATAATCATCCTCTGTGGCAGAACCCCAATTAGCTGGTACTGAACCTACCTGACCCCTTCCAAGAACAGATTTTCACTAAAACCAGGAAGTATTTGGATGCCTCCCCCTTGATAATTTCCAAAATACTTAAAAACACAAGTATTTCGAGATCCACATGACACTGATAGCTCATTGTGCAATAATGAACAGAATTTACACTTTATTTAGTCAGGTACATAACATTAAGATTTAAACAATCAATTCACAATGGGTTGCTCTTAAACTCAATGGGATATTTACTAACACTTGAGAAGAAAAAGGCTTGAGGCAAGGTTCTGTCAGCCAACAAAACAGCAATTTATATGTCAACTGACAATTATTTAACGTCCTCTTTTTTAATTAATAGCTCATGTCAGTATCAAATGCCATCTTGGTGTAAGCTTGGTAAATTATAATGCCTAAAAATTTCATGCAAGTTTAATGTATTCATAAAAATGTCTGGGCACATTTAATGCTGGCAATATTTTGAGTTAACTACAGTGCATGTCAGCCAGATTTATCTTGACAGGAGGAAAAGAAAGAGACATACAGAGACAAGGAGAAGGGTGGAGAGACAGAAAATGTTTACTAAAAAGAAAAAGGTACATATTTTAAACCTGCTGCAAATGAATCTGTTGTCAACACATCCTGGGCAACAGCACACACAAAATCCCCCATGTCACTCACTGGGCTCTACAGGACTCCACCTAAATCACTCAGTAGAAAATCAGGTTTTAATTGCAATACACAGGTTCTTCTGATGTTTTATGGAAGAGAGGAGGAGCTTGGGAGGTGCTTGCCAAGTGTATCGGTGATTTTCTTTTCCTACCCAAAGCCTCATCAAAATATTCTCTTATATTTTCCCTCCTGACTTCTAAGGGGCCAACTACTCTCTCCTTTGCTAGACTGTGCTTGAGAAACACAGGATATTTTTAAGAATTATAGCATTCTTTAGGTGAATGGAGGAGGTCTTGGAATGTAACTGTACCTTAAAATTCTCTAATAGGTTCTGAAAATCTCTAAAAACAGTGACACACATTGCATAGGAGGTGAAGTCATCCACTTTGAAAATATCAACATCACAGATGGAAAATAATGGAAAAGACAAGGTTTGGGCAATCGTGTTCAGGTTTCAATGCTGAGCTGCAGTTTCTTCCAACTATCAGAACTGTGGCAGCCTAAATACCCGAACCAAGAGTCTTTTTCCTAGCATTTTGTCATGTTCAGGTCTGTAGCCTGACAGGCAGGGACAGTGAACAGGTTCTGATCTAAAAATATCATATCCTTCAAACAGGTTTAAAGTAAGATAGAAAGACAAACAACTTGTTTTGGAGATGAGTTCTTTCTGATCCAAATAGTCCAGCTTGGTCTAGAGCACTGTGAATTGCAGAATGCATCATTTAACAAATAGGAAGCCAAAAACATAGACATGAGTCCCATCACCTGCAAATGAGAGACACTGTCTGTCTAGTCACTGCAGTCTGAGCTCACAAATAAACTTACTGGAGATCTAGTTTTGATACTAGAGTGGGTACTTGAGAAAGCCACATGTGGGAGTCTTTTGGAAAATGGTCCCAAAATTTACAACCCAAAATCCGTAAATACAAATTGAAAAGAAAAAAGACCTTGTCCTTGTCTAAGAGTGTCACTGGAAGAGTGGTGCACAAGAGAAAAGGGTCAATTATGGTTTCCCCGGATGCTGGGCACTGAAATGCACTGCAGCCCCTCAATACTGTGCCAGCTATTCATAGGTAACACTGTAAGTTCAGCCCACCAGCAAGTTGTCTGCATCTATCTTTACTTTCCTTAAACAAGCCTTTTTTTTCTTTTCCTCTCCCAGGAATATTCCTTTTAAACTATGCAGTCAGTTTCATCTTCTTGGATCTGTAGCAGACCAGTCATGCAGATTCAGCAGACGCTGACACCTCTGTGTGGATGGATTCTCTTATTATCCCTCAGTGATGCCCTAAGCTGTTCTTTCACTTGCCACTCTGTTTCCCAAGCAGACCTTCACAAGGTCTGTCATTCTGATATAGGATATTCTACATACCATTCAATCATCACATCAACAAAGTCTTCAGAAGTTGTTAGTGGTTTACATGTAAGGAAAAACAGAGCAAGCAACGACACTTAACCTTTTGAATGATCCAAATAAGCCTTGCAAAATCAGTCACAAATTATTCCTGTGAGGTCTGTTTTTACTATAGAGCCTCTCTTCACGTTGCCACTTTGGCTTAAAACCAGTAGTGAAGAACTGTCACGAGAATGAGAGTGGAAGACAAATTCGGAGGGCTCCAGTCCTCTTAGGCAGCAGTGCATTTGCATTCACTGAGCAGATGCCACCTGCACAAGATGGGTCTGGCCCTGTTGATACACCAGAACAGGCCCAATTCCTCACTCAGCACTGCAGGGATTAGTGGGTGGTCGATAGGCTGAAGGCTGTACTCACTGCTTTAGCTTTGCTCAGCATGCATCCTGGGAACTGAGTTTAATGGAAATTATTTAAAGCTTCACAAATGCCATAATAATGTATGCTATTGCAAATAAATTTAAGTACAAGTAGAGATGATCTAAACAACTCCATGTGTGTGCTAATGTTTAAAAATGGGCAAATAATCACATCAGAAATGGCTGTCTCAACTCCTTGTACATGTACATTTACATAAACAAAATGCCAATACCCATTTTGTGTTGAGGCAATAGTCACCAACAACTAGAGTAATAAACTGGTTTTCCTTCCTACTTCTGTCACTGCCCTGTCTGGCTAAACTTGTTCTTCTGAACAACCTTGGACAAGTCACTGGCTCAGGTTACCCTTTCCATAAAATGAAATTAATCTTTTTATCACACACTTCAAAATCAAGGACATTAAGCTTTGCACTGTGCCGGGGACAGGAGGCTTTAAAAAGCAGGAATAAGACACTCTGTAGGCTCTCAGCTCCCTTAGCACCATTCCTGGATTGAGGGAATACAGACACACACAGGCCCTGAAAGACAGTTATGTATACATACATACATACATATATATATATATATATATACACTACACACATACATATGGCACAAACTGCTAGGGTGAGATTAATTCATTACACCCGTTTCCAGGATACAGCATACCTCACTGATGCCAGCTACCAGCCTGATGGGCAGAGCCACACTTCTGGCTATTTTTTGCTCCTCTCTGGCCACCCTCCACATTCCCTGGGAGGGCACCTGGCCCAGGGCACCTGTTCTCCCCTTGGATCTGGGGACTGCCTTTGTCGTTGACCTTTTCACAGCTGCCAAACAGGGAAGAATCCTTACTCCTTCCTACCCTTCTGCACAACTGTTTGAGGCTAGTCTTGAATAGCTCTAAATAATTTGATTGTAAGAGTTGGTGCCAAACCTGCTGAGTCAGGAGAATGCTTTCCTGGTAATATTCAGACACCTGTCAGAGGCAATTCCTTCCACAGCCACCGTGGTAGCTGCTGGCAAACTTACTGGTGCAAATTATTCCAGCACTAAACAAGTAATTCTACCCTTCCCTAGAGCTGCTGCAAGTCTGGATACAAAAAAAAAAAAAAAAAAAAAGGAGAAATGTTTCTGGAAGAGTACCCTCTTCACCCCTGTCAACAGGCACCCAGGGTAACCCAAATATTAGATGCCACCGAGCATAGAGCCTCCTGCTCCCTGGCAGCACTACTCTGCCAAACAAACTGAGTAGCTTTGTGTTGCCTAGGGCTTGTCAGAGGAGTGACAACATGGGATTAGCCAGGAATGAAAGCTGCTATGATAGCTAAAGGACAGCTTAAAACCAACACAAACCAAGGCCTCTTGACGCAGGAGACTCAAGAGTGCCACAGGTGTTAGCCAGACAAGAACAGCATCAAATTAGAGCTCCTGCGTATTCCAACTCACAGGTTTTTGTGTATCACATTTGATTTCTGCACACAAGTTCACACTAACACTAGCAGGGCAGTGAATTTCACGTGAAAATTTTGACAGAGCATCAAGTGACAAAATTTCTCTCACAGAAGGAAAAAGACTGAGGCAGATTATATGAAGGATTGTCCCTGCCCACCAAATCTCCTGTGACATCTTTCTTTAGCAAAGACACCAGAAAATGCTTAACTAGTATTGTAGAAATAGGACCATGATGAAATTCATTTCCCTGTGGAGTCGTGAAATTTAATATAAACAAGTTGAGAGCTGCAGGACAAGATCGTGTTCCCAAGCACTGACACTAGATGGAGCAAAATTGAATAAAAGATTTAGAGCAGTGAAGAAAAGATAAAAAAGTTTCTTCACTTCTGCAACTCTAATGTGTTACTCATTTGAATTCTCACCTTTGATTATGGCTCTGAAAGTCACAATTAATAGCTCACTCTCTACACTTTGCAGGTCAACCACGGGATCCAGCCAAAGCAGGTATGTTCTGGGGGAAGGGGGTGTTGGTGGCACAGGGAGCTGGAGTGACAGTACTGGGCAGACCCAAAGTTGTAGAGGCACATTCACCTAGGGAAAGATCAAACAGCAGTAAAGGTCGTGGGGTTACCCTGAGCTCCTACTGACAGCCTGGATCTGCTGGGCACTCTGCACAGGCTGAGGCAGGTGATTTATCTGTGCTGTCCCACAGCTGCCCAGTGCTTTACCTGGATACCCAGTGTCAGGCCAGGGCACTTTGCAAGGCTGGCTGCCCCATGCAGCTGCCCCACAGCAGCAGGCACTGGAATAGTAAATCCCTGGGAAGATGCATCCACAAAAGGGATCCAGGAGCTGCTCAGCTGCTCCCCACTCTGTGGCAAGGCAATACTGGGAGGCAGCCCAAATGACAATAATCCAGTGTCTGCAATACAGGGAGCACTGGGATGCTACCCAAAAATGCATGGCTTGCTGCTAGTGGATTATTACCTGGCAGTGACAAGGGCATCTGGAAGTCACCCCAACAGCCACAAGCATGCATTTGTTCTGTAAATTCACTTAGAAGACAGATGCCTCCAAAGGTACAAAGAAACATCTAGGAAAAGAAAAGTTAAGTGAAAGAAACTTCATGAATGTAAGTCCAGCATCCCCATTAGTAATTTTCTTGAATTCCTGTGATTTTTATCTGAGTATCTCACAGCTCATCCTTTACAATGATGTTTTACGTGGGATAATCCAGGTAAAACCAAAGCCAGAGAGTTATTGTTAAACTGTGATTTTTCTTTCTTTTCACAGATGACAGCAATGCAGTAAGAAACCAAAGTACAAGAGATCAATAACCCTTGTGCAATCAACAGTTACCTGGTCTGAGGATCAATAGAAGTCTCTTGTGCACTGTCAGGAATCTTACCAATAGCAATACTTTCCTTTGTTCTTTAGTTGAAAGGCTGACTGATTGTTTACAGGAAGAGCTTATAATGCAGCTAACTTCAATCACCTGCACCCAAAAGGCCTGCAATCCCCCTCAGCCTCTATATGAAAGAAATGTATGAGGAGAATAAAACAGATGAGCTCCATTCACTAATAGATCCTCTTTATTCTGTGATAAGATTGATTTCTAAAGACAGTTAAATACCAGGCAATCAGAAAGGTGGCAATATAATTCAGCAGCAGAATTCATAGTCACACCCATATTTCACAATAAGCAAATAATGATTTCAACAACATGGAAAATCATTCATTTGAGGTTGAAACAAAACATGCTTCTCATTTACTTCAAGAAATACATGTTTTGTCTTAGTGAGAAAACATTTCCTTAATTTTAAGTTTTACCTTGTTTTAGAGCTAGAACTGATGTCTTTTATATGTAGTAGTGATGATTTCAATCATTTAAAATTAATGATGGCTGTTTAAAATTTAAAAATTCCTTTTTGAAATAATGCTTTTATGTTCTGTTGACACTTCATGTCAATACTGTACAAACAAGCTAATCTGTTATTTCCAGAATTTCCCTATTCCTACTTTTTCAGTATAAAACAACGCACTAAGTTCAATCAGAATTTGTGAATAATTTCAGTTTCCCAGCACCTTCACCCTTGTTCTAGCTTTATATGTTCTGGTGGACTTGATTACATCAAAATTGCTTTGCCTGGCTCCAATTACAAGCTTCTTATAGTGGGAGTGATGAGAAGAAAAATTAGTTTTGTTTCAGAACATTTAGAGTTGTTTCAATAATTTAAAATAGTTTAAATCCTAGTTATTCTGTAAACACTTTCCAACTTTTACCAAAGCTTTGAGTCGGTGGCTTTGGTCTCAGTTCAGAAAACAATGCTGTAGATTCTATTCTGTTTAATCCTCTTCTTTCAAGAATTCCGTATATAACATATTGTCATCATAAGGTGTAAGAAGACATGAAAATTTTTTATTTCAAACCAGGCTTTTCTTTCACTTTGTGAAGACAGGGCAGCCAATGTCAGCTGTGGGAGCTTTGGGAACTCTTGGCCAGCATCCTCTGCCATTCCTACAGCTTCTCTCAGGAAACCCAGCAGAACTTCAAGGCTTGGGGGCCTCAGGTAGATGGCATACCCAACTTAATTAAGTAATATCCCAATATTTCACAGGCAGAGCTTTATGTTGTAGCATTATAGGATGATTCCAAACAGGATGTTACACTATTTCTTGTAATTTACTATTATCCAGATCCAAAGACCACAACCTGTAAATAAATAGGATGTTCATAACCTTTTAGCTCAAGCCAATATCTATAGACATATGGGATTTTTAAATCTCTCACCTTACATACATTCTTAAAACTCACTTTTATACCTGTTTGTTTTCTCAGTGTGGCAGATCATAATAAAGTAAGTTCTTTCCAGCTCTCCACTAATATAAGATATTTAATCCAACTTAAAAAAAAAAAGCAATTGTAAGACTGAAGTCCAAGCTAGAAATTCTGAGTGTTATTAAGAAATATCACTCAGAAAAATCATGGAGACTAGGGCCTCCTATCCTCCTATAAACAACTTTCAGATCAGGCAGAGCTGATGTGCTGGGTCAGAAACTTAGAGGAAATATGCTGTTAGAGCATAAGAGCAGATATATAAAAATTTTGGTTTTATAAAGAATAAGCTACTGTACTACTTGTAACTGTAACTAAAGGGATTTCAATATGGGCGTTTTTTGACTTTCACAAAGCAGGTCATTTGTCAAATGTGCAAAGGAAACTGGATAGTAATTTTTCCACACATTTTGAACAACAAAGTGTAAAATTTATTTTGACAGAAGAATGGTATATTGGAATACTTTCCCTGGTTTCCTAGGTGTCTGTTACCCATGTCAGTAACACTGCAGATCATTAGCAGCATTTACTAACAGATAAACTAAAGCAGTAATGTGATACTTGTAAGTAATTGTGTGTACACGAGTAAGTGAATAAAGCATCTTGTAAGGTATCTGTTAATTGATTTGCTTCCTGTAGTATCATTTTTAATTAAGACTTGGAACAGAAGAGAGAGCATGTGGTCAGGGAGGAAAGCTATCACCTTCCCTTATTTGTGTGAACAAATGTTTCAGCACACATCATTCCAGTACACTATGGGAAATAAAGATGAAAATAAACAAGAAATGCTAAGTTACAAGCAGTAGAGGAGAAAGGCCTGGAGAATTAAGGCTGGTAATCTTGATCAGGCAAATGTGCTGAGGTGGTGAATAGATTATGATTTCTTAAAACCTTTCGGCGTGTGCTTTGGCTCCCTGGGAATGGGAGGAGGATGAGCAATACTGAGACAAGACAGCTGGGCACAAGAGACCCTCTGAGCTGCTGCTGCTGCTGCTGCTGCCACCGAGAGGTTTGGACACACTTACAAGGGGCTGCAGCCTCTTGCCACCTCAGGGAATTGCTGCTTTGCCCGTTCCTACAACCAGCTTTGCCAGCACCCCTTTGAGCATCAGCAGCTCCTAAATTCAGGCCAAGCTGCATAGCAATGCTTGGAAATTATCAGTGAAGGAAAACTAGATGAAAGAGGAACATCTGAGAGGCATTCAGTCAAAAGACTGAACAAAAGACACTGTTAGCTCCATGAATTTTGGCTCAATGATTCAGCCCAGGCAGTCCACATGCAGCACAGCAGGAATCTACCTGCACTCTCCTGTTTGCTGCCCAGCACAGACTGTGCCTGTCCTTACCAAGCACCCCGTGCTCTCCCTGAGCTCATGGGCATTCCCCTGAATGAGGAACAGTGGGAAGCTCTTCGGAGTCAGGCTTTGGACACATGCCCCAGCAATGTCATGCTGGATCTTCATAGCAGATGCCCAGAAACAAAATGATGCCTGTGAAAAGAGTTATTCATAAGAGCAGACAGTTGTAGGCACAAAAAGTGAGCTAAGAGGTGCAGGCACAGCATGCATTTCTAAAGAGATAACGACACAGCATTGGCTTTAATTACAATGCAAGTGCCACAGCAACAGTGAGATCATTCAAGTCAATTCCTTCTGTCAGCTGCATCAGTGCAGATCAAAACTAACTGCAGGAGTCACACAGCTTAGTGTGGCCCTTGTTCACAGGATAGTAAATCAGGCAAAAACCCAGTGGACTCAGTACAGCAGCATGGGTAATAAAAAAGTGCCTATGGGTGGACTTCTGGAAATCAGACCTGTGATATAAATCCACTTTGATAGTAAGAGAGAGGAGTAAGAGGAGAGTCTGATTCAGCTCCTCCCAAACAGAAAGGATGGCAGATGTCAATAGTCAAAACATTTGCAATATTAATTTTTATTGGCTTCTCTTATGCCTGTAAATGAAAACTCAGATCATTTTTTGTCAGGAATATTTTTTCTGTTTCTCACAACTGCACTTAAATAAAAAAAATTATTAAAATTCTCTGACTCACCAAGCAAATATGGGAAATCACAAGCAAAGAAAGTACCTAACTAGCAGACCTGATAAAGAAAGGATGTTTATATTATACAAAAAGGACCTATAGAGGCTTCAAACTTCTGAAAATTGCTCTCATTAAACACAAGGACTATTACAATAGCCAGCCTAGGTCTGACAGATGTCCATTTTCTCCAATAGTCCCGTCACCACAGCAAACATCTAAATGAAGCCTAAGAGCACTGCAAGCATGTGCCAGTGCTCTCCTAAAAGACCATACTTCCTTACAGCAAACTTCTGCTCAGTGTCACTAAGCCAAAAGTGTTGAATTTATTGTTTTCTGGTGTATTTTTCTTCCATTTTCAGAAGCAGTTAATTCCACAGATACTATAGAGTTACACATAAAAAATCACAACGACCTTTGCCCTCCCTATCACTACATCAGTGAATTTGTACAAATTTTCATGCTAACACATGAAAGCAATTCACTTAGTCCTAAGGAGACATGTTCACTCTGAATCAAGAGGGGAAATGAGACATGGAGCAGCCTAAGTGCTGCAGCAAAGGCCAGTGCAGGATCAGCAGAGCAAAGAATAGAGAGTTTTCCAAGCTCAACGTGGGTGAGCTACCTAGTAGACCATCATTCTTCTCTACTACTGCCTCCAACAAAAATGCTGCTTTTGGAATGGTTAGGTGTTAAGTATTTCACCTTATTGAATATATATGGTTTCAATTCTTGTATTTTTGGCTTTAATTCCTGGACAAACCTTGTGCTTTCACTGACAGCTGCACCAAAGGGAGCCTCAGCAAAGTCAGTGACATTACACTGGGCTGGAACACTGTGGGAGCTAATAAGAAGCCCAAATAGGCAAAGTGGCACAGTGCATACATTCTGTCTTCTGCATTCAGACAAAAAGTATGTCTCGTATTTCCTGCTCCACACTCCCTCTCTCCATGCCAGAATCCACAGGCTGCTTTCACCCCTCACACCACTGCTGATGGGGATCTGTCCTGATGCAGACAATCCATAAGACCTTTCCTTTACAGATCAGATGCTATCCAGCACTATCAGAAATCTTCCTCAGTCAATGGGCAATTAAAATAATTACCTTTAATCATATTCTTCAATTACTCCACAGTACCGAGGGAGGACTCGGAGGGCTGGGACCAGATGAAAACATATTCTGTTGTGATTAAAATTGACTGAAATGCTCCAATGAATAGAAACCACTGACTATTCACCTGTTTTGGGAACAACCCCTCTATGTTTTAAGCTGCTTCATTTTTAAACTCATTAGAGTGACACCAGGGAAGAAACAGAAAGCTGTGCTGAGTGCCCAGGGGCTCCTGAAGAGACCCCTTCAAAGGAGAGGCTCCCTTGACATGCATGCAAAACACAAAATATCTACTCAGAAGAAGTGTGCTCCTTCCTGCCAAAGGGATGCAGTGCCCAAAGTAGAGCTGGAATGGCTCTCAGGTACCCCAAGGTTCCTGGTGTGAGGAGATGACTGGATGTGTGAGGTATGGGACTGTGGTTCACAGGGACTTGGCTGGGGATGCCTGGGAAATTGCTTTTTCTTATAAGCAAATTGATGATATAAAGGAGAACTAAATATGAAAGAGGACTAACTGATATTGGGAAGGGGTAAAAAGTGATTGCTGAGGAAAAGGCAGAATATGTGAACTTATACTGTGTCATATCACTTTTTTAGCAGTCAGAACAACAGAAAAAGCAGAGTGGTGCTAACAGTCATTATTTAATTTGGGAGTTTTGCACTATCTGATACTCGAGACACTAAGTCTTCAAGTCATGTGGTCTAGCAATACCCACTATAATTTTAAATATACCTTGCTTTTGAGCACATGATAATGCAGATTTAATTCATAACAATTTCCAAATAATGTTAATGAGACAATAACTCAAATCTAGTTCCTATTACCGCATGATCTACACATACAAGATGGTGCAACAAACCCATGTGATGTAGCATTAACACAACCAATAAATTTTTGATTCAGATCCAACACCTGCCAGGCTTTTCAAACAAGATGATGAAGCTGTGACTGGACCTTCTGTGTGAGTCATAAATGCCTTCCTACCATGACTAAAGGAAAATTAAAAGTACATCTCATGTTGTTGGTTATTCAGTAGAAACCATTCATTGACCTAAAGGCACGTGATTTTTCAGGCATCCTTGTTGGGGAGGTGATGTTATTGATCAGAATCATGCTGAGGCTTTGAGCATGTCAGGGAAAGCAGTGAAAGGCAGCTGTGAGAGCAGCAAGGCTCATCTGCTGCAGCAAAGAGACCATACCAGGATCAGGGGGAATCCAGAAGTGGTACCTAGCCCCAAACCAAGTAAGAGCTGTAGTTCTCTGCTCCCAAGCCTTCCTACTATTATCTATTCTCTTTTCCTGCATAATTTGTCATAATCTCTGACTCGTCAGGCCAATTAATCATGCTTCAGAAAAAATGAGATTTCTCACAAGGAGATTATCTATCTCTGACAAACAAGGGATAATTCAATTAGCTTCCTTTTCTAAACATTTAGTAACTGGTTTTGGTAAATTAGTCCTTTTTGTAATTTAGCTATAATTTAGGAAGATTTAATATGTCATTAGGCACACTGAATTTTGAGTTAATATAACATTATGGCTGAGATTTTAATTGCCCCAGAGTCAGGAACTGTATACATAAATGGCTTGATTCCCACATGGAAGCAGCTGATAGGAAATACATAGAGCTCCACAGAAATTCTCCTTAAAATCCCTTCTTTTAGTTAAGCACATGCTTAAGGACTCTGGAGAACAAGAGGCTTTCTCTGACTTGGGCAAGAACTCCAAGAATGAAGTGTAAAAGACAAATATTCACATATTTACTTGCAGAATTTCTACACACTACAGAACTCTACAGATTTAACTTGGACTTAGCCCTCTTCCCAGTTCTCGAAGTTCCTGTTTCCCATCTTGCAATTTGTTGGTAAAATCCCAGTATCTAAGAGTAGTACCCAACTGTGGCCTGTCTGATGAGAATTTCTTGTATTTCATTTTGGAAACAGGCCTTTTAGTCCTTTTGGACATTGCCAATTGATACTAATGTAATGGCATTAAAGAAGTCGATGCAACTACGTGCTGAGAGTAAAAAATCAGCGTCTTTTGTGTTGGGGGGAAAAAAGAGAAAATCAAAGCAATTGAGTTGTATGTACGTTTAAAAGCATTAATGGAGAAGCAAATTTTAAAGCAATGTTAATTGCTTTACCACAGCAGGGTCAGCCAGACTTGCCTGAGTTGGAAGTGAAGAGTTAAAGCAGGCTGATCCCCACACACTGCTGGCTGCAGCCCAGCCATACACAGATCTTACTGCTCACTGGAACAACTGAGCTCAGGGTATTTCCCAGAATACTGAGCAGAAACCTGACCATGGCACATCCTTTCAGAGCTCATGTTTGACTCATGGATCCACCAAAAGATACTATGATTTGGAGAATCTTTTTTTTTTCCAGAGAATTTTGAAGCTCAGGCAGCCTCCTCCCACTATTTGAACAGATTTGCCAATTTCTATCAGAACTTGATAAAAGAGCAGAAGCCTCCAAGACATTTACATTCCAGCATGCTTCATGAAGACAAGGAGCTAGAAAAAGAGGACACAAAACCCCATTTCAAGCTTTTTCCCAGACTGGGACCTTCTCTAGATCTCTCTTTGCTGGTTACCTGATGCCTACTAATATCCATGGCCTTATTTAGCAAACATCAACCAAGCACATAACCAAATCTGTTGGGAAGTTGACTTCATTAGCTCTGTTTCTTTCTTTCACAAGACAAATCTGCTTACACAGGAAATACACATGTCTCAGCAGAAGTGGTAGGGAAGTGGCCACAATGACACCGAGGCAGTTCAGCCCATCAGACTGGCACATGCCAGCTCTGTAAACCACACTGGTGAAAACGCTAAGGTGGTGATCACAGACCTTTTTATCACAGCCTTTCTGATTCTCAGCTGGAATGACTGGTACCCATTTACAGCCAAGCTGACCAAGAAAAACCTCAAAGCAGCACAATCTGATTCTCTACCTCTCCTGAAAACACTCATTCCTGTCAGGACAAGAGAGCTTATACTTCAGTCAAAATGCCATATGCTGTAACCATTCTGCCATCACACTTTCATTTAGTGAAAAATAAGAATTTTCCTCAATTTTATTTTAGGGTTAAGATACTGCAGGACTCATCAGATGTCATACTGTTCACTAGTTTAAAACCCTAAATTCATATTTGAAATAAATTCTATAAAGCTGAGGCTCTTTTGTGAGTTATTTCATGTGGTAATAGGAGGAGACATGATTCTGCACTCAGCTGTACACCAGCAAAGACTGGGAGTAACTTGATGGAATTACTGCAGGAAAGAGCAGTACAGACAGGAGGAGACTTCAGCCCATGTATTTTTAAATTTAAAATATTCCTATATTTAACTACAGTTCCAAACTCAATGCTTATTACTGTTAAGGGATTTCTTAGGCAAGGATTGAAGCCCAGCTGACCTCAGTGGGAATTTTGCCCAAGTAAACTTCCCATTGGAGTATGCAATACTATTTGTATGCTCACAATCATAAGCATTAACAGAGACCAGACCCACATCTGAGAATTGTTTCATTAGCTCTCAAAGGTGACATTACAAACAGAGGTGAAGCTTTAAAAACTATTGGGACAGATTCCCTCTGTGCCTTTTTGGCCTGCATGGTGTCCATTAACACTCTGCAAGCAGCTGAGATGAATTCACAGCCCTGGGCTGCAGGGTGCATTAAGCTCTTTTAATTTTCTTCCTCCACAATGCCATTGCGGGGCATAAAAGTGAGGGGTGGGAAGGTAAATGTCCTGGGGAAAATGTGTTCACAGCATGTGTGCAGCTGTGCCTTTAAAAGCTGCTGGTATGAGACGTGTAGAAGGAAAAGCTCAGTTGGATGGTGCTCCATGCAGAACAATACTGACACATTTAGAGATCACATTTACAGCCTGTCAGGCTCACAGACTTGGCGTTAGCTCAGGATAAAGTACGGTATGGGGAGAATCAAACTATTCTGCATGAAGGAATGGAGGGGGTAAACTCTCTACTAGTGAAAAAAAAACCCTCAGAGAAGATCTGCACAGTTTCTACAGCTACATTGAATGCTATCAGAAGGATACTGGGCAGAAAGTCAATTTATTTATGATAAAAGTTTGTTCTCAGTCGCTTGAAGTTTTTATTAGTTTTCAATTAAGACAGCCAAGAGGCTCACAATGAAAATGGATGGCAGAACGTTAAGGAGGACTGCATTCTGTGCAAAAATGGAGCAAGGTTGTTTTAATGCAGGGGGAATGGAAAGTATTAAAGGAGCTTGTAACAGATCTAAGACTTGATACATGAACTTTTTTTTCTAGAGTGGGGAGGAAGGGGGTTGGGGGAGCATGGTAGTTGACTAACCCTGATAAGAGCAGAGTTCATCACTGGTGTGAAGACACACATACACAGAGAAGCCAGAGAGAGGATCATGAAAGACCCAGAAATAAACTCTGGCAAAACATCTGGAATCTGACAAGCAAAGGAAGTCACCCAGACTTAACTGAAGCTTACAGAGCACAGTCTGCTCTGATACTATGGCCATGACAGCAGGCAAATACACCATAAGTAAAGAAATAAAGACAGGACCTGCTCATGGCATTCAGAGTGCAAAACAACAGTACGTGACTCGGCACACAAGCCAAAACCATGCCCAGAGCTTAAAAATATAATAGAGCCAAAATTCTGGATGAGATGGCAAGGAAGGCCTGGCAAGTTCAATGATGACAACACCAACACTGCTGCTTCTGAAGATGTCTGGACAGCATGGCTATAAAACATGATTTGGCTGCAGCTGTGGGCTGCTCAATAATATTGTGTCTTCTAAGATTTAGTGAAGAAGGAAAATCTTATGGCAGATCTTAACATTCTAAGTCTGGTCAAGACAGTACACTCATCACAGAAGAAGCAACCAAAACAACTAAAAAAGGCTGTAGTGACACTTTTGGGAAATTGGGATGCTTTCAAAGAGGGCTGAGCAGTGCTGAAAGGACACAACTGCTCTAACACACAGGCTCCCAGGAAAGCTACCCTTGTAAAGAGGGGGCAAGCTTAGACACATTTGTCTGGGAAGGCAGGGAAGAAATATCAGTCCAGTTGAAGATTCTTTCTGGTTGTTGAAAGGGGCAAACCAGACAGTTCATGGAAAGCCAGGATATCCCTGAAGACAAATACTTATATGAGCAAAATCAAATTCAACTCAGAGCATTATAACTTTTAAATTTAAACTTCAAATCTGCTTTTAATCTTATTAATCCAGAGACTGTGCAGCATTTAAAAATGAAAATATCATTGCTAGAAAGACCTACAGATGCTAATAATTAGCGACATATTACTCACATTTCATTGTAAAACAGATGTGTGTATTAATCTAATTATGATGACTAATATAACATAGGCCTTTGACATATATATAAGCAAAATGTTTTCTGTGAGTCAGTGCTTTAAATATGGTTCTGATTTTGTTCCTAAGTTCAGTGTCAGAGATGGAAAGTATATTTGTTACAGACTAACAGATCAAAAGAAGCAGAGAAAGTCTCTGGGTATTATCGGAAACCCTTGTTTTGACAGTAGGCATTTTCAATGGGTGAGTGGAATGTTATGATCTCCAGCTTCACTCAAATTACTTCTTTTTAATCATAATACTTCCTTACTCTGAGGCTATACCACAAACAATTATGGAACATTTTGGAGCCTGCATTGTGTGCTATTACTTTCAAAGGATAGTATAGTATCCTACTTCCTTTTTTTTCCCCTATAATATTTTTTTCTTCAGAGCAATGTTCAAATACACTCCTTTTTGGAAAATTACTTGCCTATGCTGTGGGTCATATTATGGTCATTTAGCACTGTGATCATTCACTCTCTGGCTAGCTTTTCTTTTCAGTCAATGTTGACTGCCTTTGCACTGAGTATGAATAACAAAAATAAATAAATAAATCAGATTTCAAGAGCAGAATCACCAGCAGACATTTAACAAGATACTACAAGGTACAACATACCTTATGTGCCAGTCGAGCAATCTGATTTAACTTTAGAGGTTTCCTAGATTTAAATACAGGCTTCCCTTAAAGATCAGCATGATGTCTATTGTGAGTCCCAGAGAAGGAGGTGAGTTCTCCTCCTTCCCATTTGTGTTCCACAGCCACTCAGGCACACACAGACCTTGCAGCCTGGTGAAGTCAGCCTCAGGTGTGGGACACCCTTCAGCAGTAACTCCCCAGCTGGAAGCCCTTGCTCAACGTCTGATGTGGACAACATACATTTTGATAAAATTGCAGTTCCAAGAAACCACACAGTTTTTCTAGATATTATCCCATAAACCCATGAAAAGCAACTCAGCCACTGCTTATTGGCACTTCTCATCAACAATCCCCATCAGAAACTTCCACTGCTATTATCAATAACTTTTGATAGACTTTAACCATCAGAATCGAAATAGTCTATGCATAGGCTCTCCACAAAGAGAAGATTTGTTTTTTCAAGCTGTGCAAATATTAGTATTCTCTTTAAAACAAACCAACCAACCAACCCAGCATCAGAGCATTGCCAATATCTGACTTAACATCAACACAGTACACTCTGAATACCTTCGTGGGCGACAAAAATAATTTTTCGTTTTTCCAGGGTACAATCCCGAGTTCAAAGCTGCCTATCCCAAGCCATAGAGAATCATTCACACAGGTTTTCTGTCACTTAGAAACTGCAGAGGAAAAGCCCTCTTAGTGTTGTACAGAGGAATTTGATGGATGCTCACTTGTAATTCTGCCCACGTCCCAGCTGCCCTGCACAGACTATTGTTCCACGTAGCCATGGAACCAGCAAATCAGACCAGACACAGTCAAAAGGGATCTGGCTGCTACTTCACTACATCAAAATCACTGGTTTTTAATGGGTCAGGACCTCTCCTCTTCCATCAAACAATGCAAATAATTTGGGGCCTTTCAAAGGCCTGCTGTTGAAGCAGGTATCTTCTTCCTGTTTTAGAAGACAAATTTTGTCTATTGCCTTCTCATGTAAGCAGAGGAACACAGGAAAAAAATTATATATATATATTTTTTATATAGGTAGTTCATATTTGAGAGCTTATCCAAAGCAACTTTTCTGACAGAAGAAATACAAGCTGATTTGGTGATATGACATCTCTACATCTTTTCCACGTGGCCACAACAATGCTAATAAAAATATCTATTTTTGGTTAAGGGATGCATCCAAGCTTATGGTATGTGCAGTATGTGAGATGTGGCTTCTTTCTCTGCAAAGAATCATTTAACAAATGGCACCTGAACTTCTGTACTTTGAAAAAGAACAGATAACATATTTCTTTTGCTCCTTATTTTTACCTTTAAAGGAAAGAAAATTAAGAACACAATATTCAGTACCTGACAGCTACATGAAAGAGATGCCTTTAATGTGCTACAGCATCTGCCCGTTTTTCACTTAGATGCAGTATTGAGGAACATATGTCCTCATCTTCAACATGAAAGACAATCTGTTCTAAAATACCCAGTATTTAAGGACATGAAACAAATATTTTGTTTGTTCAAAGCTGGGTCAAAAATTCTTCAGAGAGATCATCTTAGAAACATCTTAGATCATCTTAGAAAGTGAGGTAACTTTTTAAGCAGTTCACAGACCTACTGGGTATTTGGATAAATACTTTTTCGTTATTTCACTTCTCAACAGGAAACATAACCACTTGTCTCATCCATAGCTCCTCCTAAAGCTCAGAGGTCAAAGTCTGACCACTACTCAAACCTATATGGCATGCAAAATTTGACTGAAGTTCCCTGATTAAACTGTCTCTGACAAAGATATTTACTGGAAGAATTCCTTAGGAAACAGAAGGCTTTTACTTCTGTTTTTAAGTTCAAAGAATCTGGTTTAAAATTAGCATCTGCCAAAGTGTAGCGACACCATTCCTGACAACAGAGCAAAAGTGCAGCACATTTTCCAGGGACATTCCTGAGGTTAGGGAAGGATTCCCTGCTTTTCTGACAACAAACTCTGCGCTGTATGTGCGTGGGTATTTTGTTTTCAGCCTGGAATGCTTTAAAAAACTCATAACTGAGAGTCACAGCATTTATTATCCAAATAAGAAATTTGGATTTATTATCCTTAAGAAAAAAGGATTTATTATCCTTAAGAAAAGCAGAAACAGAAGAAATTCTTGAAAATGGAGATCAGAGGGCAAGATTCTATCTATGTCCAAGAAGGACAAAATAGGTCAGAGACAAAATGTTGCTATTTCCTTGGGATGTTAAGACCTTAAATGTTTTTTTTTCTGTGGTGTGTTCAAGGATTTAGTATTTCTACTAAAGGAGACAATATACAGAAAGCATAAAGCAGTCTCAAAAAAAAAACCAAACAAACCAAAAAACGAGGCTAGAAGAGCTCTTTAGATCTCATTTAGTCCAACATTCTTCCCTTTAATTCACCTCCACCCAAACCTTGCATTCCACAACCATTCAATTCTCTATTTGGACACTACTTCAATTTTTCTCAATCCAGGTGACTGGGCAAGGGCAGATCAGAAATATCAAGAAGAGGGAAGGAGTGCATTTCTTGTAATATTTCTGGTTTCTGAACAGAAGCAGGTAGATCAAAAGAATTTACGTGGAAGCATTTATTCTTAAGATACATCAAAGCTAAATGTGTTACTTTGGAAAATTTGTTAAAAAGATGTTTGAAAACTTAAGACAATAAATCCAAACATAACCCAACAAATCTGAGACAAGTACACTACACCTTCTGACTTTAGTTCACTGCTTTTGTAGCGTGACTTTCCAAGAGCCATGTAGCAGCTGTTCAACCATCCCTGTGTGGGTACAATGACTGTTTCATGATCAGTTTCACGTTAAAATGTTCTCCTTCCCATCAAGCTTTATTCTATCAGAAACCACATATGGCATCAGGGAACAACACTGTCACCCTGTCTGCAGAGGAGAGATGCACTGGAAAACTTCTGTCTCCTCAGCCCAGAACTAAGTGACAAAGTTGCACATGGAGTGGTTGGCTCTGATCAGTGAGGCTCTGAGACACATCTTGCTGACACAGCGCTGCTGCAAACCATACAGAGCTGGAAAAGTCTCCTGGGAACATGGTACTGTGTATTTGCCCTGCCCTTAACTATTTGTTTATTCCAGCCACAGTCAGAAAAAGGGCACTGAGCCAGAAGGATCATTGCCTTGTCTCAGTAGAGTCATCCTTATATCAGTTAGTCCCTTAGAAAGAAGGTCCAGGGACAAATTATGGACACAAAGTCCATATAAAATATGGTGCCAGCACAGGTTGTATGGAAAGCACAGACTGAATTCCATGAAACATGAGACTTCACAGATAAACCATATCCAAACTTGTGTGCAATTCTTATTTGGGGAGGAAGGCAAGCCAGAGCAGGCAATGGCACAGTGCATTGTCAGGACAACTCTCATTGACTGTGTGGTTCTGGAGTCTGTTCCTTGTCTAAACTGAGCTGAGCAGAGTGGGATCAGCAGGCTCACAGGGGGTAGCTTGAAGTCCTGTCAGTAATGTTTAACCTGGGACAGGTCCAAATGAGAATGCATAGCCAGAACACAATAATGCCTGAAAAGCCTTTGAAATTCATGTTAGCATGACATTTGCTCACCTACTGCCAGAAATAAGGCCAGCTAAAAGTGACATTTTAATATTTTTGGAGAATGGAACTGGAGCAGCAATGGACTTTTTAATGGCTCCCAAATGACACTGCCACCTACCTCTATGCAGCTGACACTGCTACATACAACTATATGAAGCTGGAACTGTGTCTTTGCACACATCAATCAGAGTAAGACTCTTCAACTCTTGCACACACCTAACTATGTAGGAAGTACACATGACAGAGTCTCTAAACACTCTTGCAAAACACCCACAGGTCTCATTTGTTTCTCAGGATTAGCAGTGCCCTGAAAATAGGAATGATCAAACTTGAAGTAAAAACTAAGAAAAACATACTAAATCCCCTGTGCTTTTGTGCAGTCCCAAACATAATCATAAAAATAATAACAAAAGCAAGTTTCCTGTGCCAAAACAAAATGTGCTCTTATTTGAAGAAAGAAAAAATGAAAAATACATTACAGCATCAATAGTAAGGATTTCACTTCTCCATGAAAGTATGGCTGCACAACAGCCACAAAACCTCAGACTCTACCCAGATATGTCAGTATCATTCATTCATAACCCTTAAAGAAAAAAGGAAAAGGGAATGGAAGAAGGGGGAAAGGAAATTTGCAGTTAACAACAACAACACCCTATCTATCTAGATATTTTCCAATCAGTCAGAAATAAATGGCCACAGGAAAAATACGAACAAAGCCCCAAACCCTGTGTAAACATTGCATAATGTTCAGAGACCTAAAATGCATGATGCTTGCAATTTGGAAGCTCTTACTCATGATTTTTCTGTTGACAAGAAGCTGGGTTCAAGAAACAGTATTTTCCACATGCCATTCCACCAAATAGCCACAGAAAAACACAAGGGGCAGAACTATGTTGTTCAGAAGTCCTGGATTGCTACGGTTCAAAGGTAACTTGGCCCATTAAAGGAATAGGAAAGTTTGGATGCAAATCCAAACACCCTCCATGCTTGGCAACATTGAATCAGCTTGGATTTTATTCATCTCTAATCACTGAACATTCATTTTTAATTAGGATTCCTTGGGCCATGGGAGCTACCAGCTGCTGGATTCTGAAAAAGATGTGCCCATAACTCATGTCTCCGATGGTAGATTCCAGACAGGCAGAGAGCATCTTTGCACACTGCCTGCATGAGGTGTGGAAGGGTGATAAGCTGTAGTTGCCCTGAAAGATGCTGCCCAGGTGAAAGACAAAAAGTTCAGAGAGACAGTTTACTGCTGCAGGTGGGGAGCAAACTCCCATACATCACTCAGAACAAGCATAGCTCTCTTTAACAGCATATCAGGTATGAAAGCAGGAGCCCACCCCAGCCCACCAACACATGGTGAGAGCTGCAGCCTTGAGAAAACCTTTTTTCCATGCTAGAGCCCAGCTAAAGCAGCCCAGGGTGAGTTGCAGTGCCACTGTGTCCCTCTGCCACACTGCAACACTACTGCAAGGACAAGCCACAATCCTGCTCACAGGAATCCTGCAGCACATTCTGGAGACAGATTTGGGAATCAAAGTAGGACCTTTCAAAGAAAGAAGGCAGGGAGAGGGAGAATAGGACAGCAAAAGCCAAGCGGCTGTGGTTACCTCTCCTGACAGATGTGACTTTGCAGAGAGGCAAAGGGGATTTGCACAGCAGGTCTCACCCCGAGCGACTAAAGCTGATGATTTCAATAACACTGCCCCAGGGAGACAGGGGCTCCAGGCTCTGCAAACAGTCAGTCTGCGCTATGTCAGCTGCACTGGAGTGCTGATTAGGCACTTTTCTCCTCAGAGCAGATCCATTCAGCAGGAAACGAGGCCACATACATGCTGCCAGAGCTGAGAAAGCCATATCCTGCGGGTCAGAGGCTCGGCTCGTGTGCGTCAGCACACTTCCAGAGCAGCAAGGGGACGTGCACTGTCTTACAGAGAGGGATGTGCACACAGCCTGGGGGAGAAAAAGGGAATTGTACTGCATGTTCATTTGGCCTTTGGGATTTTTGGTGCATGGGTAAACTGATGGTATCAGGTAAGAGACATCAAAAATATTGAAAAAAGTATTTTACAAAAGCAGAAACATCTCAGCAGCAACAAATGGGTGGAAGGGATGTAAGATTTTAACAGTGCAGAAAGGCAAATCATGCAGTTGCCACCTTTTATATCGGTTGCTCCAGTTCCAATAGCAGACCCTTCCAACAGAGGGACAAAGGAAAGTTGCATTCCACCCACCTGCAGCCCAGAGGTGGGAACCAATTTGTAAAAAGACAGCCTAGACCACTTTTAAAAGTACCTTTGGAACTTTGGAATAAATATCCCTTTAAGAATAAGAATCACTTTTTATGTTTTTATGTTGTTGAAGAACTTTCAAGATGGAGCAGCAAAAGTGATCCTATACAAAAGACAACACAACCCACAACACAGAGGGAACTGTCAAAAGTACAGAGCTCACAAACAAAGTAGGTTTTCAGTAAACTGTCAGACATGAGAGATTTCACAAGTCCAGATGTGCCTTTGATTCTTCTGTCTTCTTCCCCAGTTAAATGATCTAGTTTTGTCCCAAAACTTGTTAGGGTTCTTGATGCAATTAAAGGAATGGGGCAATGTTTGTTGGTGCAAACAGGAATGGGGATTGTTGACAAACAACCAACATTGATACTGATTCTTGCAGTGCATCTTTCAGCTCTGTAGGGCCCAAGCACTCACATGAGACCTTAGGTAGTCCTTATTAATGTCTTTACATCAGTATTTTGTACTCACCGTTAAAAGATTAGCAGGCTGAAGGAATTAATGAGACATGGAGTGAGGCATGAATGAGCCTAGAAGAATTATATGAGAAGGTTTAAGCTGTCAGTTGAGCCTAATATCTTCTCTAAAGCAATAGCAAGGAGTAGATGCTTTGGAAGGGTATCCAAAATCCGTCATCCCTGGTTTCTTCTCTATTTGCAGTCCAAGGACTTTCTGAAATGGAGTTTCCATCAGGACCGTCAAACTACACAATTGCTGGTAGAATGTTTTTGGTGAATTTGTCTGTTTGTTTTTGAATTAGCATATCTCTGACAGGATTTCCCTTTGCTGCATTAAAGGAGTAGATTTGAATCTACAAATTTTAATTACCTCCCCAGGCAGTGTAAATTTAAAAACTGCTTCTGCTTCCTCAAATCTGCTGATTGCTCTGTGCATAATCCAGATCTGCCACTCTCTTATGAGAAGCGTTTGCTGTATGGACACAAAAGTCTCTCCCTGGAGGAAACAAATTGCAAGATTTTAAAGTTTTGAGTCTCATAAGGATCAGATTTAGCACCCACTAAATTATCTGCGATGCTTAAAAGCAGACATGTATTATCCTGTCTAAGTGATTACTAGGAGAGGGGTGGAGTAGCTAAATCTGTACTAATTGCCCTATCCAGGGAAGCAGGAATGCCAATGTGTTTGTATCATCCATACTTCATGCAACCTGAATATATAACCCATCATACATGTAGAAGAAGTATTAAATCCATATCTGGGGATATTTGTAGGCTTTCAAGTGACAAACGTTTCAAAAGGAGCACAGGGGAAAAGTGGGAATGGACTGGAACGTGCCAACTTCCCTTATCCATTTTGGCCTAGCACTGTAGTGCATTTGTGAAGACAAGGACCGTAACCTTGCAGTGTCGCACCTTAAGCTACTACATCAATTAATGCAGGATGCTTTTGGAAAGATTGGTTGTCAGTGGTCAGTAGGTGCTGTCACAGCAGAGGGCAAACACCAGAGCACTGTATGCAATGTCCTGGCACAGATGTCCTAAACGCCTACAGCGTTCATCCCCACGCCTGCTGATGGGCTATTCCTGCTCCTGCCTGCCAGACCTCCTTGTCTGCCACCACCTGAACACACGGAATGGCAGATAATGGTAACTAGAACTGCCAGGGAATGGCGGTCCTGTTCCAGTTATGGAATGGGATGAGTAGAATGGGCATGATGGCCTGCAAAATTGCCAACACATCCAGGAAACCTGAGAGGATGCCTAATACAGCCTTCCCCATCCCAGAAATCTACCCCACAGCGTCCAGCTGCCGGGCTGCCTCACCTGCTCGTACAGAGGTGTTCTGTACTTAGGAAGGGAGGGAGGGAGTTTCCCATTTCTCATCGACACAGATCCTGTCTTTTTGGCAAGGTATGTGCGTGTGTGTGCAGAGAGGATCCCGCAGGCTAGAGGTGGAGCATCCCTGTCTAGCCCTAATGTCACCCTACAGGCATGGTGTGGACAGGGAAAGGGGGCGAGAAAATGGGGAGAGAGGTGAAAAGCGGCAGGACGCTGTGGAGGGTAAAAGAGTAGGGAGTGAAGGAAGAAAGCGGGAAAAAAAAAAAAAAAAAAAGGAGGAGAAAGGGGAGGAGATGAAAAGCAAGGGGAGAAGGGAGGACCGGGCGGGGAGGAGGCGAGAGGCCGGGGAGGAGAAGAGGAAGGCGGCTCGGCAGAGGGGAACGGGACGGGACGGGAGCGGCGCCCCGCGGGCCATGCGCCTCCTGGCTACGGCGCTGGCCGCCCTGCTGGCCACGGCCTCGGCCCCAGGTAAGCGGCACCATGGGATCAGCGCCCAGCGGCACCGACCCTTCCTCGGCCCGGAGGGACCCCGGCCCCGCCTCGGGCAGCCCCGCCCGGCGCCGCGGAGCGGGCCCGGGACCCCGCACCGGGCCGGGCTGGGACAGCGCCGGGTCCGGGACGCCGCACCGGGCCGGGCTGGGACAGCGCCGGGTCCGGGACCCCGCACCGGGCCGGGCTGGGACAGCGCCGGGTCCGGGACCCCGCACCGGGCCGGGCTGGGACAGCGCCGGGTCCGGGCAGCGCCGGGGTCGGCGCCAGAGCCGGGCTCGGGCAGCTGCGGGCTCGGGGCCAGAGCCCTTGTCCCCAGCCGGGCAGCCCCTCGCCCGCCCGGGCCCTGCCCCGCTCCGCCGCCGCTCCCCCGGGCTCCCGGCAGCAGCGCTCCTTCGCAGCGATCGGATCGTTTTTAGAAAAGAAAGCTCTTTCCATGCGAGTTCATGGAAGTGGGTTCGCGACCGTCTTCAGTGCCAGGCAAAGCCGAAGCAAAGGGAGATTTGTTATTGTTTTTCCCACAGGTGCCCTGATCGCGTTGGCATCAGGTGGAAGTGGAACCTGTAGGTCGCTTGTAAAAAGTGTCCTCCCTTTAATGCCTTTACACCTCCAGAAACAGAGGTGTAATGGACGGCATTGTGTGTCCTGAAGCTGCAGAACAGACACGGAGTGTGGACCTGAATAGTGAGGTGCAGTGAGCTTACAGGCGTGGGGAAGGTGGGGAAGCCTTGCTCGTTCAAGGCTAATGAAAGAGTTCAGTTTGAGCTCCGCTGCAGAACGGCTGGAGATGATGGAGGCAGAGGTTTGGTTCAAGTCCATCTTCAGTCAATGAAGAAGCTTTCTCTGAGGGGGAGCCTCTGACTTGTGAAACTCGCAGACAGATCTGTTCAACTGAAAACAGCTGCTGTTTTTTGGTGCTCTTGCTAGCCAGCTCCTAATTATTTTCATTTAAACAAAGAGTTTTGCTTCTTCATCTGCTCTTTTTAATTGTAACGAAATCAAACTAAAGCAGGCTATGGCAGTAGCATAGCTTCACTGAACAAACTACAACACGGATAAAAGCCATCCCATATGCTTCTGGTCGTGCAAAGCTCAGATCAGAAGGTAACCACCCTAGTCGCATGCCCCTCTAGTTCCCCAGATATCCCAGTGTCCTTGCAGCCCTGGAGATTGGGTAGATTCTCCATGGAGGAAGGAAGAGAGGCCCATATACAACACTAAACTAGACTCACTGTGAGCAGCTGTGCACAGGAAAACTCCACTCCTATGTCAGCTGAAGTAACTTTTGGGGTTCTCCCCCAAAATCGCAGCCATGCTGAAACTGCTCACATGGAGGGACCCAATGGCCATGGTAAGTCTTTTGGCACTGTTCCAGTACAGAGGGGAGAGGCCTGGCATAAACAAGTTTCTGGGTGCTTGAAGTATAGTTTGGTACTCCTGACAGTGCTGTTAAAGTGTTTTGCTGTGTAATATGGCAGACAGCAATGTTGAAATGTAGTTAATTCTTGGACTTGAACTGGTGTAAGCAGAAGTGGACTATTTTCAAAATGGGATTTTTTAAAACAGAGCTTAGGCAGCAGTCACCTTTCCTGACTCCCCACAGGCTACTGAGACATGCTGGTGGAACATACTAGAGAAGCAAACAGCTAAAATGTTGGTATGGAAGCAACTAAGCAAGCTCATTGCAAAAGGAGAGAAGTTTGATGGTTAAGCACACTGCAGAGAAATCACCAAGTCTCTGACTCTCTCTCCTTTCCCTTTCTATAAATAATTTCCCTATCTAAGCAGAAACCAGACTGAAACTCTTGTGGTGAGCTCTACCTGAACGGCTACATCGTACTATGCTGGGAAGGCAGAAGAAGAAAACAGTGATTCCTCACTTGAAACAGCAATCTGAAGTCTAGAAATCCAGTGTTGTGTTGGCACACAAGCCTGCTCTTAAGTTATGAAGTCTCCTGCTCTTGGCAAGGAGCCCATTACAGGGGTAAATCTCATGTTGGGGCTGACCAGTGCCTGCTAAAGACAGGAGGAACATGTCCACCAGTGTCTGAGAGCCTTGAATGAGGGTTTTCCTTTCCACATAGGTGGTAAATGAACTCTTTCCTTCCAAATCCGCTGTTCCTCCTCCAGTGGCAGTAGGAGGTTAAAGTCAAATGGATATTGTTTTTCTGCTTTATAAAAAGCATCACCCAACCCTGTTCAACACGAGCTGATACCATGATAAAAGCAGCATGAGATTTCCAAAATTTTCCCCATTGCTGTACTTGGGCAGCTGCACCAATGGGAGCCACAGAAGGAAGATAAGGAGATAGGTTTCTACTGATGAGAAACATGAAGGATGCAAAATTTGATATGTCCCTATAAAAAGGCATGTCCCCAGAGGAAGAGTAGAAGCCTTAGGTATAAAATACCAATATTTGTATGAGAGTAAACAGCTAGAAAGAGATCAGAATCTCCATGTACAATGCCACTTTATCTCCTCACAGAGTCTTCCATCATCACCATATCTGACTTCCTCTGTATTTTCTCTTGGGTACTTCTTGGCAATATGTTCTGCCTAGTTTGGAATTAAGCAATGAGCTTTTTGTGTTTTATTTTGAGATTCTGTTTCACAATTCTCCTAGCCAACTTTTTCAAAAATGAAATTCACATGTCAGGAAAATGACATAATTGTTTGTCTTTACAGTTTTCATGACTATGTTAATCATTTCAGTAGAAAAAAAGGTCTGTGTTTTTCATTTACCCAAATCATAATTTTCTGACTTATTAAACATTTATTGCCTAAGTATGTTTGAGTACTCCAAAAAGTGTTGAAAATCTCAAACTTACTCCTTATTTACTAAGCAGCACAACCTTCAAAATTGAATCTTATTTTGATGGCAGAGACAGCCATTTACTGGCTTCCTTTCTGCTGGTTAGGCACCAAGGCTGGTAAGTCCAGAGGGTAATAACTGAAGTTTCATGCCTGGAAAGCTTTTGGTGGGATTCATCCTTAATTTTAAATTTCAACATCCTATTCTACTTCTATGCTTTCTACAGTCCAAAATAACGTCTTTCTTTGACATTTACATGAATTGCAGATACAAACATAATGCACAAATAATTTTATCAATAACCTCATCCATGCTTAGCTGTAGTTTCTTCAAGATTTTTTTTTTAAAAAGCCAAACTCTTCTTTATACAAAATATTTTCTTCTTCATAACGAAAAAATAATATCTGCTTGGAATAAGCATATCATTCAGTAGAGATTTTGATTGAAGTGGTGCAAAATAATTATCATACTATTAATTTCCAGAATTCTTCTCAGTTGCAATGCAACTTCTGTAATTCAGTGGATTTACTGTAAGTAAGGTAATATAATTCACTGCTTCATTTCACTGCTTCACTGGGACCATGAAACCAGTGTCTCTGCCTCCAAAACTCCTTCAGAAATAGAATGGAAATACTTTACTTGCTTATTTTGAAGATAAATATATGTTTGTGTTTCAGGAGCTGATGTCAGACAATAGTCTCTGCCAAAACGCTCATCCCCTTTGTTAAAATGTTCCTTGCTGATGTGCTAGAAAAGTGTCCAGAAATGAAAAAATCGTTCTCCCAGAGTTGCAATTCTCATTAGTGTTTGAGTACAGTACAGTACTCACATAACAGGAAGTTCACAGTTTAGAGGACATTTCATGCTTTGCAGAGTGCATTGCAGGGAGTGCTTGCTCACTGCTGGAATATGATTCTCTCTCCAGTGGATGCCCTCACACTGGTAGATTACACAGCACAAGTCATTTAGGGAGCACATTGCCACAACACACCATTGGTCAAAAATAGATCACTCTCTGATGTGACTAATCAGGACATTCTTAATGTGCATTGGGAAGGAAATAAAATGAGTGTTGATTCCCACACCTCAGAAAATCAGTCCGGTATAAATCAGTTAGGTCAGGAAAGGGAAATCTTCCTCTGATGAACAGTGTGGACATATTTTCAGCCTTCACCTACACTGGCTATTATTAGAAGTAAAGCAGAGAGACAAAGAACTGGTCTAAGTGATGATTAAGGATGAAGAACATTAAAGAAAAGAATCAGAAATTAATGGAAGAATGGAATAGTCATTTGTCCCCAATATGATCTCTTGTCGTATTTTGTCATGCTAGTCTGATGGATTTAACCCACGTTTGAGATGACCATCTGATTATGACAAAGAGAACATTACTTAAAACAGAGGACATGGGAAACGGTAGGATGTAGAGAATTCAGTGGTCTGCCAGTGATAATCTAGGGAGCAGTATGATGTAAGGTCTGCACAAATCATGTCTGAAAGAAGTAGACAGAAGCATGCACATTGAAATTGTGACCTTATCAAATCTGCACAAGATGAGGACAGCACATAGGAAAAACTGAGGATGGGTTAACAGAAGTGGAGCAGAAGTTAGTACAGCAAAGTCACATACTTGGGGATTAGTAAGAATTTCTTTGGTACGCTGGTAACTGAACTGCAAATGACAAAGAAGGGAAAACACCCAAGTATGCTATTTATAACGTGACATATAATCACGTATAAAAGTATCATGAAAAAAGAACAAAATAATTCTTGGATATACCAGGCAAGGTATATCACAGTCAAATCTGGCAAGTACTGTGAGTATTCCACAGGACATTAAAGAAATTCTTTCCAGACACTGCCTATAACTGCAGTCAAGTCCATTAAAAAAAATTAATTACAATCAAATCCAAAATTTAAACTATAACCAATGCAGAGAAGGGCTGTTAGGGTGAATAGGGAAGACACTACTTTACTAGAGGGGACTAAAAAGAACTGGTCTTCTTTAGCTCAACAAAGCAAAGGCTGAGGCCAGATAATTGCTTTGTATATGGAGTCAGGAAGTAAGCTCTAGAGAAGAAAACGCTATTTTAGGCTTCAAGCTGGCACAGGAGCAAATGAGCATAAACTGGCTATTGAAACCATTTAGCCTGGAAGTCCTAAGAAGGATGCAAGCTGTCAGAAGGGTTGGTCACGGAACAGCTTTCCAAAACTGTTCAGACTGATAAAAGATTATGTGAAGTTGGTCCTCTGACAGTAGCAAGGTCTCCATGTCAGCTCTAGGTTATTGATTAGTGACAGAAAAATGCTGGAGCAGACTCATTGAAGGAGAGTCTCATGCCATCCTTAACATTCACAGAGAGGCAGATGATGTCAGGTTCTCCAAGATCATTAAATTGCTGCACACTAAACAGATGTCATCAGTTTACCTGCTGTGGGCTTGCATGCTGAGACAGATTATGGTGCTGTTGTGCCAGTATGGAGGATTCTCACCATCTTTTCTTTCCTTTACAGATATTTGTGAGGCTTTAAATGTGACGGTCTCTCCTGGACCAACAGTGCAATACTCGGAGGGGGATAATGCTACCCTTTACTGCCACATTTCTCAGAAAAGAAGGACAGACAATTTGCTGGCTGTGCGGTGGGTCTTTGCTGCATCACCTACCCAGGAGCGTCTAATGATCAAAATGACAAAGTTTGGGTCTGTCCAGTATTACGGAAATTACACTCATCATTTTCACAAGCAAAGACTTCATCTTCTTAAAGAGAAACATGGAACTATGTACAAATTTCTTATTTTAAGCCTCCAGCAAACAGATCAAGGACATTATATATGCAAAGTACAGGAAATTGGCAAACACAGAAATAAATGGACAGCATGGTCAAATGGTACAGCAGCTACTGAAATAAGAGGTGAGAGATTATTGATTTCACGTCTATAATTTCTTCTTGTCCTGTGATCCCTTTTTTTCCCCTTGTAAGTTCATCCATAAGACATTTGAACTTAGATTAATTTTGAGTATAATAGGTGGCTAGGAGAAGAAAACCTAATACTCAGCTTATGTTCTGCCTGTCTCTTGGTGTTTCCCTTGCTCTTAATTCTAGTCTAGCAGCAGTTGGTAAGTAGCACTTTCACCATCTCTTCAGTACTATTGTTTATACCACTTTCAGCCAGAAAACAGAGCTAGAAAAGCAATGGTCAGCCTGCTGGTATTGACCTTTGGATAAAATGACCAACAACAAGTGGCAGATGTAAGCCAAGTTGAAAACAAGCCATCTCTTTGGGATGGATTAGCTCAAATTTTATGCTACCACACCCACACTTTCAGAGATGGGTGAAATTGGATTTTGAGAACAGACTCCTTTGAAGAGGTGGTTTTGCTTAGCAGCTATGCCATCAGTGCTAGCTGGCAAACTACCCCCTGCTTGTGTCTTTATAAATAGATTTATAAACGGATTTATCAGGAGTTCTTAGCAGGGGAATGACATGTTCCAAGTAAGTGGCAGCAGAAGAAAAAGCAGTATAAAATATTGTCACATCACATGTCATACCTCTCCTCACAATGACACTCCACGTCTTTCATAGCTTCTCAGGCTATTGCTAATTATAACACTGAAACCTCTCATTACTTTTCATAGCTGAACTATGGAGTTCAAATCAATGAAGTTATTGTAAAGAATGAAATCCATAATTTTTCAGTCCAATCCTTAAATAATATTTTCATGATTTTTAGTATGAGTCATGAACACATAATCAGAATAGGGATTTGAGACCTCATGACTTCATCATTTTCACACTGTCTGCTGAGCTGCTCTCCACTTCAAATGACCCAAAGCAGAGCAGGAAACCTGAAATGAGGGAGGAAGACTGGCCAGCCTGTAGAGAGTTGTGGACACTCGATGGGGATCTGAGGCAAACACCACAACCATCCTGACCCCTTAAAATCATATTTATTCTAACTCTAAATCCAGAATAAAGGTATCAAAAGATATCTGAAATATTGCATATCTTTAAATGCCATAGCAACTGTTTTACCACTTGAAGCCTCTTGCCTGGAAACAAAGGAGCACCTTTGCTAGCATTTGGCAAATGCACCCTGAGTGTATGGTACTTGCTGCACTTGAGAGGGAAGGTAACTCTTTTCCAAGTACTGATAAAGTTTCCAGTTTTCCCTACAGTAACACTTGGGCTTTTCAAGGAAATTTTATTCCAAATACATTTTGTATTTTATATTATGATCAGTTACACTTTTTATTGCAAAGGGATTTACTTATATTACAGTTAGTCCTGGGATGCAACAAAAGGAGCAATACAAATTGCCTGAAGCATTTGGATACTTAAGTTTTACTGCTCATGCTTTATCTAATAAGGTAGCAGTGTTCCACCACATCACAGTTGCTGTGTTGCCTAACATTTTGTTCCAGCAATGCATCTGCAGTTATGCCCAAATTCAAAATAGTATCTTTATGCTAAAGCAGCAGGCAAATTTCTTAAAACGTTGTGCATCCAGCAGAGGCAGAAATAGAACACTCCCTTTTTTATTTTTTAAATTCATTCGCACAGGAGGAGGAGGTTACTTCTAAAGACTCAGATTTCCAGAGAGAAAAGAAAAGGATAATTCTGCTTCTTCAAAGTGTAACTTGCTCTTGAAGCAAGTTGAGAGCTGGATCTGTAGTATCTATTGCTATTAATTTATATTCCAATTTTATTATTTGCTAGCAAGTTTGCTTGTTTACATTTGCATAGGCCATTAAGAAGTTGCAAATACATTTTGTTGTAACACATCAATTTGTACAAATACACATGTTGGACTTACAGAAAAACAGTTGAGTTACAGGCTACAATTCCTTACTATGTAATGATGACTGTTACATTTTAGCTACATATCTGGCTTCTACTTTAGGGGCAAAATACACTTCTTTGGAAAAGAAGCCTTGTTGTGGAGATGGAGTCCTTAAGGTTTTCTGTTCCTGCACTCATGTCAACTACAGCAACTCTGTAGTGTTTTCAGAAGGTCCACCTGAAATTTGAACTGTTGGACTTTGCCCCTTTCAGTGTTGTGAATACAAAACACCAGATAGCATTTGTGAGAAGGCCGCTGTTAAATCTTGTTGGTAAAACCAAGAGAAATCCATGAGCCAATGTTGCCAAGAAGTGTCTCCTAATCCAGCCCCACAATGTCTTCTGTCTAAGACAAGGTCAACCTTTTCCCCTTCCCCCATATTCTCATTAAAGGCATCTCCTCCTTACTTGGGCTTGTGTCATCAATGTCAGCCTAAAACCGAGTTAATTATAGTAGAGAATACACTAAAATACTAGTTTATCAGAGAATAAAAAAAACAGAAAAAACCCCAAAAAAACAACAACAGAAAAATGGTTCTTCTACTCCCTTCCTGTCAGAAAACTCAAAATAATCAGTATTCTTTTCAGAACAGTATTCAACACCCCAAAAACACTATTTACAATCAGGCAATCCCTCATGATACTGCACATCTCTTAGGAAGAGCAATACATGTTCCAAATGGTTTACAATCTAAGAGAAGAGACTGCTTGTAGGAGGACAAATGTAGAAAATTAGGCAGTCCAGCTATAATCCTGCTGGCATGGACAACAAAAACAAGTAGATGATCACAACAATCTGTCTTGTTGGGAAGCTTATTAGAGTTTCCCACAGAAGAAAGTATTAGTTGCACGTGGCATTTTCTAACAGTAAAAACGTTGCAAGATACAGGAATACCAGATTATTTTTTTCCCAAAATGAACAATAGCCCTTTTTTCAGGCAATTTTTCCTGAAATACTTGCCAAAAATCTACACATGTGATCCTTTCATGTAACAACTCAGTAATTTGTTAGAATATTCAGGATGAGCTTCCCATCACAACTGAAGAGAAGATTTCATTAGTCCTGAAAGTTGTATATCCGTTGATCTAGGCTCACACTTCAGGTTCCTGCAGGGCACTTCTTAATGAATTCCCTTGCCAGTAAGATACTTGTTCTCTAATCATTTGCCACATGAAGCTCTCTTGGAGGTTCAGACCTCACTGGAGATCTGGAGGACATTACCAGACTCCCATTTCATTGCAGTCATTGCTAGAGGAAGAAAAATCATGGAATTGGCGTAAGTGACATTATCTAATCTGATGTCATAAAAAATACCAGGAAGGGTAAACAATCTGGCTGAGGAGAGCAGAGAGGGTTTTGAACAATGTTTCAGCAGTCAGAGCATTTGGATTCTGGTTCTAGGCTGTACACCTGTTATATTGACAGTCATCCATCGTCCTGGAACAGAGAGGACAATTCTGTGCAGCTGAACTGTTTCATCAAAGGGCAATTAGGCAAAACAAGATCTTGGGGCACTGAAGTCTTAGGCAGAATACATTTACTTCAAGAGGTTCAAACTTTTTATGCCTGACATTTTAAAAATTTTGTCATATCTTCTTTGTTTTTTTTCAGTGATTTCATCAAAATCTTCTGATCATCCCACTTTCAAGAAAAACCATGAAGCTTGGAAGTTTTTTGAAGGTAAAGATGCATCTAACTGCTACTGTTTCTATATATGTCAGTTTAGTCCAAAGGACAGGACAACTAAAGTGCCCCAAATCAGGACCAATTTTGCTAGTTCTGTGCAAACCCAGCCTTGCCTGAGAAATCATCCCACAAAGTACAAGGGGTCAAAGAGAATGGAAGACAAAAGGGGGGAGAAAAAAGAGAATGGAAGAGTCCAGCTTCAGTTTCTTGTATATCTGTTAATGGCAAATGGGAAAATAACAGCTGGAAATAAGTTACAACGCCTGAATAAAAGCCATGAAGGGAGACTGTACATGAAGGTTGTAGTTTGAAAAGGAAAAGACAATCATACAAAAATTTCAAGCCAGTGCGGCCAGCAGAAGAAGCAATTGCAGACTTTCTTCCTCAGCCACTCAGCACTCTCCCCACTGACACTTTTCTTGTTTCATTGTTCGTGTATTTGTTTTTTCCTTTTGTTAAAAAAAAAAAAAGAGAAAAAACGTGCAGCTGTTTGAGCAGAGAAATAACCCAGCTGAAGTCCTTTTGGGTTTTGAGTTATTGCTCAAAAAATCCCCCAAACCCAAACCAGTCCTTTGTTTGCTCCTGAAAGTCACAACTCATAAGTGCAGTTACGCCTATTTGCATTTTTGCAGACTTCAACCAAATTTTAAACTGAGCAGGATACTATAAGAAAGTTTCAAGAGGGTTAAACTACTTCTGAACTGTTACCCTAAATCTTTTGGGCCAGAGTCTGTTTAGATCTTGTAGATGTAACTTTTTTTTCTGTCCTATCATCATGAAGCATCAGCTGCAACACTGACAATTATCTGTGCTTGGGTTTCAGATCTGTACGTGTATGCAGTGTTTGTGTGTTCCATAGGAATCATCAGTGTCCTCCTTTTTACACTTGTCATTCTCTGTCAGTCCCTTCTGAACAGGAGGAGATCCACAGGTGAGCAAAATGCCATTCTTGATGACTGCAAAGCCCTTGCCAAAAAAGGGGGCGGGGGGAGGGGAGAAGAGAATGCAGAGAATGAAATAAATATTTCCTTGCCTTGATTGTAACTTTAAATAAAATTGGTAGGAAGAAAAAAATTCTGCCAGCCAGGCATTTCCTTCCTTTTAAATAGGGAGGAAATAAAATTTTAAATTTGCTTTAGACTTTCCAAAAATCTTTTGCCTTTGCACAAACATAAGTTGAAGGTAGTTGAAACTTCTTTCAGAGAAGACTAAGTGCTGAATCATTAAGTTGCATTCTGACCAGAAGCTAAAATTTTACATGAGTCAGCTTCTCCAGACGAGTAGAGGGGTTTTGAAACAATCTTAACTCTGTTCTATTTGAGTAGCTGAGTAGCTGTCAGTATTCTTGGGAATTTGAGAGGTTTTATGAGCAATCTCTCACTTGCAGTATTTTCTGAAACTAAAGCCTTATTTCAACATTCAGATATATAATTTCATGATAATATTTCAAGATCAAGGGTTACTGTTTCATTCTTTGCCTCAGAGAGGTTTTCTCAAAGAGGCTTCATCAAAGCACTGTTGTTGTAAACAGAAGTGCTGTTTCAGATCTGTGGAGTGACCACTGCAGGCTCTATTTCCATTTCAGTTTAAAAGTGGTTTATTTGGAGACCTCACAAAAGCTGCAAGGATGAGATACCAGCACACTTAGCAGCCACCATGTCAGAGGAGAGTATAAGGACCACCTCTGAACAGAAGCTTTCAGAAGGAGTTTGGTTAGTGACTTGCTTTGTTAATGACAGGAGAGAATCATGGCTTTGCTGCCTCTACAGCCTACACAGATCCCACGAAGGAATGAGTGACTCAGATACACAAGTGAGAAGACATGTAAAGCCAGAAATAGATGTATAGAGAAGCCCTTGCCTGACCACAAACACATTTCAGGCTGTGGCTCCATCTTCCTGGTAGTGCACTTAGCAGAGCAACTCTGATTCTAACTGAACCCAGCAACTGTGCTTGCCAAGAGGAAGGAGTGAGATCAATGTTATTCTTCCTACTCTCTTAAGTGATGACAAAGGTTTTGTGCCAAGGGAGTACCCACACTTAAGTATGTTGGTCATGGTGAGTTACCCTGAAGCCACAAGCACTAGACAGATGTATCCCAGTTTTTCTTGAGCAGACATTGGGTTAGAATTTGCTTGGTTTTGTGAATTTACTGCTGTGAGCATACAAGCAGCTTCAAGGAAGGGTCTATTTACATTGAACCAACACCAGCTAAATATTGAAATAATATACAATGCAGAATAAGATACACAAAAGAGGAAAGGTATGTTCTTCTGAGCTGCTAAAACCTTTCTTCTCCACCTAAATACCTTTGCATGATCAAAAACGTGTCAGCACTGTACATGAGCATTCTCTTACTCCTGAAGGATTACTGTTCTATGCATTTTAAAAAGGCCTGACAGGTAGATGGAAGCACTGCCTTGACAGGCTTAAACATTGTCCCTGTGTTAGTCCCAGTTCCTGGTGCTCTCGGCACCCATCTCCTTAGGACCAAAATGCACCTCCTGGGAGCTGGATAGCTCCCTTAGAATGGGAGAATTCAGGTAAGTCCAAATATGAAAACTTTGCCATAGAGAGGGGCATAGTCCTGTGAGTGACCTGTTGTCTAGTCTTCATGGTCCTTTAAAGAACAGAGAACGAGAAGGGAGGGACATGTTTGTGTTGCATTCAACTTCACATCATGACCCAGGGATGCACTCTCTCATCTTTCTGAGATAAAAATTGACAGTAGGTTGACCAGAAGAGCCAGAGTCTGTCCTTTAAGAGAGGCATGGAAGCCACAAAGCCACAAAAGAGAATCTTAATAACCCTGGCTCCTAAAAGGCTGCAGTGGGGGCAACTGCCCTTGCTCAGGACTACTGACTCAGAGGAATACAAAGTAGAAGGATTTACACAGCTCACACACACAGCTGTCAGCGACAGGATGGTGGCTGGACTGGACCTCTGATCTGATCCCAGAAGGGATCCCTTTATGCCTGTGGCCACAATCTGACTTACATTAGGAACAGCCGTGGCTCCTGTGGGTGAATGGTTTATTTCAGGCTTCTGGAAATAAATACAGGCACCACAAGGGAAATAAAAGTCTTCAAAGTAAAATTACTGGCCTGCTGTGCTTTTCCTTAGCAAGATGTCTTTTGGCTGGGCTGACCACTGGAATGTGTGTTGCCCAGCATTTCCACAGCAGATATTTGGTGTTGTTTAATACATTCCCCTCTCCTAAGACTCGTTATGTCTTCGAGTCAGGCTGCATTTTAAAGCACAGTACAATGTATGGTGACTATCATTAGCTCTCCCACTGTAACAATCTGGCAACTCTACCTTCTCAGCAACACAGGTCTGTCTGCAGTGCTCATTTGAAACTCGTAAAATATGTTCGTGTGAAGCCGCATTTTCTTTCTGTTTTTCTTTTCTTTAACAGTGAAGCATTACCTGGTGAAATGCCCCCAGAACAGGTAGGAGATTACACATCTCTTTACTCCAAACCAAGGTACCAGTTCTGGATTTGTTTTGCTATGTGCATGCTGAAGAATAGGAGTAATGTTTTCAAAATGCTTTTGGGAACATAAAGAGTAGGAGATCCCTGACTCATGAATGTGCCTGCATGGAAAAGGAGATCTACCTGGGCTAGCTGTAGGTGTTCCATTGACAAGCCTCTCCTTGATGCTCTGAATTGCTTTCTGAAGAAGCCTACTTTAACTCTGTGTGGGTTTCTAGGGTTCCCCAACACCTCATGTTAATGACTTAAACTGTCCATGCACATAGAACAAATCACAATGTTACACAGGGATTCCCACACCTAGGAACGGAGTGGGGTTCAAAAGCAGATTTTCAAGGCCCAAAATCTGTTCCCAGCTGAAGACTCCAAGTGATGGGAAGAAGTGTAAATCACTGTCCTTTAAATACCACCGGCTGCCAAAAGTTTTTTGATGGCGTGGCTATAAAACTGATTTCCATTGTATGATTTTCGTGATACATATATTGGACTGGAACTGCAGTAAAAGTATATGACAAATACTTCATAAACAAAAAAAATAAAAGAGAGATGCCTCATAACAACACAGAAGGACAGCTGTTTCCCAGTTCTCCGTGACAGAAACCATGTGTTCCTAGCCTTGCAGTTTAAATCCAACCTCTTGGTATCACATACTGTTTCTCACAGTCTAAATCTTTAGACACTATGGGATTCAATGCCAAGTATAACACACCCTAGATCCTCCAACAGTGTGATTTTTAGTGGATTCTCATGGGATTATCGTGGTATTCAATCTAACTGGCACTCAGATGAAGTGAAATCAAAACAAAGTAGCACAGTGTTCAGGAGAGACCAATGCAAACCAAAACTTTCATGTAATTCATGGACAGATCATTGTTCTGTGACCTTGACTAGCCAGTGCACCACCCAAAAATTTAGAGACAGCTCAGTAGTTTTCATTTTTTCTGGATGTTTTCGCTTTCCCCCTTCTTTATTAACTGCCGGGACAAAGTTGGAATTACAAAAAACAAACAAAAAAGAGTGGGGAGGGGGAGGAAATCAGAGTATATTGGTAGGGAACATAAAAAGAGAAGAAAAATGACACCCATCTGAAAAAATGGAGCATGGCAGTCAGATAAAAACTCATACTGCAAACTCTGACTCTCTGGGAATAGATGATAGCAGTGATACTGCTGCAAACACTGAGCTTATGAGGCTGAATAGAGGGGAGAAAACAAGCCAATGTGATTTCTTCACCACAAAACAGATTCTCTGGAAGTGAAGGAAATGTATGACTCTATGTGGATAAAAACACAGTTTCATGTGTTTCAGTGTGACAAGTTATGCTAATGCTAATGAAATCCTCGATCACACAAATGCATGCCTAAAGTGCATTGACTTTGGGGCTTTAAAATTAAATAGCTATGAAAGTGTTACCAGCATCCTAATTGTTATGTTTCACACTTGGTACCATTTATTTTCCACCCTCTGCTCAAAACACAAACCACCACTTCCTTTGAACTCATTGCTCTTCACCTGCAAATATCTTGTCTTGGAACTTAATTCAGCACATTTAGACCCAAAACCTACTGTCTAAATATCCATTAGGCCAAACTGATTAACTAATTTGCAAGAGATTCTTGCCATTTAAAATTACTGCTGTGCAAAATTCAGCCTTCATTAGAGAAGCTCAACTCCAACTCCCTTAGTGATATTTCAAACACAGAGTAGAATCCAGTTTCAAAATTACATTAATAGTCTGGTGTCTAAGAAATGTCTGTATTCCCACTGCAGTAATACCTAAGCATCTTAAAATATTTTACATCTTGACATCAGAATGATGTTTTTACTTTTAATTGGAATCTAAAGCACAAAGGGGTGAGTGATTTTCCCCAGGTCTCACAAAATGGCCGTGGTAGAAAAGAAAATTAAATCCAGATTTCCTGAGTATAACAAAGCAAATGTTTAGGTTTTGGCTTGCTACTTGACCAGTAACAAATTAAGGAAAAAAAAAAGAGTTGACCAAAACCCATTTCTTTACCACATTTTAAAAATAACTACCTAAATAAAATAGTACAGTTATTTTTAGTTTTTCAAACCACCTAATTCAATTCTCTGGTGTTTTCTTTTCTTTAAATAACCTTCTTCATATTATTTTCCTTGTTATTGGATCATTTTGCCAGTTTCCAGAAACCCCCAGGAGGTGAAGCTTTGAAAACAGGAACATTTTTTTCTGTCTCATATATTTGTGTTGGCCTGAACTCTCTAGTCCTTGAGTGACTGTTCTTCTGGAGATAAGTAACTGGAGGTAAATAAAGTGTTTGCCTCAGAAAGCTGTCCATCTCGACACCTTGGTTCCACAGTGCCAACCTCACATCACAGGAACAAATTCTGCCACATAGACCCAGAAACAAAACTCCAGCTGTCCTTGGCACCTTTTCACACAGCTCTCCTATCTGGAAAATATCCAAGTAACTCCCACTTCACTCAGGTGAATTTTTTGTCACCCTCCTGCAGACCTTTGACAAAAGAAAATATCTGACTTAGATGGCAACAGGAAAGGTGCTACATCCTAGACTCCAATAAGGATAGCAAAGCCAGAATTCTCGTACTTTCCCAGGTCTTGCAACAGCCATGACCTCCAGGGAAACTGATGCTCCAGTTCCATGATTATTGCACACCTTCCATGGGTTACTTCCCAAACCCCTGCATTTTTCTTCCTCTCTAAAAACTCATTAGATCCTTCAAGAAATGCACAATGTGACCCCGTTGAAATAGAAGCCAGGGGGCTGAAGAAGGAGCTGGAGATAAAATACTAACTTTTCTTTTAGACAAGCTCACAAAGAGTCAGTGTTTCAGAGCCAAGGAGTCTTTTCTGAGCCTCCTTGTTTGGTTTGAGGAGCTCAGTTCTAAGGCAGCGAGTATAGTTATTGTATCTGCAGAAGTAGTTAACCCTGTGTGGCCCTGGCATTTAAAAGAGACCTGCATGTCTCAAATACATTTCTTTGTAGCTTCACTTCCCCTGGCAAAGCAGGAATAATAACTAATGCAGTGAATTGACACTAAGCCTTTTCATATATTGTGCTTAGAGAAGTTATATTGGAGCAACAGCATCTTTAAGCTACACATCTGCCTTAATGACCTTGGATTATTAAACCCAAAAACATTTTAAAATATCATTCTTGTCTCCTTTTTGGTAGTCTTTCTTCTTGGTAGTGTGCTGTTTGTACAAAGAAGCCAGGCAGAACAATTTCATTTTCTGCTGGTTTTAAACCAGTTGCTCTTGATTTTAGTATAGAAACAAATGGTTGTTGTGGGATAGGTTCATAGTAGAACAGGCAGACTTAGAAATTGTTTCAATCCAACACTCAGTTTACAAAAGATGTGATTTATTTGTAAATCATAAACATATTTTTTAATGTCTTTTTAGAAAGTTTGGCAGCAAACCTATGTTTTTGAATGAGTACATCAAACAGAACTCAGGAAAACCAGCAAACCAGAGTCCTTTTGTACACAATCCACATAAGTGTAAATCCAGAGTGATTTTACCAATGGTAGTGACATTCATTTGGATTTATAACTGTGTAAAATGGTAATGCCCGTAACTTTGTTGTTCTTGTGTGGGCGGTAGCTGAGACATCTTAACTTTCATTAAGTCTTTGGCCCAGTCTGAATATTTTATTCCATTAATATAAAGAGAATGTTTCATTATGCAAAAGAATCTGGAGAGGAACAGGAGCTTGGGACAGATGATTTAAAATTCAGTGAAATAAGTTTTGTCAGTGTTCCATCTATGGAGACCCTGGTTGTGTCCCATGGCACGGTGGAGCTCACACTACAGAGGAGAAACCACAACCACACTGCCCCAGCCTTCCCCAGGGTGAGCCCAGGGGCAGACACAGCTGAGCACTGACTGCTCACCAAGTCGCCTCCATCACTGTGGTCATCATAACTAAATGGTTTACACTCTTCCCCCAGCCCAGCTGTAAGTTAAGATTCTTTTAATTCCCACTTAAGCCAGTACAGTTTCTTTCCCTTTTAGCAGCAAGCAGGGAGCCCCTGCAGATCAGTTACCACAGCTCAGCTGACCCGTGGTGACAATCGCTGTAACCTCACTGCCTGTCTGAACCTCACTGAATATCTGACTATTCAAAGTAGGATTTTTGATCTCAGCATTAGGAGGTAAAAAAATCCAGTCTTAAAGGGCATTAAACTCTAATAGTCCAAACACAGAAGCTCTCTTTGATAGGAGTCTGTTTATAGCATAACTTGTATTCTTCCCTCATAGCTAAGAGCACCTTTTCAGCACAGATGTACTGGAGAATCCCTGAGTTAGAGAGTGGAGCACAGCTTCTTGTTTTATATTCTCTGGGCACACTGGCCTCCTTGAAGAAGCTAGATTTTGCAGCTGTGGGTTTGTGAGCTGCCTGAAGACATGCTGCATGCTCTCCTAGTCCCTCAGCCAGTCTTAGCCCAGAATCTGCATCAAAGATTTTGCTTTTCCATACACTTCCCATGGGAGCTTATGCAACTATTGCAATATGTCTGAGCCTCTGACCCTCGAGGGCAGGTGGGCAGAAGTTCACCCTGGGTGCAGCAGTGGGGTCATACATGCTTTTAAGGAATAGGTGCTATGAAATGGGTCTTGTTTAAACCTGACAGTTCGCATTTTCTATGCCAGGATGAGTGAGACTCTTTGAGTTTCTCAGCCATAATATATGGCTGAAAAAATGCAAAACCCAGAGTATTTCCAGCCCCCTGTAGATTTTTTTCCAACCTAAGAGGTTTTTCATTGTATACCCAGATCACAATCCAGGTTGTTGGGCACAGACTCTCACAGGTGGAAGGTGACATGTTTGCATGAACTCACAGGGACAAACTTTCCTTCCCTCCATTGCCTTCTTTTCCCCCTCATTTTTGGGCCTGTGCTTTGCAGCTCTGGGGAGACAGTTACCAGTGTGACAAGCATGTCTCCTCTACAGCCTAAGAAGGTAAAGAAAAAGAAAGAGAAGGAGAAACTGGAGCAGCCACCAGCCATCCCAGCAAAAGGTATGAAAACAGAGGCACAGAGGTATTTCAAATCCTGAGCACAGCCATGGAGGCAGAGCAGAGTGTGGGATGTCAGGAATCCTGCACTTTGCCACTGTCTCTCCTGTGAGGTGACCTGTTCTTGCAGCCATCTGTGGGGAAGGAATGCCCTGTACCTGCTGCTGGGACAGGCTGTCCCCTCCCTGCAGCTTTAGCCATTCTGTGATATGCTACTCAGTGAGTCCAAGCAGGAGGTCTCAGCTCCCACTAACTGAGGAGAGCGAGGAGCCTCTGCAGCAATATTCACCCTGCTCAAAGAGAAGATTAAAGTTAGGCAAATTGAGATTACCTGTTGGGGGTATTCTGAGGGAAGCCAGCACATTGCACTCTTTAAACTGCACTTGGGAAGTCAAGCAAACTGAGCAGATAAAGACCAGCCTCTTGGGGGCTTCATTTTCCAGGAGGGTTTGCAACTCCGGGGTCAATCTCACAAACTCTGGGGTGTACTATCTGAGCAGCACTGCCTGTGCTGAGCCAGTGGGAGAGGGGAGGGGAAGGGCCTGGAGGTTAGGTCACAAATGATCAGTTCTCAGGGTATACTTGCTCTAGGGTTTGCATATAAACAGCATGTCTTGCATATCAGATTCTTTAATCCTATTAATTTTCCTAATTCAAAACATTTATTATGTTTCTTTGTAAAATACCTGAAATATGGGTAAATTCATATATCTATAAGTACATGCATTTGCTTCTAATTTGCTATTAATATGTAATTTATAAATTGCTTATACATATACTAAAAATGGATGATCATAATATTAAATGATCCCTTAATATTTATTTTTGTAGCTCCAATTGCCAATAATTTCCCGAAGCCCAAGCTCTTGAAACCTCAAAGAAAATTGATCCTGGTGAGTAATTTTCTATGACATAATTTTCTGCATATTCTCTCTCAATACAAATTCTGTAATGTTGCCAGAACTCTAGGTTCAGATATTATAAATTGCCTGAAAAAATCATACAGGTCCCTTTTTTTCTTTAAGTAATAATTTTTCAAGTGATGAATTATCTTGATTCTTTTCATTTTGAGCATTATGTTACACTGGATTATGTTTTCCAGCTAACAGTTGTCATGTGTACAAACTTGGCCTGTCCTTAAATGAAACCTGGTATTCATTCTCACGTGCTTCTGGCAGCTGGTGTTTTGGAAAAAAATACCAGTTACTGGCAGAATCATAACTGTACTCTTATCACACCTCTTTTGAGACTTTTCAAGTGAGAAATGGGGAGCCTTACTCTGCACTTCACTGGTATAAATCAGAAATGCCTTGAATTGCAAGAATAAGATGGGTATATATAGCTCATACTAAGGAAAAAACCCTCCATGTCACAGTTTCTCTTGGGTATGAGTTTCTGTTTGAAAAATACCCTTGCAGATACATGCTGGACAAACCAGATGGATGGTGAGATGTTTCTCTGCTTTTGTAAAAAAGCAGTGCCTGGACAAGACATCCAGTGGTAATAGAGTGGCAGAGTTTTATACCAGCTCCCTTGAGATGCCTGTAGCTGCAGTGGTCTGCTATGCTCCCTGTGTAGGCAATAGAAAGAGAGATGAGTTAGAGTCGGACCCTGGTGCTCCTGGTAATTCAGACTACTGCTCTGAGTTGCCTTTTGGGAATCCTCTCTTCCTTCTCTGGCAATAGAGATCCCAGAGAGACCAACTCGCTGTATTAGGTGAAGGTGGGTGCCTGAAACTATGCCACTGGAATAACTCAAATGCTGTGTGATGGTTTCACTTTCAGGCGAGGCTTAGAATTGGGAACCTCCCCACCAATTGTCAGTAAATAACCCTATTTTTACAACCCTGGATACCTGGGCATAACACCAGGTGACTTGAGAACAGTTCAGCTAATATCTTAGGCAATTTTACTGTTTGGATATGGAGCTCATCATTCCTCTGCTGGTCCTGCTGGGGTTGCCCCTTGGCCAGACTCTGTTCATACAGGTCAGACTTTGGTAGAGGAAGAGGCAGAGTTTTAGAACTCCATTAAAACGGTCTTTTGTTGACATAGGTGATTGTGGCAGGCCAAGGCTGTGCTAAAAGGACAAAGACAGAGATGAGAGCATTTGGCACCAGGGGTGACAGCCACCCATTGCTGTGCCCACCGTGTAAATCCCAGGCACATCAGTAATCAGGCAGTCTTTAGCCCTCTTAGGAAAAGCCAGTTAAAACACTCAGACTCTTCCTGCAGGTCAATAAAGCACATCAACACATGCTGACCTTGAAGGAAATCTGTTTCCAGATACTTTTTCTTTCTGGAATAATTCCAAGGATAACCCTCAAATAGCTGTTGGCTCTTCCCTTCCTGCTACACACCAGTCAAGGTCCAAACACTTTGGAGGTGAGCAGGAGTAAAACCTTTTCAAACAACAAAATCATCTTTGTCTCCCCTAGCACAGCTGAGGATCCACACGCTGCATGCAGACTGCAAACTCTGTTTTAATGCCTTGCTATTGGACTTCAGTCTGGCAGCTCTTTCCATATATTGCTCTCTTCCCTTTCATATTTCACCTCAGAGTGCACCTGGAGAGATGTAGCAGCCCACAGAAAGTACACAGTCTATGGACATGTTTTAAGTTAAAAGTGATCCAACAAATATGGACTCACCTAGCAATAAAGTGCATTAAGGGACTAAGTAAACTAAAGCAAAGTCAAGTCTATGAGACACATTCAGAAGCTGAGCAAGGCACTTCCCAGAGCAGTTTCCCAGTTCTCTTCCTCTTACCTACTTTTACAGCACAGTTGTCAATATTTTTGTATTTTCAGGAAAAAAATAATGCATACTTTCTGCTTTTAAACTGCTTTTTATCAGTAAGGAAAATTAAACTAATTTAAGTTAAAGAAGTTTAAAGAAAGATAAAGAATGCAGAAAATACGGAGAAAAAGACATACCAAATACATCTAAATGAAACCTTTTCTTTATTTTTGGCAAACTTGTCTCCCCATTTTAATTCTCAAAAAATTCTCAGATTTAAAATTTTCCATCTGCTTTGGGGCAAAAATAATTATCAACATCCTGCCAAATCTCTGCAGGATAAAAATAACCTTTTCTTTCCAACGATAATGATTGCACAGCTGGTGTCTATACTAGGTCTTTTTTCACTGATGGCACACACTTAACCACGTAATCACTACTGCAAAGACAGACACAAATTGCTGAGTTCTGGGCTACTTCTGAAGCTTCTGTATGCAACCCAAGGAAGGAACTATACTGGGGCACCAGGAGAATATTCTAGAAAACCTAAGCTAACAAGCTAGAGTGTGAAGGAACATTACAAAATAATTCCAGTGTTTTGGGAAATTTTTTTGTAATAGCCTAAATACCAGCAAAATTATTTCCAGAGGACATATGCTTTTGGTTTCTTGAAAGATGTTTATAATAAGCTAGAGAATTTCTTTTGTTGTTAACGTGCTAGAGTGGATTGCAGTATAATTTTACAAGAACACAATAACCTGGATAAAATATGGACATAATCTCAATGAAAATTAAAAAAAAAAGAGAGAGAGAGAAAGCCTAATACCAAGTTCAATTGCACAGCTTTGAGTAAAGCCTTTTAAATACTCTGCTTAAGTCATATTGCTTTTGCTTTAGCCAGAAAAACAATTCTGTGCTCCCCCGTTGCAAAAATATTCCCCATCAGTGTCATTCTCTATTAGTATCAATGAGAAATGTGTACAGATCAAAGGAAATAGAGATACTGAAATGCAAAAAGGGATGTTTTTTATAGCATGCAAGAAGCACAGAGAGTCATTATGAAGAAGAAAATTCTGGGGGCCCACAAACTCTTCTCTCTATAGACTGTTCTGCTCTAGCCTTAAGTACTTAGCCCTTTGAGTTGGTAGACATAAATCTTCTGCTTCCTCAACCAAATTTTCTGGCAAGCCTTTCATTGCCTCCTAGAGATTAGCTGTCATAGCCCAAGAGTGTCAGTTGCAGAACATCATCTAAATGAAAAGGCTTTAGTGCCTTTTCATGAAGGTTTTAACCATCAATCTTAGGAGCTCCTGTGTGATTCAGTACAACCAATGGAAAGGGTGTGACTTCAGGTTGGATCAAACCTTTAAATCCTTACTTATGCAAAATTTTTGTTGACTTCATCATTTTCACACTTAATTTTAAGGGGAGAGATATCTGCCCAGATAATACAGGCTTATAGGGAATCTTCTGATTCTGCCACTGATGTTCACTCTGCTAGATCATATAAATATCACACTTTGAAATCAGGTAAATATCTCCTGCACTACAAATTATCCCCTTGGGCTCAGTTCTTCGAACACGCCCACATAAATGTCACAGCCCACAAGAGCTGGCTTCTGCTGTTCCTACACTGACTAACCTCTTGAATAACCTCTCTGTTGAATAGACTGTGTCTGGCTTCTCTTGTTCCTGTGGGACGTCTGGAGCAGAGTCCTCTCAGTGACCAAAGTGCTGAGCTATTTAAGAGAAGCATCCTTCTGCCTTCAGCTCGTACAGCTGACAGGATTGTTTATTTCAGCATGGTTTGGGTTACCAGTGGCTCAGTGCTACATGGTTACTGAGATCTGCTTTTGATGATGATGATGTAAAAGCTACTTGAGAAACAGGAAGAGATTATGGTTATCTAAGACTGAGGGAAAATTCTAGCAGTCAGTATTTTGCACCACTAGTAGGATTCCTCAGTAGTCTTAACTGTAGGTATCACTGACCTTTTCCTTGAGAAGTGAAATACATCTGCTCAGTAATTTATAAATTCTGAAGGTGGAAGCAATCAGGTCTTGCCTTCTACTGGATGATTTTAAATTAAAAGCTGTGCCACTCTGTTAGAAGATTTGCTTCCTCCACAACGTGCAACAATGAGCAATGATTTAAGATCCCAATTTCTTAATTATTGATTTGCATTATTGATCTCCACAGACTTCCAGTACGACCATACATATGATATACTAAGGAGTGGTAAACGTTTTTCCCTAGACTCCCTGTTATTCTTTAATATTTCCATTTAGTCCTCATAATTCCTTTCTCTGTAAAATGAGTAGTCCTTTTTTTTTTAGTTTCTCCATAGGATGTGAGATATCCATGGGACATGAATATCATTTGCACATTCAGGTTGACACTTGGAACTCAAAATGCTCGAAGCTGCTGAATTATGTTTGCTTCCCCATTCAGATTGTAGTTGTTATCTTCACCCCCAAGAAGGAATAATTTGTATAAATAGGTAAAATTTCTTGTTGGATCTGGATTGAGACTTGTGTATTTACAAAATCCCACAGTAGATGATTTTTGTGTGATGACACATTTGGTGCAACAAAAGTGTCACCAGTGAAGTGAAAACTTTTAATTACTTTGTTGGCTTTTTTGGAATGATAAGAAGGGATCAGCCTGATTTCCAGCAGTGTTGGTTTAGAATCTAGGAATAACTGCAACTGTAAAAGCAATAGAGCATTAGCAAAAGTGAGGATGCTCATCCCCAAAACTCATTCAATAGGACTTATCAAATCATCTTCATCCCTCACTCTGTAATCATAACTTCTGTGGGATTCAGTAAAAAAATTTAGATGCATTGAGAGAGTCTTCATAAATTGTTGTAGATATTGTTCTCGGGGAGTATAGGAAACATTTTATGCTATAGGGAGCAAAAAATAGGTGTCTGTGGGAAAAAAAAACTTGCCCTTTTTAACTGATAATGCCACTAAAACACATAATTACTACATTTCATATTTTCCAATGTCATATTTCTTGGCTTTGGCACTGAATATCTCTCTTGATATTTCATCATTCTTACTGGCCAGTGGATTGATTTCTAGAGGATAAGTCATTTTGCAGATCTAGCTTCAGAACTTCTGCAGAAGTAATTTCTGAAGCTTCTCTGTGCAAGGGAACTCTGGCTTTCTGCTAGCAGTCAAGTCACTGATATTAGTAAACACTTGAAGCTCTTAAAAAAAAATCTTACTCTGACTTCTGAGTTATGGTACTGTCTTAATGGAAGTTCATAGGGTTTGAGCATTAAGTGTATCTGTGGCCCTCAGGAACACTGCTGATTTCAGCACATATTATAAAGGGAGGGATTTTCCTATGTAGATTGAAAAACTGGACTGTCAAAGGTTAATCCTTTTCTCTCTGAAGCTACAGTGAGTTTTCTCCTGCCTGACCCCACTGCCAGCATGTGCTTTCTCCAGTGGTGGCCCCGACAAGGGAGTTGCAGCCCATCCACCAAACATGCTGGATCTTTGCTTCAGCAAATCCTCACTTTCACCTCCATCCCTGACCCTTCAGTGATGGCCAAGCTGGCAGCCATATCCCATCCCCTCCACGGCTGTAAAAACCAGATTCCTTTTAAAGGACATATGCAGAGGAGATGATGGGCTACCCCCTTTCCCTTAGGCTGCACTTAGCATGCAGTTTCCACCCTTCTGGGCATGCATGCAGAGGCAGCCAACAATCTCTTCCTGTGGTAACACAGCCCAACCAGTTGGCCTGGGGAGTCCTGTCTGGACATTTTCTGATGGAGTGTGCTCACCAGTGACACTGGATGCTCCTGAGCTGTGCCATCTGGATAGTATCTGCATTTTTTCTGTGGAGATTTTTACTGACTGTGGCTACAAAACAGGATGTTTCTCAAACACTAAAGGAAAAAGGCCAAAGAGTCAAGTTTGGCTTTTGCAAGAGAAAGGGAAAGAAAAAAAAATTGTAGTTCCAGAGTGTGCTTGCTAGGAAGAGCTCCTTCATGGCAGTGGGACAAGGCTTGCTGGGTGCTGTGGAGTCACCTGGTGAGAAGTGCAGTTCCTAGAGACTGGAGCAAACAAACATTAGCAGCACTCTTGACTCTTCCTTTCCCATCTGCACTTCCTGCAGCATCCCTGGGCACCACATGAACACCCAACAGCAGGCATGGCTGGGCCACAGGTGGCAGTTTGCCATGTTCTGCAGTCACACCAGCAAACATCTGCAGAATTAACAGGGTTTTATCCTTGCTGATCTAATCCATTCACCCATGAGTGCAGGGAATGCCAGTCAGGGTGGAGTTTCATTTTCAAGTGTTGCTGCAGGAAACCAGAGTTACTAAAAATATTGTGAAGCTCTGACTGGAATTTCATAAAATCATAGAATGGCTTTAGAATGGACCTTAAAGATCTAGTTTCAACCCCACGACTGTGTGCACAATTTGGGACATACACTTGTTAAATCCAGAAAACTCAGAGCTGAAAATTAATTTTCATCTATAGGGTTTTTTTTCCCCCTGTGTAAAATTCTTTCTGTATCCTATCTCAAACAAAAACTACATTACATGTGATTATCTAGACACTGATTTCAAAGGGGCAGTGCAGCAATAGTCTCTAAAATATTTAAGACTGAAATGAACTGGGAAGTCAGGCCTTTCATGCTCACTTTTGATACTAAACTAAAAATTCACGTTTGGTTTGTCATCTTCATGGTAACTTGTGTGGTCATGGAACAGGGAGGTTGCAGCAGTCTCTAAATGCGAGTTGGCATCAGATGTTTTTCCAGAGTAGTTAAATTTATGAGGTTATCATTTGCTTGTTTTCTTCATACCTAATTACAGATTTGGATAAGAGTAGTTTTAGTTAAAATTTCAAAAACTTTCAAGTGTGACATTGCTCACAGTAAACATCTTTGAGGCTGCCAAGAAAAAAACAAACTAGCTAAGCCTGACAGGAGCAAAATGGATAGTCCTGGTAATTATGAAATAAAATTCAGAATAATTTTGATTAAAACCCCAACCCTTCTAGTTAATTTCTAACACATTTATATACTAGACAAACCAAATTAAAACAAAACTTTATATACACATACTTTAGTTTCTTTTACATATTCACATGATAGACCTTGCAGATTGCTTAATAATAAAGATGTTCCTATAAGTGAACTCTTTTGAATAGTTGCCAATGGGAAGTCCTGTGACTGGAAGAAACTAAAATTAAACTGGAAGAAATCTGGAAGAGGAATCATTTTGCATTTGCCAGAAGATACACTGGAAAATCATAAGTCTTTCTAATTTATATTTTGGCAAAGTAAATGATCCCAAGTTGAGAAAACAGACATACAAGATAAATACTGTATCTAGGAATGCTGCATTGGAATAGAATCCTACTCGAAGAAATAATTTCAATATTATTCTAGCACAATGATGCAGTTTTTTAGAAAAGGACGTTGTAGCCCTAGAGATCCCAATGACCTCCTAGAGGAAGAGCCAGGACAGAAAGAGAGGGGTGAATGGCCAGTCATTCATTGTCCCTTCCTCTTCTGCCCTAGCCTCCATCCCACCTATAGCATCAGTTATTGAAGCCACACAATTGTTCCAGAAAGGAGGTGGTGGCCTGCTTCCAGGGTGACACTGCCAAGACAGTATTCAATCCTAATGAGAGATGAAATCGTAGAATTAGGGGTTTTTTTCTCCTGTCTGCTCAAAAAAGTTGGTTTTGGACAAACAAACTGGCAAAATTAAATTAAACATGTGGTTGATAAATGAAGTGCAGAAGAGTGTATGGAATAAAAACCTGGCTACCACAGGTACTTAAAGTACTGTTGGCTCCCATGCACTGTTATTACACATCTTTTGCTGAAAACTGTATACCTTTCACAATTTTGAACCTCCTGTGTGTTTCCTCATATTTTCAATCAAATTATTACATACTAGAAATATGCATAAGGGAAATTATTCTACACATTTTATGGTGTGCTGTTGCTTGTAGCAGTAATTGAAGTACCTTTTCCACTTATGAAAGTACTAATTTTATTTGGTTTTATTGCTTTTCTAGATGCAATTATTTATTTAGTGTGTTTTGGCTTTATTAAATTATGTTTACTATAGGAACATCATAAAAATGTATGAAAGCAACACATCAGCCACTACTGCCCAATGACTTATTTTGGGGAATCTAGTGTTATTTTTCATATCCAAACATAATAGAATAAGGTAAGAGTAAAGAGATAATCTACACTGGAAAACAATGCAATTTTGAGATAATATAATAAAACACCTGGACAATATGATTTCATAAATCTTACTTCTAAAATTTACATGAGCTGGGCATTAGAGTGGCTATTTTAGGACATGCAGCATTTTCTAAATGGAAACATAACAAGAAATATGATTAAACAATAAAGGGGAAAACATATACAGATTTAGCTTATCCTGAACAACTGGCTCCTACAGAACAATAAAAATATTTCTACCTCAACAGATGTACTGCATCAGACTTAGGAAATGCAGAGTTTTACTCTGGCAGTGACCAACAGCTTTGTTTCAGAAGTTTTATCAGATTTATTTTTAGGAGGCTTTTCACATGCAGTGTATCATTATGCATTGAAGGTCTGATGTGACACTGAAGCTGGCAGCAAAATTCCCAATACCTTCAAACAGAGACTCAATATACTGTCATACACTAAAATAAAATCTTCAGCATTTGTTGGTGTTACTGTGGTGTCCACCCTCAATGTAACTCCTGTATTTAGCTTCTGTGCTACTGAATAGACAGGCACATATCATTTGAAATCTCAAAAGAATCTTTAACTTAACATAAAAGCAAAAAACAACTGAAGTTCCTAGAAACTGAAGTTAATACTTTGAAGATAGAAAGAAAAGGGTAATATAAAAATTTTTCGGGCATCACAGGAGTTGACCAAGAGTTTTTTCTGTGTCTTTAAGCCAAGGCCAGGATAGGAGAGATGTCTTTCTAAACACTGTGGTTCAGTTCCGTCCTAATATATTAACAAGAAAATATATGTTTGATTTCTCTTACAGTCTAGATCCACAGGAATTCCTTTTGTCATTGCACCAGAGAACTCAGTGAAAGCAGGAAATCTTCTGTGTTGTCAACAGCAGAGCATTTGATAGTAAATGAGGACGAGAAGTTGAGATTAAATAGGGCAGCACGTGGAGGTGGGGAAGGGAGGGAAGACGGTGAGAGCAGTGGAATGCAAAGGTGCCAGTCCTGCAGGCAGTGCCCTGCACAGGGCTTGTACTCACTTTGCACACATCAGCTGACTTCAGTGACACCGCTTGCAGCAGCAGCCGCTACACAAATTTTTGAGAATTTGATCTGCGTGGAAGAAATAAGATCCAGATAATGCTGGCAAAGTGTAAACATTTTCACCCTGATGGAAACAACCTGAAATGCTGAGTGTGAGAAATTGTCAAGGCAAAAGGAGAGGATTCCAGAGCAGTGCAAAGGACAGGAAGCAGGGGAGCACAGGAACTGATTTCAGAGGGTATTAGATGCTTATCTTTTTAGGCAGAAGACAATACAATAATTATTCAAACACATTTCAAGGAAACAGGAATCATTTGTGTTAAATCAGAAATAAATTAGCAATAAATAAAATGTGAAACTTTTGGCCTTGGCAAATATTTGCAGTTTCTTCCTAACATTTAAAGACTGTGAGGAAAATCTTGGTTTATGAACTTTGGGCTGGTTTTTAGTTTACAACTGCCAGAGCGTTTCCTAGTCTGAGAGATGCAACATTTTCATGGCTACTTCTTGTGACTGCAAAAATTTACATGGCTGAAATGTTTTGGTTTTTCAATTGCCTTCTGCACTTCAACTTGAGGACACCAGTTATTCAGGTAGAACACAGTACTCAAGAAGATAAAGAACAAATTCTCTAGTTCTTCACTTCCCTAGGGCTGTAGAGCTTCACCCTTTTTTCAGGGAGCACAGACCTCAGTCTTCTACAGATGAACTGAAATCCATTTCAAGTACTGAGGGTCTTACATACAATTCCACAGGAACTCTTTTATTTGTTGCTACATTTTCTGAGGTGAATTAGACATGAACAACCCACTCCCAACTGTGAGCAAAACACACACACACAGGAGCACGATACAAAATTTTCCTCCTCTAAGGCACCTGAGTCTGGATGAAACCACCAGTATCAGTAGGCAGTTTCTTCCACACGTGAGAAATTTGTTCAGTAAATTTTACTGACCATCCCCCTTAGCCAAATTTTATAGTTGTCATATTCAATCACTGTAATAAAGCAGACAGTTTTGGTGGTATGGCCTTTGTTCTAAACTCTGATCTCATCTGTAGCTTGCCAAAAGTGGTGAAATTCCACTGGAATGGCAGTAATTCTATCCAGTTTTTTCTGCCTTCCTTGTATTTTTAACATTTTTGGTTCTGTTAAGAAATACACTGAGAGGCTTTGTGAGTGGTTGTGATTAGAGTTGTAACTGGTCCAAGGTTTACAGTGGGAAAGCAAATCTGGCATATATCTTTCAAATTGTGAAATCTGCAATAAATAATATTGGGAATTTGGTATTAAGGAGTCTGAACATTTTGCTAACATACATCTTTCAAATCGGTAAAAATTTTGAATTGTCAAAATGTTCTGTGTTTGTGAAATTAGAAGCAAACCTGAAAATCCTACTTAGCCCTGTTTCCAATTTTTAATATTATTTTTCTTTCATCATCTGTGAACTAGCTCTAATGCAGAGTAAAGTGATTAACAGCACAGTAGAATTAGAATAGGTAGGAGAAGAACTTTACCCAATGTTATAAAATATCTACGTTCAGTGGTAATGACATTATAATGAATTTGTTGGTTCTGTTTTGCAGCCAAAAATCGCAGAAGAGAATTTAACATATGCTGAACTTGAACTGATGAAGCCAATTCAGGAAGCCAAAGGCATTTCCAGTATGACAGTCTACGCACAGATACTCTTTGAGGAGAACAAGCTGTAATAGTTCATGCCTGTATTAATGTCCTTTGTCTGTGTTCTATTTAATTCTTGCTGTGCTCTTTATTTATAAAAATCATACAAATGTCCTTATTTTTTTATTTCCATTTATGCACTTCTATTTTTCTATGAGACTTTTAAACACGATGTAGTTGAAAGTAATCATAGAAAAATCAGCTGGCCAACAAGTGACATCCCAGAGATACCCTTTGTAGTGTTCTATACCCCTGTTGGAAATGGACTGAAGTTCCACCTGGGGCATTTCTAGCACTAAACTTATTCCTTCTTTAATCTTAATGTGATGAGTCCAGCTGCAAACATCAGTATCTTAGCAGTATCCTCAGGAGGACTAACAGCAGGATCCATGCCCATCAACCTGCTACTGAAGGAAAAGACCACTGACCAGGAAAATGGCCCATCAGAAAAATATTAACCCAGTAAAGCTGAGACTTTTTTCTACAGCCAAGGAAAAGCTAAAAGTACTTTTTCTGCTTTTTTTCCCCCATATCCAGAAATAGTTAAAAAGGTTTGTGTTCTATGTTTTCAAATTACCTTTCTAAATCACACTGTCTTAAAAAACTTACGTTACTTTTAGTATGGTGTTTGGAATAAAATAATCTGAAAGAAACATTTATAGTTAAACCCCTGTGATTTAAGGAAGAATATTGATAGCGTGGGAACATCCTCCAGGATTTGATGATTTGATTTTTTAAAATTCTGATTGGAAGTAGGAAAAACTTGATAGTGAGTAGAAAACTGAGAGAACCAGGACACTGCTTTTGGTCTTGGTTTAATTTGTAAAAGTTTCCTCTTGTAGCCTGAACTAATGGGCTGCTGATTTAGAGGAAAAAAATTACACAGCTTCTCCTTCAGTTTGGAACAGACTCTGTAAAGCTCTGCTGACTTTGGAGTTATTTCTTTGGAAAGACCGGGGCTCAGGAGATAGGGAAATGAGCCTACTGTGATGACACAAAATAACAATCCTCTTTCTTTACCTCCCAGTAACTGAGAAGGCATTCTTCCTTTTCCTTTGATACACATTCGTGGAAAATGAGCTGTTCTGTGCCATCCCAGGCATTTCAGTCATGAAGAACACCTGGACTGATGTTTTCAAGCTCATGTATCTTCAATGTCTAAATTTCACCAAAGCCCAGGGAGAGTTTGATACCCAACATCTCTCCAGTCCTGGGAAGCTTTAACCCTTGAGTGACTGTGCAGTTCACAGAGATGTAACAGCATGGGCTCTTCAGGTCACCATCAGGTCATGGAGAGCTGATACCTGACACGTGCCAGGTGTTCTCCAGGTCTGTGACAGGCTGCTCATTCAGCAGTATTTAATGTGGATTTTGGAGAAGCACTCCTTTGGTTCTGGAATCATAACTAAGATGGTCCAAGTTGGTTCTTCCTTTACAGATGACACATTTTAGTGATAGAACAGCTTCTCACCAGGGCTCAGAGCACAGCTGGGAATCATCACAGCAACACTCATGCCCTTGTTCCTGTTACTGCATGGGAGTGCGGGAGAGGAGGATGAGGGGACAATCAAGGATGGGGACATGGATCCAAGGGCAACCATATGACAGAGCACATCACTGCCTTTTGGAGGGTTTCACCAGAATAAGTGAGCCTGTATAAACTGCTTTTTAACTTTTTTGAACATGGTAGAGATTAGGCAGCACACATAATTTGTTACTGTCTAGCCAGGATCTGTAAATATGAAATGCAGTCATCTTCTTCCACATTGGATAAAAATCTCTTCTATAAAAACGAATTTAAGAAAAGCTTATCAGGCTGACCGTTATGTGAAGTACTAATTCCAATTCTATTCATTCATCAAAACAGTTCTTTCCAAACTAAGGCCAGCTTTCATCAATAGATTTGCTAGTAATTATTTGCATTTTTAATGTTTGCGTTTCTGAGCTGTCAAAAAAGATGTTCCTTTCACCTTTGCATTATCCCAGGGTTTAATCACTCACCAAAAGGGCATGGTATCTTTCCTTGTTCTCTGATCAGGTGTTGGACTTCCAGTGACAACAGCAATCAACTTATTGTCCAAAACCAAATTGGTGCTAATGAGTGATTCAACATTGAGGGATCAATTTTGGAACAGCCAGTTTAACTGACTGTGCAGAGAGGACATCTGTAATGCAGACAGCTGTTCAAAAGGCCTTAAAAATGTAGAATTTATTAGTTGCTACTTTGGAACTTAAAATCCTAACACATTAATGATTTGACACTTAGCTGTGAAAACTTTCAGGTTTAGTTACAAATACATCTTTTGCATAGAACTGGTCCTTGCGTCCATTGTTCAGAAGAATTCTCTACTGTATATTTATGCCCAGCATGTTAATGAATACCATTCTTTATGTATTAATATCCTATATATTCTTGTTTATGTTTGATATCTAATTCCCCAAAATAATAGCTAATTGAACTGAATAAATTACCCTTTTTTGTAAGACTTGTTGTCTTAGTCTCTGTAGGATTTATTTCTTCCTAGAGAAGGATATTACTTCCTAGATTGAAGGATGTATGTTTATCTCTTACACAGCATTTAGAAAGTCACAGTATTTGGAATTGAATTCTTCATCCTGCAGAAAATTCCAGGCTTTTCAAATGTTTTCTATTTGGAACTGACTTCAAGTGGCAGCAGAATCCTGAAAGACAGCAGACCAGCTGAGTGAAACAAGGCCAGAAGTATTACTCTGGAGAACACCCACCTTCCCAAGCAGACATTTCCTGTATCTTTTCTTATGCAATGTCCACCTAGATTTAATAATATTAGATCATATCACTGGGGAAAGGAAAACATCATCTTGTAATTAATTGAACATCTGTAAGTGTCAAAGCAACCCACCAAAAGACTATAGAGAAGAAAAATTCATTGAGTGTAATATGCTTTAGTGTGAGAAATGCAGAACAAATGGATTTAGCTCCTTTTAAGAGGAATTGCAAGGCCAAATTAATCCCTGGCCTAACTCTCTCTGGCTTTAGCAGAACAGCAGCAGAACGGAAGGTGGCCCACAGTTCTTCTGTGACAGGAGTTCCCATGAAGACTCTTAGTACCTTTCTGAGTTGGTACTCTTATTAATGTACTCTTATAAGTACCTTATTAAGTTGGAGCCTGCTGAGTCACACTATTTTGGTTACTCCTTCTGTTGTCATTGATAAAACCATAGCTTTGTGCTGAAATCCTAACAAATACAGCTCTATTAGCTTCACACTAATTTAATATCAGATTGTTAAACGTTAATGTACTGGACCCTATAGCTTTAAATAGAATTAGATATGTTTACAGCTTTGGTTAAATGCACCTTGTTCCTCCACATTAAATTTTATTACTAGAATCCTCCATCAGCAAATAGGAGTAAATCATATTAGTGTTGCAGGCTGTGTGGGGGTTGAATCTGCAGCCTAAGGAAAAGGTATTTTATCATTCTTTATTACAACTTTCTAATTGGTAGGTGTGGTCAGCATGTCATTATCTCTGCAATTGCAAGCAAATTATTTGTTTAGTGTAACTGTAACGTAATTGTGGGGTTCTCTTCATTAAAAAGTTCAATAAAGTTGTATCCTTAGCCAGGATTTGGCCAGATGCTGCTGGCAAAGAAGCACTTAGACCAGGTAAGATTGCATTTAATGTTTAATAGGTAGGTTAAATTTTGCTTTTAGAGGGCTTCTCCAAAACACCCCTGGTGAGTGACAACCAGGTGCAAAGACCGTTTTTGGCTTCAGTCTAACCTGCCAGGATAAAAGATAAAATTCCTAAACTTTACTTCATAATAAGTGGTCATCTGAGTTTTCTGCACTGGTGGAAATGTTCTCATTCCATGTGCTTTGTTCCATGGCAGGTTTGATTCCATTTTACTACCTTGACTGGATAGATCAAATGACTGCATGTCAGTGGAAGACTCTTGCATAGCAATAGGTATTTCAGGAATCCTCCCTGTCTTGGCACTTTATTGGGTCTCTCTTATTCCTTAGCAGCATTGCTGGGCTGTTTCCAAACCCCACAAAAGGGCTTTTCAGTCTTCCCCACAATGGTCAGAAATGTTCTGGCAGCCCTTTGTAGGCCTCCTGCTGATACCTGCTCAGCTTTTCATTTTACTACATAACAGGGACAGCAACTGCAGCTGTATTTCCCTGCTGTGAGGATGTGTGACCTGATCTGTGAGGATCTGCCCCTGCATCTCACACCAGGGAAATAGGAGCCCTAGGCAATCTCACTTGGGTTGTGCTCCTGGCTAGGGAAAAACTTAGGGGAAAGGGACTGGTTTGGTCAAACACAAGCTTTCTCTCATGGACTTGAGTTAAGCCTTGTTGAAACCTTACCTATTTGTCTGTAGCAATATTTTGCAATAAGGAAGTGAATGAAACACAAGAGTGCTTTAGGGCTTTGTACATAGAGCTGTGACAAGACAAAATCACCTTCGGGGCTTTTGCCTTCCTGTTCCAGACTGGCATCATCTTGGGCACAATTAACTGCAGTACATAACTAACCACAACCCCAGATCTTTCCTTGAGAAATTAGCCACTGATATTTTTGGATTATCCCGAGGAATGAAGAGGCCTGCAGGAACTTCTCTGACTGCTAAGACAAACTCTGTCCTGACACTGGGGAGGGCGGAGGAGCACAGCACATAACAAAGACATCACATAAAATATACAGGGCAAAAAAACACATGGGGATGTGCAACAGCTGTCACTTTCAAACAGTAACTGGATGGATGTTCTCCCCTTAACATGAAAGCAAATAAAAGTCACTGAATACTGCTCAGTGGTGCTGCACCATTTCCTCCACCTTTGATTCTGCCTGCTGTGCCTAGGAACTAGAATGAAAACTGCTCAGCACTGTCTGGGAAGGGATTTTTCAGGCAACCAGTTAAGCAGCTTTACACATCTCTTTCCCTTGAACTAGTCCTGTGGGGCTGAAGCCAGAGAGTTAGGCCAGGGATTAATTTGGTCTTGCAGTTCATCTTAAAAGGAGCTAAATCCATTTGTTCTGCATTTCTCACACTAAAGCATATTATACTCGGTGAAATTTTCTTCTCTGTAGTCTTTCAGTGGGTTGCTTTGATACTTAGAGATGTGTACTTAATTACAAGATGATGTTTTTCTTTCTCCAGTGATGTGATCTGACATTATTAAATCTAGGTGGACATTGCATAAGAAAATAATCATGGCCTAATCAGGTCAGAGGAAGGTCAACAATTTTGCTGTTCAGCTGTTATTTTCTACATGGCACCTCTTCATCATAAGTGGTCCTGCTTTGTAACTGCACTCTGCTCTCAGAGGAAAATACGCCCTTCAAATCCCCCAGGCAAACATAGCTGTGCTCACTTCTACTTCCACCTTGCTAGCTCTCAAAGAGCAACCAGAGGATAGAAGAGGAACTAACACAAAAGCCAAAATTAGTAAATCACCATGCACATGATTACAGCAAATGGCAAAGGCCACTCCTATGTATCACTATAAAAAATAACACTAATTGGGATGCTTTGCAATTTCCTGTACAACCCATAATTAGGTTAGATAAGAAACTAGCAGTGTCTAAGTGCTATAAATGTCTAAATTAAGTTATTTTGAAAGTGCTTGGCACTTTGACATTTGAGAGTTCAGAGTAATTGGGGTATTGAAATAAAATTGCTTCTGTTATTTAAAAGGTCATTATCTTCTTCGGGTAGATATATAAGGACTATTTTCTACTCTACTGAGCTGGTCTATTTGGTTCAATTAGACCTGCTTCAGTAGATTTCTAGTGGGCCTCCTCCCACTTATCACAGCCCCAGCACTGGCACAGAGAAAGGCCTGTAAATATACAGCCCAGATATGGAGTATATATTCAGCTCCTAACCAGGCTCTGGAGAGCCCAGAGCTTTCCCCATGTACAGCCCAGGCTGATGTACAACAAGGTGGCAAATGTGTCCTTACACAACAAAAGCCAACAAATGCTGGCTGAAGCCAGCCTGCCAGGCAGACAAAGGCTTTGGAGCAAATCAGGATTTCACCTTCCCAACCAAATCATCTCATAGTCTGGCAGCAGCTCTGGTTATTTCCATAATTACCGGAATTCCTTGTTTACAACGTGCACTGTCACACGAAGATATGCCTTCCCTTCCTGCTTGCTTACTAGTCTGGTGTTCTGCAACTGTGTCAGTCAAAGGTGGGAATTTAAATGACTGCACCTCGACTGCATTTGATTTGGTCAGTCCAGCAGTGTCAGTAAAATAAGGAGTATAAACACATGGGCATTGGCCAAGGAGACTTAACTTACCACCACTTCTCCACTGGAGATGCCACATCCAGGAGATGGTAGGGAATGAACTGAGCACTGGAGGGGCCAAAGAGCACTCTCACTATTCACTCCTGTGGCTTACTTCATGTGCTCCCCTCAGGTTAGCAGAGCATCACATCAAAACTGGAGTAGATATGGGAACAGGAGATTTTGTTATCTCTCTTGGCCAGAGAACATATGTGCAAGGGAGAAACAAAGTCCTGAGAGCCTCGTGTCCAAACTGAACAAGGAGACAATTTCTGACCTGAAACAAGGAACGTTCCCATGCTGCTGTTGCCCCTAAGACTGCTCTACACCACAGGCTCCTCCACATACATAGAGTTGCAACATCTGAATATGAAACACATCGAGTGGTTGCTGAACAGAGGCACTGCTGTCCCCATCAAAAGGGCTACGTTTGCTCAGTACTCATTACAGCAAATATTTATTACTCGTGGTCACTAATATTCCAATGTACTGCAGAAGGCTGCCTGGTTCTGGGTACCACATTTCTGTAAGACATTTCGCCCTAGTGCAGGGAATACGGGTGAGCACTTTCAGATGAGCCCTTTAAAAAATTTGATGTGGCAAATTTTCATGAGCTTCCTGATGCTTGGGAAAAGCTCTGATGACAAACTGTCAGAAAAAAAGTATAGAGAGGGTTGGCATTCCTCCACAGGAATTACACCAGCCTGTACCCTCTCACACCCCCCCATCAGCCTGGCTGACTTCAATGACAATAACTGGCATGCACACATCTGAACATGACACCAATGATGCAACAACTGATCCCTGAGCTGACAAGAGTAGCACATAGTGACAAGCATAGGGAAAATTTTCCTGTGGGAATTACAGCTTGCCTTGCATAGGTTTCTCAAAAAAAGGTTCAAGTAAGTTCTCTTTTTTGAGGGTGCAAAGGCCTTGAAGTGCACAGGCAAATACTGTTTCATGAGTGTTAACTAGCCTGCAGAATGCTAGAGATCAGACTCTGCTTTATACTCATTGCAATACTTATAAGACTTCTGTTGCTGAACAAGGAAGCAAGATAGCCTTTGTAATAACCAAATAAGTGTAAGTGTAATTAAGGCATTTTAGGGTTTATGGTATTCAATTAGATTAAACTGGTTTTTAAAGTCACATAAAGGTTTGGTTGTTCCACATTTCTCTTCTTCATTTCCCTATAGGACAGAGTTAAAACTTACTTCTGCATTTCTTATCCTAATGGGATTGGATTTCTTTTAAGGGTAATTCTCACCCTGAGCTACTTACCCTGTGCAAAAGTTGGTTCTGAGGTAATTATAACATTCTGTTGATGTTCACACTGTTCCACTTACAGTAACAATGGAGTCGTGCTAAAAGTATTTGCTGTGGAATTGCTTTACTTCATGTTTCAAGCATATTCTAGATCTGCTACCCCTACATCCTGACCATCAAGATGTGACCTAGCACCAAGTCTTAGCTATGTATCAGTCAAAGCCACCTCCACACCCAGAGCTGATGGAATTTCCTGGACATTTTCATGGACATTCAGAATTTACCAGATATGCAGGAGACTAAAACAAATATTAAAACAGGTGATTGCAAGAGGATTGGTTTCAGTGGATCCTTCAACCATTTATTACAAATTTTGAGCAAAAACTTCCTGTCCCAAAGACTTACCTGTAGAAAAATGACCTGGTAGCACTCTACCTGTCACACCCACTGACTGTATCAGGCCTGGAAAACTTGATGACTGCAGGATGCTGACATTTGTGCCTTAACTCTGCAGTCTGAGTCATGCTTTTGGTACTCACAGTATGTGTTTCTTCCCATTATTTATGTAATTTCGGAAAAATTCTCTGGAGCTAGAGAGGAACTCAAAATTTTCTCAACCAAGCGTTGTTGTACAGCAAATAATTCCTAAGGAGAACTTTTACCAGAATGAAATTGCAACCCACTTCTATTCATCTGCCTTTTATATTCTCCCAAATTACAGCTCCTTGAAGATGAGGAGAAAAAGCTTGACTTGGGAAAACATTTGACGTGCTGACTTCCATTCACACATGCACACTCTGGACCTGTTCTTTGTAATTGAAAACAGATGATGCTGAAGCAACTGCTGAAGATTTAAGAGAACTGACCTTAGGCACAAGGAGATGAGCCTGTCAAATCCATGCATGGCCAGCCTACAGCTGGCCTCCTCTTGTACCAAACACAGCCAGGTTGATATCTAGAGTATTGGAGCCATTAGTGCAGCTGCCCAGGCTGCCCAGTGAGTGCCACTGCCAGCTCTAGAACAGGGAGCATCTGCTCTTGGCAAAGACAGGCTGTATGAAAAGGCTGAAGGAGGAGGCAATTTACAAGCTATTCAAGAGGCTTACCAGGTAAATGAAAGCACAGGTAAAGCACAGAAAGCACCTTCTGTCACAGCTGTTAATCTGTTAATCTGTTTCACAGCTGTTACCATGGCTCAGTAAAGCTGTATTTGCAGTTGACATGAATCCAAGTCTTGCTGTCCAAGTATCCAAATCACAGCTTATTTCTAAGGAATGTGCAGAAGGAAGAGGAAAGAAGTAGTATACTTTTGTTGACAATTAACGTTTCCCTAGTCCTCAGGAAAAATAAAGATAGGCACAGTTCACCTTTGCTCTATATTTTGATTTGAATATTGGTGTGTCTCAGCCTGTTTTCAGTGTATGTTTCCCTGAGCACAGAAAGATTAGTATTTGACTCATCAACTCATGCACTTGGAGGTCAGAAAGGAAGACCAGGCAAGTCATCTGTGTAGACATAACGCAGACTTCCTTGTATGCCTGCGTCATGAGCTTATATCTAATTACTGCATTTTCCACAGGCAATTACCTCACTCACCATGGAGATCAGGCTGAACCATGGGGAGGCTGTGGTGGGGACAAGTCTCAGCACTCTGAAGGGAAGGAGCTTTTTGCTACAGAAAGATTTGCTCACTCGGCAACATAATTCAAAAGATGAGTCATTAGCTAAGCAGTGTCCTATAGGAAGAAGAAAGTTGATCATATAATTAAAAGAAGACTGGTAAAAACCTGTGTTCTACTCCAGAGTCTTCCTAAAGATGCTAGCAAGTCTCCAGCACCAAGATTTTGGAATACAGCAGCTCCTCACGTGCAGCACACATGGGGCTTCACTCCTGCAGTGCTATCCAGTCCCAGTGCACTGGAAATCAGGGAACTGTCTGCTCAAGGATGTGTTTGGTGGTATGAACAGAACAGCCTTCGTGCCCACAGTGTGCTTCGTGTTCTTCCTGGCACATCTCTGACCCAGTCTGTGTGCTCAGGAGGTGCTCTGCCCTTCTGTATGTGAAGTAAGATATTTATTCTCTCCACCAGGTCAAGGAGGAGCAGAAGGGAGAGGGAGTTATCAATTTAGTTCCTTTCAATTATGCTAAAATGTTAAAGAGACTGATTTTTCACAGTTTTTCTATCCCCACTAGGGACAGAAATGGCACTTGAATTTATTACACTATAGTCTCAGCCTTCATTTACTACAAATACTCACTTTTACCATAAAGGGAGATTGTGGAGGTAAATAGTAAGTATGTCTAATATACTGAACTTCCAGAGAGTATAAGAAAAAGGCTAGAAAGAAGATAGAAAATAAAGAAAATTAATTAATATGTTGACCAGCTAGGTCAGATCTTTCTCTTCACCTATTCCATACATTTTGCCTGCCTTACTATAAAAAAAGGTCAGAGATAGGAGTCATTGCACCATAACATGTGTTCACAGTGAGGCTGGATAAAGGCACCAGCATCAGGCTGGGAATTCCAAACTTCACTTTGTAAACAAAATAGGTTTTCAAAAGGCATGCATATTTTTTAATGAAGACTCAGGGAGGAAGGAAGAGTAAAGAATGGAGATACTAATATTCCTGCATGTCAGTGAAGAACAAAAATACTGGAACATACTCACCTGTTTGAAGCCTGAGTATTTTTTATCTCATTGTATTAAAAATACAGTACATTATTATTAAGCTACACTGCTCTTTGGCATAATCAAGGCAATTTTATTTGCTACATAATATTGTGAAATACAATGTATTATGTCAAATTCAGTATCTAAAATAACATTTTAAATACAAAAGTTTCCCCAAGACAAATACTACAAAAATCTCATTGTCTATGTGCATATCTGTCAGTTTCTCTCACAACTTTTGGGTCCAGTGTCTAATTTAAATTATGATTGACTGCAGAGTCAGTTCAACAACTCCCTTAAGATTCAGCCCCCAACCAGAGGCTTCCAGTTTCTCTGAATCTCTCATGCTTTGAAGGGTAAATTTTCTCTCCATCCAAAAAGTTGAAAAAACAAGAAATCTTGGCTATTTTTTCCTATCCATCCACAGACCAGCAGCAGAGTCTTCCCCAGTCATCACCAACTAGGATCTTGGAGGAATTTCTTGAGAAAGAAAGAAAAAGACAAAGAAAACCATGTTTAAGAAGATGGCAAAAATATGATCAAGGCTTTTTCTGTATGTGCAGCAATTAGGAGGGTGCAATATTTAGGGGTGTACATTATCTTTAAAGTTAAAATAGAAAACCCATGTTAGAGAATATTCAGTTTGATACTTCAAAGACTGAGCTTAGAATTGGGTCCAGAATTTCCTGGAGTTCAATGGGTCAATTGGGGACAACTTAACCAGATCAGAAGCTCTTACCCTTCTCTGAGTTTCTGTGGATGTTAAATAATCTGCTGTCTAGATTCAGAATTCAGACTTGTTAGCATGATGTCCTGGCTTCAGCCAATGAACTCTCTGCTGCATGCAGTGCCACTAAGTCTAATGAAACTAACCCTCACCCCATCCCTTTCAATGCACATCAGCATCACACAAACTGCTCTAAAGCTGAGCATGCAGAATGCAGGAACATTTTATCAACTGTCAACATTTCAAAGCTTTCGGAGAAAGAGACAGTAACAGTTTTACAGGACATCATAACATCCTGGAGTAGGAGATAACAACAAATATTACAGCCAGATCACTGCGGGAGGGGCTTGAGTAAACTAAAATACTGCTGGCTGTGCAAACTGAGAGGAGTTGAAGAACTAAGTTGTCCTTTGGCCAAAAACTCCCTCTTCACATTTTAAGGAGGTAGTATTTCCAGCAGCTCCTAAGATAGGAGTTATTTCTATGTTGCAGAGATGGTGTGGCAGCTACTGAGTTCTACAGCTATTCTGGCCAAAACTTGCTATGGCTCCTGGCTTGTCTCCTACCTGTCCAAGGACTCCCCCAGCATTGTTCATTAAAGCACCCAGCCAGGCCAGCTCCTTGAGGGGCTGCTTTTGGCTACCAGAGGTCAGACTGAGCTCTCAAACCCCCAAACTGAAGGAACAGCCCGAGCCCAGCCCCAGCCCCCGCGATGGCCCCACCTGGACACGGCCACTGCCGTCACCGCCGGGCTTGTCCTGCTCGCCTTGCCAGTCAGGGCAACGCTGGGATTCAGTTCCCGACAGAGAACAAGATGTTTTCCACACTTGTTACCTGTTGGGTGTTTAAAAATAAATATTTAGAAAGCGTCTAGGGGGCAGCATGGATGGGATTGTTATTATTTACGGTCAGCAAGTTGTTAAGTTGAGAACAAATATATTTAATCTTGGCCCGTGCTGTTGCAAAATAGGCCCATCCCAATTTAATTTGTGGCTATGATAGTTACATGTGCTGACGTGCGGCTGTATCAATTGTGTGCTAAATTGGATTTGTGTATTATTGCTTTCTAAATTGCATGCCTAGTTCAGCAAAATTGTTCATCAGTTTTCACTGGCTCTGTGCTTAATAAGATGCCCCACAATACTTTGCTGCCAGGATATAATACAGCCCATAATTGCCTAGTAAAAAGAAATTACATAAAGCCCTGGTATTATCAACTTATATAAATCTGCTCATAACAGAACCAATAATTAAATGCTGTGGACATTTCACATACACACACATACATACACACGCACGCCTAACAACATAACTCAATCACAGTTACTCTGGTCTTTTTAATGACTGTGTTTTGTATTAATTTTATTTTCTTTAATGCACAGAATGAGATGTGGGAATATTTGGTCATTTAAAATAATTCTGAAGTCATCTGAATAGGTGAAGGGAATATGACCCTGCTTTGATTACACCTCTCAACTCTTTATTAAAGAATGCTGATCCCATATCCATCTGAAAACATACAGTCTTATGTTCATGTGCAAACAGGTGTTGTCTCTACACATCACCAGATACCTGGGGTGCACACAAATCTTTTATGGTCCTCTTGGAAAAAAACCACAAACAAGACTGTTCTGTTGTGGTCCCATGGATGGCTCTTAAGTTCTCATTTAGAAAACTGCTTAAGATACACATTTTACAAATAGCTAAAATATCAGTCTGTTCAAAAACATGCTCATGCAATTATTCCTGGAAAGACCTGCCATGGGAAGTTATAGACAAGAACTTCAGAAATTCTTAAATCAAAGGATACTTTTCTATAGGTAAAGACAATCCACAAAATGACTACAGAATACCACAGTGATTTTGGAAAGAATATTAAGTCTTTTGCTTTGACTTATTGACAAAGCAATCTTTGATTAGAGATGAGAACAAAAACAAATATGAAGTTACCACAGCCAGACTATCTCACATATGGCATCTCAGGTGTTCTCACACCTTCCCTAGAAGCATCTAGCTTAGGCTACTCTGAGGCATGACAAAAGGTCTAATAAACATTTGGTTAGGGCATAAAACATATAAAGGCATATTGGAAATATTTTCACATAGCAATCTAAGTAATGTTGATGCCAAGTTCCATGAACAGCACTTCTGAAGATCTCTGTGGTAATGCCCAATTACTGTATAATATCTATTTTTTTGGCAGATGTTACATCTATGGCTCTATATTTATGCAAATTGTGTGCCTAAAATTGAAGTAATAGAGAATGTCTGTAATGAGGACCATGGCAAATAAGTGGAGTAAATTATACATAATAACACCACAATTCCTTTCTCTTGGAAGAAGCATTGGGAAAAGAAGAAATCTGTGCTATTTAGGATGTACCTTTAAAGCTTTCTGACAGATTCCAGCTCCTGTATTTGTTAGAACAGAGAAGTGGGCTTGAGCTGTTTTTAATATCAGTCAACACCAGAGTTTCACCATCTTATTAACCTCAGCTCTGTGAGAACTCCATGGTGTCAGCTTCAGCTGCACACAGCCTTGAATAAACAGCTCCAAGCACTAGGGCCTGCTGCTGGCCTCCCACCAGTTTGAAGGACCTCTCACTTCTTTTAAGGTGGCAAAGACAACAAAATTCTCTGTTCCATCCCAGAGCAGGATCTGGCACTGCCCACTCTGACGTGATGCCAGGACACTTTAGTACAGGCCATCAGAGAGGTGCCAAGGCAGTGGACTTTCTGGAACCAGGACTATTTCCAGCCATTGGTTTTGCAGATTCATGCAGAAGGGTGGTCTTCTGAGTCAGACAGAACCCATGGGAGAGCCTGTGAAAAAGCCTTTACCTTCATCCAGGTGTGCCCATGAGGTGGCTGGCTCAGGTGTGCTCTGTGTCTCCAAGGTGGGGCAGTTGCCACCCACCACTGTTGCTGGTCAGACTGCACCAGCATGGCCCACACCCTGTCCCCTTCACACCACTGTGCTCACACTCACTCTTCTTCCTCACAGCCAAGCAAGGCTTGCAGAACTGGTCCCACTGCAGTTCCCAGCCCACCCTGTGGCCGTACCTGCACTGCCCGGCTCTTCCCTGGCTCTGCTCTGCACTCCCAGTCCAGCACCTTGCTCTGGGGTGTTGCTGTATTTCATCTTCCACAGCTGTGCCAGTCAGGGGGAAAATGGGAAAAACATGGATTGTAACAGTGAGAGAAAGATTCAGCTCCTGCTTCTCAGCCAGGGGTGGGAATTGGACTTCTAACAGCAGAACAGGATTTTGCAGTTCTCTCCCTCTCTGTCACTGTGCTGCAGGGTGTCACACTGCAGGGATGTACACAGGGAGCTGGTGGGGTTGCAAGGCTGACATGGTATTGAAAATCCCAGTAACCCAGGAACTTCACCTATCATACTGGAGGCAGAATCAGCAGTGAATTCCTACTCATGAGAAAGTAGGAGTTAGTATACTGAGCTGTGAACTCTCAGAAACCATATTCAAACATGTTTCTGAGGAGTGATAGGATTTTTGCTTTCACAATCACCCCAGAACGGACAGCACATATTCAAAATTCTCCCTGAATGGCAAGAAGTCCTCTTGTCAGGAGGATAGAAGTTGATAGGAAGCAAATATTTTACTCTGATTTTAATTTTCTGCCCTCTACTGCACCGTTAAGAAAGTGGCATGGGCTTTTAGTAGCTCTGTCCCTCCATTTAGAATAAAAAAACTCTACCTCTGGTCTACAATGAATCAGGATTCCTTTTCCTCTCTCCCATCCACCTACCCTCACCACTCCATCTGTGCTTCCCGTGATGATGATGCTGCGTGTGTCCCAGTCCATCACTTCAGCAAAGCAGCAGCAAACGATGTGGCAGGTGGGGCTGCAGGCAGTGCTGGTGCTTGCCAGGAGCTGGCCATTGACTGTCCACAGGTACAGGTAGGATCCAGCACAAGAGAGAATGTCTCCCTGCAACACAGCAAGAGGCAATGTCTCCAAGGCCTACACTCATCCTCCTCGTAACTTTTAAATGGTGATTAGAAATTACTGAATGGCTCTGATTTAAATTCTGACCAATGTTTTTCTTCTGGGCAGATGATATAAACCAGACAAAGTAAAAATTACTTTCTTTCCCCCCCCCCCATGACAGATTCTGACATTTTTACATCACAGAAACCTGAAACAACTTTCTTAGATTTAGCAAGATAATGCAGAAACAAGATTTTGGGGTTTTTTCCCCACATTTTTAAGTGAAATTATTTAATGAAATGTTCCCATGTTCCCTTTCTCTTTTCCATAAAATCCAGGCTTTTAGTAAAAAAGCAGACTGACAGACTGACCTAAGTACTGTCAGGTACAGGGGCTGTGCACAAGCAGTGCCTAGCACAGGTCCTGGGCCAGGACTAGTGCTCCTGTAAGTTTTACAAATAAGCATTCTCTGAAACAAGGACATGGTGTTCACCTATTTAGTTAGGAAGCCTTTGGTGATTTCACAATCCTGCTCTGCCCCTCACAGGGAGCTCACTGTCATCGCATTTCTACACCGTGCTCTGCATTTGACCAGTGACCAGCTCTGCATCCTGTGACCTGCCCTTGTGATGCAGGAAACATCCTTTGCGTGGCACCTCTCCCCTCCATTCCATGCAGGTGCTCCCTTACCAGAGACTGCTCATAAGGAGCAAATACACAGGACGTCCTTAGGGAAATACACAGAACTAAGAGCCAATGCTGCAATTGTAATTGATCTAATCAAAAGTGCATTTTGATCAAGTTATCAATTGAAATTCTACATAACTTTTCTACTCTTTATACACACTAAGAATCAGCTAAATAGAACCTCATTAGCAAAGTCATCTGATTCTGAGAAAGGACAGTGTGCCCTTAAATTAGCAGCTTGTATCTGGTTTAAGTCAACTAACACCTTACTTCACCCCTGCCTCATTTGGGGCCAGGGCTCTTCACACTGCTGGGCAGAATTCTGGAGATAAAAAAATGACAGCATGTTCAAAACAGAGCTGCCAATAATTCAAGAGATTAATTTTCAGCTACTTTATCTGCATGGGCGTACATGATGTCCAGGTATTTGGCAATGAACTACATTACTTTGCAGGTCTGGATCAGAGATTTAAAGGTAACTGAAATAATTAGTTACAGCAAGCTTTTACAATTATCCTTAGTTTATGAACTTTTTGGGGAAGCTCTTATCTTGTGTCTATGCTACACAAATACCATGAGGTTTGGATCTATAGATAGAAATTTTAGATGCTCAAGCAACTCCAACAATCACATAATGAAGAACTGTATAGAATTCTTATTTCATCGAATTTTTTTTTCCTTCAAAACTTTGCTTTGAACCATTCTGAATTTTTCAGGGAAAAACACCTTGCTACCAATCATGTAATTTTGTGTCAATGAAAATACTGTAGCACAAGGGAAACACTGTTTCTATTTTCATGTAGCTTTCTGTAAATATGTAAAGAATTAAACAAAAATTACATTTCAGAATTAAGTGTTCTGTTTTGCTAATATAACAAAAAAAAATTTAATCCACAAGATATGGACCTTTTATTTTTTTCCTTGAAGCTTCAGTCATACTTTTCTAAGGCTTTTCCTCTATTAAATGAACCTTTTGACATACTATTATCCAAACAGCTTAACCATTTGCTCTCCAATAAAGTGGAGATCAGCCATTTGGATCAGTCATCAGACTGTTCCTGGCACACACCGTCTCATTTTTGGGCAGTTCCAGGAGAGCAGATACTAAGTGAAAAGGCTGCTGTACTGGCTGGTACAGAATGGAGAGAGCTCTGTCCAGCCCACCCCCTCACTTCTGGATGCTTGGCACTGCTTCAGCTCACTCCATAATGGACCACCAAGATATTCTGAACTGGCCTGCTGAGGCCACTGGCCACTTTACATTAACCAGGACTGCTAGGACTGGAGGCTGAGCTGGCACTGAACAGACAACTTACTTCCCACCCTCAAATGGCTAGCCATCAGACTGCAAGGTTAATAAAGCTCTGTTATGAGATGACTGGTTTGGCACACACTAAGTAGAGAATATCTATCTGGTTTCTTACTGCTATGAACTCAATTTTGCTTTTGTAGAATATCCAGAACTGGGTTCAACCTTTAATTGTCTAAGCAGCTGAAACCCTGTTCTAGTACATTAGCAGAGAGAGAAAAAACAAATATGAAAGCAAGATTTTTGGGACTTAAAAGATTGTGAGAAAGAAAAATCTCATCCAGAGTGTTTATAGTAAAATCCAATACAGAATATTTTCCTATCAACATGCATGCAATTCTGGCCAGGCACAGACCTCAACAGATTTATACCCACAGGTATCAGGAGCTCTCCCTGCACCTGGGAGTGGAAAGGAAGGGAAAGGGAAAAGGGGGAGGGAAAGGAAAGGAAAGGAAAGGAAAGGAAAGGAAAGGAAAGGAAAGGAAAGGAAAGGAAAGGAAAGGAAAGGAAAGGAAAGGAAAGGAAAGGAAAGGAAAGGAAAGGAAAGGAAAGGAAAGGAAAGGAAAGGAAAGGAAAGGAAAGGAAAGGAAAGGAAAGGAAAGGAAAAAGGCCAACATTATCACTGCAAAGGTGTAAGGCAGTTGTCAGCTGAGTTGGCAGACTGTAGTCTAACATGCCTCAGCTGCATGAATGTGCAGCCCAGATGTGGCTCTGCTGCATGAATGTCAGGAGAAATGAATGAAATAACAGGGCAACAAGGTTATGGGTGAGCCAAATCCAGGAGGTACTAGGGTAATACTTCATACTCCATAAACTAAAAGTTGTTTAATCCTGCTATCTATCTATCTATCCACAGATGCTTCTACTTATCTACTCAGTCTAAGATGTTGCTTTTAGTGCTCGCCTCTCATCATTAAGAACACTATTAGCAATCTCTCTAGAAAGAAAAAAAATCAATGTATCAGACTCTCAGGATGTTTTTACATTGGGAAAAGCACCCATTACATTATCATGAAATGTTCATGGATGCATCAGAAGAAAGATGATAAATGAAGATCTTACTGTTGAATTGTTGATGGCAACAGAACGGAGGCTTTCCTCGTGGGCAGGAAGCTGGTTTATGAACGTCAGCTGGTTCAGGTCCCAGATGATGCACGTTCTGTCATCGGATCCACTCACAAAGATGCTGTAGCTTACAGATGCAGCAAGGCAGGTCACTGCCTGAGTGTGTCCATACAAAGCCTGGTGGGGAAAAACCAACCAATAAACCACAGCAGATGTGGGTGATTTACTAGGGAACCACAGTCCTACCTCATTTGCTTAGTAAGAACAAACAACCTAGTCATTCTTTGGAGAGCTGAAGAGGGAATGAGGGGGAAATACCAAAGGATATTACAGAGAAGCATCCTTGTCCTCAATTCACAGCTGAAGAAAACTGAGGGTCCAAGAGATTATATGACTTGCCCAAATTACACAGTGATTCAGGGCCCTTGGCCTACTCTTCAGACTCTAAGACAGTGCTTTGTACTCAGCAAGAAAAGAATTCACTTCAGTCCATGCAGTTTTAACTAAAATTTATGATTGGAAATTTCTCAATATTTAAAAAACTTTTTGAAATACAATTTATCAAGATGTATTTCAGTAACCTTCTCAGTCTTATCTTTCTGTGTATCTGAATAAGTACTAATACATTTCTAACACTGGTTAAGAAGAGAAACAGCATTTATGGAAAATTCTTGCTTTAAAGCAAGATGTATGTAGGAATTCCTTTCTCTTTCATCATTACACAACATTCTTTTTTTGTTGTTGTTTTATAGGTTCAGAGACATAAGGAATGCCCAGTTAACTTTAGCCTTATTTAAACAGTTTCTTTAAAAATGAAACGTGCTTTAGGCAATTTAATAGCACAGATAGAAGGCATGGATTGAAGTATACATACATATACATATACATGCTGCATACAATTTTATACAAGTATAAAACAATTGTTTTATGCAGCATTCTCAAATGACAGCAGTGTACAGTTCTGCTATGTATCCACAGTAAATGACAGTGAAACCTGTAGGGAAACAGAGGAAAAGTTCTTCACAGCTTTCCTAAAAAGCCTTTCAGGGCTCATTTTTTTAGCTGCCGTACTGTGAAAAATCAGACCCACCAGTTTCAGTCTTTGGTTTTCAAAAGAAATGCATATTGCTTGCTGACTTTCTATGACATTATTAGCACATTTCTAGGTTCTATCTCAGTTCAGCTTGAAGCAGGGGAGCCACATGTACCAGATGTCTTTTGTGGACACACCTCATCCTCTTTTCCAGCATGTGACTGTGATACTGAACTTTGGCTGGCTAACATGCCCTGCCACCTGCCAAGGTCACCAGGACAACAGCAATCAAACATTAATCCACTGGTGAAGAAGCTGAGCTGCAGCAGGCTCTGTATTACTGAAGGTGACCCACAATGCGAGGGATGGCTTTCAGCTTGGCACTTACTCCATTCACAAGGACTGTCAACTATAAATGCTGGCACAAAATTAGGTCTCTAACTGTGGTTTTCAGAAGTCAGAAACATTCTCACCTAAGCATGGAAAAGAAGGCTCAGTGGTAGCTTTGGACTGGCTGTAGAACACTGTTTTTACAAAGGACTGGGCATAATCAAGTGCCCATACTTGAGAACTGTGCAAGACTGCTGCAAAAAAAGGCTGGGACAAGGCAGGGCCAAGGGGTCAAAACTTCCTCTCCTTTCTCCAAAGCACAAAAGAAAACATATCCAGTGTGAAAGCATCCAACTGCCAAATCAAGCCAAGCTAAGCTCCTGCACAAGTTTCACTAAAACATTTTGTCTTTTATTTTAACCCATGAATATTTAAATACAAGATGAGTGTGGAAGAGAGTGATAGACCTGCACACAATTACAATATCAGCTTCAGCCCAGCAGTCTCAATGCATACTCATGAAAAAATATCTCATGTTTTTTGATTCCCTACATATTTTCATTATCACTCTGCAAAGACTGACAGCTCTTTCCTTAATGGGAAATATCCTGCAGCATATTTGCATAAAGATCTCGAGGCCTATCTCCAAAGTATTTTGACAAATACCAAAAGACAAGAAGGACAGCTTCACTGCAGGAATGTTTAGTCCATGAAAACCTAAACCAAGTTTGACCATTCAACTTAACTGGCTGACAAGGACACAGACACTTTACAGATAGGCTCCACACCTTCCTGAGAGGTCTGTGAGGCACAGAGCACACCTTGGCCAAGTGTTTCATTTGGCCCAGAAATTCTGGTGACTGGATCGCACAGATCCCTCTGCCAGTAAATTGCATGGATCAATACACTCAATCTTTAGTGTTCCACAAAACTGGGGAAGCAGATCCCACTAGAGAGGCAAAAGCTACTTTTTCTGCAGAAATATAGTTTCTGTACTTTGCTACATTCCAAACCAGAATGTGTCGGTCCCGTGAGACAGCTGGTAAGTGAATAGCATCCACTTTATAGCACATAAGCTGTTCTTAAGCAAAGCTCACTCTTAGGAAATTTTTTTGTTCAGCAGAAAAAGCAGCCACCATGAAACAGTGAATTACATGAAAGCAGAAAGTAATTCACTGGAAGACATTTAGAACCATAGTTCAAGTTTACATCCAGTCCAGATAGTCATAAAAAGAATAAAAGCCTCTGCTAGCAAAGTAAAGGGAAAAATACAGAATTTGTTATTGCATGATCTCATACCACTTTGTGGATTTTGCGTAATACCAAATTAATCACAGTGGAACACATCAGCAAAGCTGATTTTAGATTGTTAAAGACATTATAATGCAGATAAAAGACAGCCTCTTTGGCTGCCTGAAACTCAGACTGACCCCTGGCTGGTATCGTTTAGATGCTGATGAAAATGATTGCTTATGCTTTTCTCTACTGCTAGTTCTTCTATTTCTATGTTCATGTCCTCCTTTCGAATAATAACTGGATGGATTAAAAGGTCATCAGATCTTGTCTCATATTTCTGTCTTCTACAGCATTAAACATCATAAACCTCAAAAGAGAGGCTGCTCTAAAACAGTTTCCCCTGTTAATTTCAACACGAATTCCAACAAGGGCTTTGGATAATGAGGACAAAACCTATAGCATTCTTACTTGATGTATCCCTCGCTCACAGAGTGACAGCTAAACCTTTTATGTTCTGAAGTCAGGCTGAGAAAAAAGAATCAAGACCTTTGCCTGGCTGAACCTTCATCTCCAGCAGCTAAATTTGCAGGATGTTTTAAATATCCTGTCCATTGCTGTAGCAGCCCAGAACAAATTATAAGCAGGTGATACTTGTTTTTGAAAATAACCCAAGGGCTGCACTTCAAGAGAGGAGAATGTGCTTTATCTTCATTATTTCTTTTATCATGATGAACTTTGAAAATGCTACTAAAGGGAAAAAAACCACCAAGTGGCACTAATAGCTATGAGCTGTTGGTATAAGGCATATTATCAGCTCCTGCCCTGATACAGGCTGTCACATGATACTGCTTATTGCTGCTTTTTTCCTGCCTTCTTATTCAACAAAGATCTTCTTCTGACAAACGTCTGAGAGTTAAAAACCTTATCTTCTGAGTCTCATTAAGTTCCATAGCTTAAGAGCCACAGGACTTACCTGTCTCAGGTTTAGACATTTCACTTTGTCCTTGACCAGGGAGAATTCCCAGACACACACAACTGAGCTTGTTCCAGATGTGATTATGGTGGTTGCTGAAGGACACACTGCACAGAGGCACTTTCCCCAGTCTGCCATGCACTCAAATGTAGTCACATTCTGTACAAGAAAGCATCTCTTAAGTCAAATGCTCATCTGGTGATACCATATATTTACTATTACCAAATGACAGATTCAAGTTTTCTAAACTGACCCTCCATATTTTAAATCTAAGAAACAAAAGCTCAGTCTCTGTGTGAGCACAGCTGTGAACATACAGACATGCACAGGCTGTGGCAGCATGCAGCTGTGCCATCTTACAGGGGCCAAACAGGAATGCTGAACAAGGCCCAATATCTCGTGTCTTAGGAGATCTGGGTCCTGATTCCTCTTGTGCCACACTTCCTACACAACTTCAGGAAAGCTCATTCTGCCACCATATTATAACAGAAGGCAAACATTCCATGTAGATTAAAAAGAAGTGTCAGGATGTGATGGCCACTGCTAACAGTTACTGCCAGGCCCTGCAATCCTCCCTTATTTGAATTGAAAAGCCAAAAGACAAATTCCATTCTGTGCTCTGTTGGCAGCACCCAAATCAGTTTAAAGCAGTGTCATGTCTATTACACACTGCAACAATTACAGCACAAGCATCCTCCTGCACATTCTGCATTAGCTCTCCCCAACAACTGGGACAACACCCTGGTGCCAATGATTCCCGTGGAGTTAGATGGCAGAGCTACAAATCCTCTACTACAGACAGAACAAACCTTTACCTGCTTACAACAAGGACTAAAGTTTCTGATAAACTCATGTCCACCTGCACTGCTGACCCAGGGAAAATTCAAGTTTGACTCCTAACTCTTACTCATAATGACTGTGAAATCACACACACTATGCTCAGCGTCACCCTGAGTTTTGAAGTGACAAACTGAATAACTGATGCCTGCAGCAACACTGTGAACGGCTAAGCACTGATTTTATTAAACAGGGAGCAGAAATTAAAATATATCTCATGGCTTTTTCATTTCCATTGACTTTGGGTATGTCTGTAAAAACATAATGAATGCCCCTTGCACAAATATCCAAGTCAGTATCTTGCTGAATTACATGTTATGCTATTCTGGTAACTCAGAATTAAGCTAACTCAGAATTCTTTGATTAACATTATCCCAAATACATCCAAAAATCAGTGTATTTATGGCAGAGGAGGAAGCTAGATCTGTCAAGAGCCCTAACAAGCAGTGTGATGATATAGACCATTTATTTTAACAGCAAAGAAGTAAGAGTATTAACTTCATTATTTTGAATGAATGCACTGGGCAAAGCTGGAGCCAGAGGAGAATTGACAGATGGTTCTGTCTTAATTCCAGCAGAAATTTCTGCACAATGAAATTTCTAATTAGTAACCAGGAGACCTTGTGATGTCCTTATGACCTATGGACAACACAATCACTGGGTGGAAAACCTGAGATAATTTAGAGGCAAATGCCATGTTTTTGAGCAGTGTAAAATCATTTTACACTATCTTGTATATCCAACTTGGGATTCCTCAAGAAGCTTGACTGTGAGAAAGTCCTGTACAGCATCCTCTGAAATCAGCTCTCAAACAGCCTCTGAAATGGGTGCCCAAACCAGTCAAAGACCACAACATATAATTAATTTCTTGAATTCTTAGTTTTTTTCTTATTTACCTTCTCAGATCCATAGTTGCCAAAACAGCAGGTGAAGTCCTCAAATCCCCAGCAGAATGTTTTGCTCCAAAGAGGAGGAATCAAAATTTTATTTTTTTCGACAGCCAGAATGCCTTTCTCTGTATGAACAATGTGCCCAATAGCTCCCTTGGGGTAGTCTGGCAAGACAGAGAAAATATTTAATTCTGTTGGGTTCAGAACACTTATGTTAACTTTTCTCCTTGCACAGCTCGTGTGGTGAGGCTGGTGAGTCTCACATCTGGGCTCAGTGCTGTGGCCAGGCCCACAGACAGAAATCCCCTCTGAAACAGAGATTCCACACACAGGAGTGGAAATGCTCCTCTCCAATGGACCACATAAATCCATGCAGAGAGGGTGACGTCTAATAAAAAAAAAAATCTGTTCCAAACTCTGCAATAGAAGTTTGAAGAAGTTTTCAGTGCCCACTCCTAATGCAAAGATTAAAAAATCACAATTGGCAGAAGGGATCTTGACTGAACCAACTCGTACAAAGCTGTGTGATCTTGAAAATCCAGATTCATCCTATCCAAGAACTGTGTACTTGTTAGCTCAGAAAATGGAACACAGCCCCTGCAGCACCTTTTATGGTAACTGGTGAGAGCTTCAGATTCTGCAGACTGCTCACAAAAGGAGGAAGAATTCCACTTGAGTGAAGGAACAGCCCAGTCTCCCTTCCTGCTGAACCTTTCCCTTGAGCATTCCTAGATGGATGTGGTTTCGTGAAGAGCTAGAACAAAGGAATGTAATTGAAAAGTAAGTCTCTATTTGCAAGACCATGCAGGAGAAACACCTGTTTAAATCCTTAAGCACAGACTCCAGGACCACCATACATGACCCTCTTAATTAAATCAAAATCTTGCACATACTACGTTTTCATCAGACTACATCCCTCCCTCAGAGAGGGACAGAAAGATAATCCCAGCAATTCCAGACAAGAAAGAAAAGTGCAGGTGAGACTTTGAGCTAAGTTTTAGTTGAGTTTACCCATTCCCAGACTAGTGATTACTTGTGTGACTGTACTGAAGGAGCAGAACCCAGCGCTGATGCTCTGGGTATGGCATACAAGCATGGTTAGAAAGTGGAGGTGCATACTCACATAGTACACAATCTGGAAAAGCCTATAGCTCATCTTTCAGCAGATTTAAATCAGAAGATATTTCTGATTTAAGTTTCTGTTACTGGTTTACAGAAAAAATACTGTAAGATCAAGATAGATTGTGTTCTCTACTGTCATGATAAAGTGGTACCTGCTTTGGTATCTGTCCAAAGTTGCTGATAAATCCCAGGATAGTGCTCTTAATGAGAGGATCTTTAATGTTGTTGAGGTCCATCTTGTCTCCATAGAAGTAAGGGTGGTAGGTGTTAACTGCCTCCACTGCAGCTGAGCCATGCTGCTTGTGGCCAAAAATAAGGTCTATCCAGCGATGAAGGTGTGCACTGACATAGTCACTTTCCAGTGCCTGAAACCAAAACAAAATTACTTAATTCACCAGACTGTATCCATTAGAAATGCATTACTGCTTTCCAATCCTTGCCAGAGACAAATCCTCTGCAAGTCAATCATCACACTTTCAGCTTCTCCAGTGCCACCATTCTCAGTACATCCTCATAAAACACTAAAACTAAGCCCATAGGAAAGAGAAGGACAGAGTGCCACATGTTTGACTTAAAATAGGAGCAATATCCTTAGAGACAACACAGGTGGGTTCCACAAAGTAAAATTAAAGCATTCCACAGATCTTGGAACTCACAGTGATTGGCACATGGATTAATAGGACCAGAATGAGCAATTACTACTGGAGAAGAATGGAAGAGATGCTACAAGGTAATATATCCACCTAAATGTGGGCTCTGTAGAAAGCTCAGTGCAATCACAGAGGAAAATTTTGTGCTTGAAAAACCCAGAAAGCAAGTTCATAAGCCGGGGACACAAGTTCAAGCTGAACCTGTGCCCACCACCAGGCTATCCAGTCTTACCTGTGAGGTTTCACTAAATATTACTGCTCCTGCCATCACCTCACCAAATTTTTGTGTGTTCCCAAACAGCCTTGCCCAATGATTCAAGCAGCAGTGTCAAGCATTATTAAAAGCACTTCCCTATCTCCAAATCATTTGACTGAGTAATCCCTGATGTTCAGTGAAAGGTCTTCCAAGCAGACCAGCCCACGCAAAGCACAGCAGAAATAAACAAACTAATGGGATCCAGAACAATGGCTCATTTCACAGAGCAGACAGTTGCCCAGTGCAGCTGGTGTAAATGACCCTGCCCACAGCTATAATGATCACAGGGCAGCTCACAGAACAAGCACAGTGTACAATCTGTCCCTGAACAGACTCAGAACTCATTCTTATTAATAAAAGCAGTTAGTCCATGAATTACAAACTGTAAATTTTGACTGGCATTCCTGCCAAAGCAAAACAAAGCAACTAACAGAGCAGTAACTGTGCAGCCTCTCAGTATTTCACTGAGCACTATGGCAAGCCCAGCCAGCAAGGGAGAACTCGTGCTTTAGGGAGGAAGTAAATACATTTATTTAGTGGGCTAGATTCCGAACTTACTAAGCATGAAACAGGAAGCTGTTCAGAGTTATATGTCAAGAACAAATCTTAACATATGAATATTGTTGAAAGCAATAGTCAAAACTCAGAACAGTGTCAACCTCCATCTGTTTTATGCACCAAACTCATTGTGGAGCCTCCTAAAAATGGCCACAATACCAGTGGTTACTACCTCCAGCCTTGTGGATGATTTCAGAGCAGACAGAAACGTTCATGTTTCAGATTCAAGATCTCTGACTCTTCATTTCTGGGTTAGACAAAGTCTCCCAGGCAGGTTAATTAAGATGTCTTGCACTCCCCTGTGTAGTACCTAGTATCAGCAATGGTTGAAGAGACAATACTGCAGACTGTACAGGAAATCTGATCAGGTCTGGCGAATTATTAAGAAGACAAGTCTATAAACATGATCTTTCATCTGCTAAGCTATTCCTATTTGAGATTTAAATTAATTTATCAGCTGTGCCAATGTTATTAAATAGTGCAGCCCAGTGGAAGCAGTTCTGTAGACAAATGGTAGAGAGCACCCTGTATCCACATTAAATGCACTCTAGGGGCTTTATTTCCAACTAAATCCAGAGTGCTCATGCAGGCTGAATGCTACCAGCATCTGGAGCACAAAACTTTACTTTTCAGAACAAAAGAGTGCAGCTTCAGGAGTGCAGCTTTTCTTTCATTTCATCCAAACAAATCCAGTTCACACAATCTGAGATTATTCTACAGTGACAGCAAACCCATGCTAAGCAGAGATTACTGTAGTTTCATTTCCAAACTGCACCATTACTCCAAAGCACAAGGTAAAAGCAGATTTCTCCATAGTATCCAAGTGGCTTTGGAGTGTTCACCATTACACAAGTAGTAAGGAGCTCAGTAGTTTACCTTCCAAACAAACCACAATAGAATAGACAGGATGTCTCCCTATGTCTTTCTTTGAAAAGCATCTGTATAAAATTGCAGCATCTTTCAGACATCCATGGCTTTTTGTCTGCAACATAGCTGGTAGGGAAGGATGCTGCCTTTCCCATATTTGGGGAACTGGCAAACAGAGATTGAGCACCTAAGAAAGACCACAAGACAGAGCAGTGAAAGAAAGCAGGCAGCCCCAAAACCTCCATGCCTTCCATGGAGCCACTGAGGAATATGAGGGAACTGTTACATATTTGACCTCAATGGCCAAAACCAATATGCATTAGTAGGAGACAGGGCATTCACTGGACTCAACTCTTCCTTTTAGAAGGGACTGTATTTCCAGCAGCAGGTGCACACAAAACTTAGATGAGGATCTTCTTCCTCCATGTACCTGTATCATCATGTGGTTGTGGGCACTGACAAAAGCTCAGATCTCTCTTCCCTTCCATCACTTTTCAGTGTGAACAGAGCTTTTAGCCTCTAAGTCATTCTCTACACAACTTTAGAGATGTTTGTCTAAGTAATACCTATTATTGTATATGCACAGGAAATTAAGCATTCTTTGTTCTAAGTTCTTTGGCATAAAAACTCCGATGACTGCATTTTCAAAATGATTGAAGACAAAATTTTAGTAGGTTATCCATAACAAGAGTTATCCATTTCAAATTTGGTAAAGCAGCAAGATAGAAATTTAATTTCCTTTAAATACTTTTTAGCATTTTTGTTCTGACACAGATTTAAAGTGAAGTGTTCAGGCCATAAATTCAAAATAGAAACTAAAGAGAGCCTCTTAATCTCTAAAATGAAAAGATGAAATATCTCACTGTATAATCAACAGTCATAAAAAAAACAAAAACAAACAAAGGCGGGATTGTTGCACAAAAAAAAGTAGCAAGCACAGGCTCAGATCATATCCATGTTCACTCCCAGGAGTAACCTGAGTGTGTGAATGAAACCAGAGTTGAACTGGTTCTCTCTCATACTCAGTCACTCACAAGCCAAAGAGTTTGCAGCATAAGGAACCTTCTAGAAAGTAAGGGGAGGCCTACAAAAAAGCCAGAGAGGAACTTTTTTCAAGGGAATATAGTGACAGGATAATGGGGAATAGCTTTAAATGGAGAGGGTAGATTTACATCAGGTACTAGGAAGGGATTGCCCACTGTGAGGATGCTTAGAATTTAGAACAGGTTGCCCAGAGAAAATTGTGGATGCCCCATTCCTGAAAATATTCAAGGTCAGCTTGGATGGGGCTTTGAACAACCTAGTCTAGTGAAAAGTGTTCTTGCCCATGGCAGAGGGGCTGGAACTAGGAACTTTAAGGTCCCTTCCAACTCAAACCATTTTATGATTCTATGAAAGTAATGGTAACTTAGTGGGAACATTGTGGTTGCCATTAATGGTTCAGAGAACAATGAAGGAAAGCATTTACAAAATAAGAGCATGACCCTGGTTTTGCTCAAAAGAAGGAGAAGAAGTTAGGGTAGTAAGGAGGTCAGAGGATTTAAGCCAGCATTTTGAGAGGTCAGCTGTGGAGAGGCTTATTTGGAGACGCCAAAATAGAAAAGATGGTTGTATCCACAGGCTTGGATACAATCACCTACAAAGTGATTATTGAGAGAGAAAGTTGAAATCCCTAGGGCAGGACCTGCTGAGCAGAGGTGAGAACCCACTGAGGCAAAAACTGTAGCAACATGACACACCAGAATAATGTAATGCCTGGAAAAAATCATGGGCTGTTAATTTAGCCCCACCAATGGTAACACATCCATTCATCACAGCTATACACAGCAGCAGTCCGTGTGCACTCACACATGCAGCTCACCCAAAGAAATCTGATTAATGCAGGAGCAGTAGAGAAACCTGCACCGAGATACTATGCTGCAAAGTCTGAGTTCAGTGCAACAATCTTCATACAGAATTGCTTCTGCATTCACTTTTATGTAGCAGATGACATCACATGGAAGACTTTCTAACTATTAATAGATAGCACTAATTGCAGTAAGTCTCAGGACCTTAGAGCTATTTGCTTTCAAATTGCCAAGGCTGACTCCATTAAGGGCAGAGAATTACATTAGGTTTCCCCCATCCCAACCTCCAAAAATAAAAAAACCCCAACAACTTTAGTTCTGGCATGACTCAGAGATGGAAATAAATAATTTAAATAAAGACAAAGATTGTTAGCAACAATAAGGAACTGTATGCATATAAATTCTTGTGTATTATATTATGTTCTCTTACACTTGTGGGCTGAGATATGTTCATGCCACAAACCTACATATAATCCACATCTGGTCTGGAAAGTTTGCCTTGATCCAAGGTGAATTTTTAGGCAGAGAAACAGACATGCAAAGTTCAGAACCAACACAAACTTCACAAAGGCAGCATGCACTTGGATCCAACATTTTCATTTGTGACTCTGGCCTTCAGAGCTTCATTTTCAGTGGGACCCAGGCAGCATTTTGTTACAAATATTTATATTCACTGACCTGTCTGTGCAGGAGAATGAATTTATGGGGGTCCCCATCTGCCCAAGGAGGAAGCTGCACATCTCCCAGCACTGTTCCATCCTGCATGCAGCCTGCAGAAATTACAAAGGGAGAATCCAAAACAAGAATCAGACACATTGAAAATAGGAAACAACTTCACTAAAACACTGTGGTCAAAGGAAATTGAGGTGATTTTCCCACATTTCAGGTTCATCAAATTTAGCACCACAGAAGACTGAAGAACCAGTGTTCTGGGATTTCTGATCCAGTAATAAAGCAGTGAGAAGATTTTCTAGTAAGTGTCACTAATGCAGTAAAAACATGCATGTTCTCAGCACAAACTGCTTTAGTACAAAATGCAAACACAGACAGGACAAACGTGTTTGCACAACTTTCTTTTTATACATAATCCTGGGGGCCTAACTGCCAAATATTCCTACCAAAGCAGCCACTGAGAGGGATTTTGTTCTCAAGTCCTTTGCAACCTGATTCCTTTCAGAAGGTGAGCATATGTTCCTAATTCAGAGCACAGTGTTGTGCAACTGGATTAAGTCAAATCTAAGTTGAGGCTCAGATCTGGGTCCACAAGTTTCCCTACAATTTAGCAGCAAACAGATTTGTGTTCTTGGCTTTGCCTATTTAAAAATCTTCTTGTATATTTGCTCCATACTGGCAAGATTCTGGTGCCATTTGGGCGTCCCCATTCAATTCCACTCAGGTCAGTCTCTGTATCTTGATTTTAGCCAGGTTTTGTTTCTTGGCCTCCTCTCAGGAGGAAACTACCCTAATTCTTTGTTATCTTTTAACAAACTTCTAACAGATGTTTTTTCTTATTTTTATATATAAATATAAACGTTATTATCTTTTAGCATGCCTCAGGTCACTGACACCTTAAATACAATTATAGCTAGATTTCAAAGGGTTAAGTTGCCTTTGCTGTCACAAATTCAGGATGATTCTTCAGGTATTTTTCCTCTGCCTTATTTGTTAACCAACCAGTGTCTGTTAAAGAAAGCAGCTTTGCATTGCAAATGGTGTGAAAGTCCTGTAAAGTGAAGTGAAGTGAACCAGAACTGCCATGCCTATTTCTGAATTGTGTTTTTTCTGGATTCTCTCTGAGCCTTCATCATGGATGCAGAAAAGTCTAGAGACAGTGCAAATTCAGAGGGGATTATGATCTGCTTGAGGAGAGGGAAAATATATCAAGTTCATGTGAGTTGTGCAGAACCTTTGAAGATGAGAGTCAGAACTTTTGGAAACTATTCACCTTGTGATATCATGCAGAATAAAAAAAAACAAAAACAAAACGACCTTTCACCAACACCATTTAACAACTGACACATCTCCGAGAGTATAACACATTTCTATTAGCTAAACAGATGTGATAATATAGGCCAAACTTTCAAAAGCAGTCAACTAGATTGGTTATATAAAACTCCACTTTTGTGTGACTAAATGTGTAATTCTTTTGCCCAGAAATTAATAGGAACTACTTGCTTCTTCCTGGCCTAGAAACTTAGTTCTTCCTACATAATTCAGTTTTCAGAAGCTTGTATTCTTGTAGTGTTATTTGAATAAAAATTGATCTCATCATTAGAAAGACTCATCCACATAGTCCAGAGACCAACATTTAACATATGATCTGGATCTTTCCTTTTGGTAGGATGCTGGAAGGAACACTTCCTACAACTTACCAAGTTCAAAGTGATTTGCATTGGTTAGGAACTCTGGCAAGTAAAAGAATTCAGGGATGAGCTCCCTGACATCACTCATGTTGTCCCTGGAAGCTGATTCCCATGTGCTCTTGACACTGTGAAACATCCGGTCTGCAACATCAAAACTCCCACCCTGTGAAATGGAGACAGACAAAAACACTTCAGTGTGAGTACTCTGTTAAATCAAAAGCATCTCAGCCAATTTTGCAATGCCCCTTATCACACGATGATAAGAGGATGTCTCAAGATCTGTCCCAACTCCATCTACTGTGGTCTTGTTATGAGTCCTGATTTTTAGATATAAATGTTGAGAGGCCATAAAGCTTGGAGTCTTAGCACAGCCTGCAATAACAGAGGCAAGCAGGGAATATTCCCATGCCCATTTTTAATGCTTTTGAAAGCAATTAATTTATTTCATTCCAGAGTGATTTGCAAGCAATGGACCACTTTACTTGTGACTGAAACATTTCTCAACAATCTTAAGTGCAATTCTCCTGTGAAAAAAATCCTTGGAGAAGGAGAAGCTACTACTGAAGTAACATTAATTCGATCCAGGAAAACAGGAAAGCCCAGTGCACAGGAGTGTGCAGGAACTGGTCATTCTGTATGGGAAGGAAGGACAGCATAAAGAGGGGAGAAAAAAAAATTTCTGAGACCTGAACTGAACTAGTAAGTAATGGAGGTAAAAAAACGACCTCACATCTTGAGAATATCGGAACAATTTTAAATTAATGAGAGTCAAACATTAGACAAAAGTGGCCTTAGTATTCCAGGACATCATTCCAAATGAAGGCCTCAAGAGGAAATTTTTTTTAAAAGTCACTTACTGAATGAAGCATATATGCCTTTTAAATGAAACCATTTTTCCTGCAGAATTTCCTAACAGGATTTCAGATTCTGTATTCATTTGTGAAAATCCAGGTTTACCTTTACATATGGAACCCAACATGGAGTATGGAAGAATTTAATGTAGCAAAATTTCTATAATAATGGAAATAACCAAGTAAAAATCAGTTTTTGGAGATCGTCTGAATGAGTTTGTCAGAAATACCAAACTATTTTAGAGGGAAGCTGACTTTTTAACTGTATTAAAGTGACAGAACTGAATTGTTTCTCAATACCTAGTTCAGGTGCTGGCAGCAGTGCTCCCAGGCTAATATAAATATTTCTCATTGTGGTTAATTAATTTGGATTATATGTCATGGGACATAACTCTACAGCCCACTGCCAGGGCTCAACAGAGATTGTCAGAGATAGAATGAATACCTTTAAATAGTTCTGTAGTACAGTGAACATGTATGAATGATTGCTCACCCTCAACAATTCAATCCTCAAAGCTGCTTCCCTAGACAAAAAGAATAAGCCAGTGGAATTATATAATGAAGACACTAAAACACAGACGAGGTTCAAGAGTCAATCTGTTCAAGATATGAGATGCTGTCAGGTTCTATCTATGGCTGACCTCTTGGGAAAACAAAACCTTTACTGAGTTTTTTCTCTGCCTGTAGACTGCTGCATATGCCAGATGAGGAGGATGCTGTATTTCTGCACTGTAACAATCAGCTGCAGTTTGGACTTGAAATCTATTATATAGGCAAACAACATTTAAGCTCTCATGCAGTGAGGATGGGACCCCACTCCCATGGATCAGATGAAGGCCAGCAGCAGTTCCCACATGGGTTTCTGATGCTAACAACAACTGAACCACTGCCTTTTTGGCTCCCCCGAGTACTTGCACACTTTGGTTGCAACTCCTTTTGATCTGCTCTGCTCAGTCTGGCAACTCCAAGTCAAGAAGTAATTTTTGCCATATTTTTCTTAGGGAGAAAACACCTTCATGGATAAGTTCTCAGAAGACAGTAGTCAGTAAACCCCAAGTGCTGAAGCCCCATTCCTGGCTTGTCTTTTGAGATAGACTCACACCAAAACTAAACATATATTCCAGATGGAAAGATCCCATCCCTCCTTCCCCTAAGGGGAATTCTGGTCAGGCTTCTGGTCCAGCCTCATCTGTAAATGACAGCATAGTTCTGCTTTAGCTTCTTGTCCTTCTTCCTTATTATACCAGTGACAATTGTGAAGCCTTCCCACACCCATTCAAGGGACAGAGTGAAAAAGTGACTAATCACATGAGCAAGCCTATCTGGAGTTAATCTGATGCACAAGGTCATCTTGCTCTTGATCATTATTAGGCAGGGACCCTTGGAGTCAAATTCAAATTGAAATTAAAACAGAGTAGAAGGGGGACTATAAATAAATCAACAGCTAACAAGTATCTCATTGAAGCATATTAAAGGGCTTTGTATATTTAATCTGCACACAGTGTGCTCTGTCTGGTGGTGATTGATGCTTTTTCATCTTTTTTTGCAGCTTTTATGAGAGCTGGTGGTAATCTCCTGAGAAACAATATGATTTGTAATAAAAAGATTACCTGTATTAAATAAAAATAATATATACATAGGAAATGCTGTTAGCGCGACAAATCTGGTTAAAGATATTACCACCACGAAAAAATGTGATTTTTTCCCTGGCTGTCTAATTCATTTTAGGGAAAAGTAATATCTTTAAAACTTAAGCCTGTATTATTTATAAAGGAAGCAATAACTGATTTTCCCATTTCCTATATTAATAAATTTATTTGCATATATTTATATCAGAATTAATGAGTTTTCTCTCTCTATGAATGCAAAAACTGCACTGAAAGGGAAAAAGAATCAGGAATTGCTTTATGCTTTTAGATTGCAAGACAGCAAACTCTTATGACTTTTCTACAGCTAGACACAGTAGTTCTCTGCTTTCAGCAGAGGCCTTGCTGTCACCAAAAATACTGGGAAAATATGCTTTTTAAAACTACAGTCCAGCAGGGTATATACAAAGCAAGCAGGCAAAATGATCCCTAGAGAGCAATCAGAACTTCCCAAATTTGTAACACTAAGCATCACCTTGGTGGTGCTCTAGACCCAGAGACCTCAGTGTATCTAGGAGTTGCTTATGAAGGTGCAAAGGCTTACAACATGCCCAGAGATGCTGAGAAGTTGTTACCTGCTGGTAGTGCTCAGATGACTGCTCGAGAGTCAGTAACACCATGAAGGGTAAAGACCTTGCTCTCTAAAAGTATTTTTGAGAGTGAAACTTCAAGAAAAGTCAACTTGATAGCTGAAATGTAAGAGTGGGAAAAGAATAAAAGGGGAAAGAAAAGCTGAGTTGACAAAAAGCAAATCTCAATATTGAGGGCAGGAAGTCCTAGAATGCCTTTCAAAGACACTAAACATGGGAACCTTTACTGCTCTTTTGTGGTGCTGAGACCAATTATTGAAAAGAATCCCAGGAGGTACTTGACCAAGGTAAAGTGGGAGGTACCAACCAATACCTGTTTGATAACAAGCCAAGTTTTCCTCCATTCCAGTACAATAGGCACAGCATACACAAAGTTTTATTCAGAGTCAGATTTCAAGACATTTTTTAAAAAGTGAAATAAGGTTTCTCCTGTACAGTCCCACTACTGAAGACAATACTTCCTCACTTTTGCCTTCTGTGGTCAGGTGCAAATCAACTGTTCGACTTGAGAGACAAGGTGTTATGCCAACATCAGTTTTTCAGAGTGCACCCAAGTTGTTGCATGTCCTTGTCATGTATTCAGACTGTCCATTTGCAGATATAAATGTAGATTTTTTTCACTTTTTAAGATGCTGAGAAGCTTTCACAGCTCCCAAAGGCAGCAGCACCCTTCCAAGAGCTTAGGTGTGGGAGTTCTCTTTTTGCAATCTGACATTGACTTGAGCATGCAGTTCTCAGATCTGCTGTTTTCTAACAGCATCTCACAGTTAGAAATTCCTAAGCTACCACAGGACCTGTGTCACCTGGGGGAAATGACAGCAGTGAGCTCAGCTGGACATGCACCAACATAAAAGCAAAAGAATAAGAACAGAAGGAGATCAACAGTTTCTTTTAGTGGATCCACACCCAGAAAAATGTTTGTGTGTTTCAGATCTCAGTAGCCTTTGAAGATAAATATCCTCACAAAACTGCTGGTTACCTGCTACTCACACAAACACAGCCACAAAGCATTCACTCAGACTGTGAACTCATTATGCATGAAAAGTGTGCCAGGGAGATCCAGCAGCCTTTGTTGTTTACAACAAGAAATAACTGCTCCACAGTCATTCATGACTGCAGCTAACATATGGCTCACAGAGTGTGATGGCAACCATTGCCTCAGGTGGTTCACTAACCCATCAGCTACTGCTGGTAACAGCCAGTATCATAGGGCTTATTACTTAATTAACACAGCACTTTATTTGTATTACTTCACTGAAAAAAAACAAACCAAACCAGCAAAGCACTCGGAAAGCTGCAGGAGACATGGCCATCCCTCACTATGCATACAGCAGTCTCCAACTGTGAAATATTCTGGCCAAGCTATCTTCCTGTATTTCTCCACAAGGATAGGTAGATTTCAGCAAGATGCTCCTTAAAAAATACACCTTGGAGGATCAGTCCTCCTGGCTGACCACATTATAACACATCACAATAGAGAAAAGAGGCTAACAGCTCTCTGCTACAGCCCAAGTGTATTTGCTTGAGCATTACCAACTGCCTGCTGAAAAGGGGCAATCAGGAAATTTGGTGCCCCTGGTATGCTGGCCAGATGGGAAAGGTAGCAAAACGTTCAATTTCCATAAATTCGATTCCATGGTGACAGCCAGCTTAGCACTGTATAAACAGTAACAAGCTCAGAACAATAATACACAAAATATTTCTTCTGGAGTACTGGATGTAATCTCATCCCACTTCTTCAGGAAGTTGATCCCATGATCATTTCACACCTTCCAGAACCTGTATGTCCTCACCTGTATGCCCAGGAATGCTCTTTATGCCACCACAGCAAGCTCCAAGTACTTGCCAGTAGCCACCTGACAATTCTTGGGCTTAGAAGGCCTGCCATCTTATGGAACATCATGCCAAGTCTCATCTGCCCCAAAGTCAGAAGCTTATGGTCAGACAGGCAATAAAACATTATCTCTTTGTCTACATGCCTCAGCTCTCACAAAGCTAATTAATCCTTCTCCCTTGCATTAATCATGGTCCCCTTAAGATGTTTTCACTGAATTCAACATTCATGGCATAAACGTTGCTCCAAGTAAGCCCCAAGTCCACATACAGAGTACATCAAATGTCAGAAGACCTAATCCCCCTTCATCACATAGCCACAGTAACACACTACATCATTCCTAACAAGGTGTAGGAGGGAAATTGTCTTGCCCCCTTACCTGCAGAGAACAGAAGGTCTGGGTAAATGGCTCCATTCGGACCAGGTAAGATGCCACTATAATTGCTGATGAGTAGTGAGTGCAGTAATGGCACTGGGCTGACAGGTCTCCTGGAAATTGCACACAAATCAGATTCCAGTAAAAATCCCACCATTTCAAGCCCATAGCATCCAATTACCACAGTACAACTAAATAGAGAACAGGTATTTTAAGCAGAAAATTCGAAGACCTGTGAGCTACAGCACACCTTGCACTGAATATGTGCATTGAATGTGCACAGTTACTACTGAACTATGTTCATTTTTGCCTTCCACATTTCATTTTCTGAATAAGAAACTTTTATATCTTTCAACTTTCCAGACCATCCCTTTCTCTAGTAGTTCCAAATAAGATCTTGATCTCCAGAGGTCCACAGCTTCAACATTCTATTTCCTTTTCTTAAGTTAGCTGTCAGTTAACCTGCATGCAGCAATCTTCTACATGTAGCTTAGCTTACAAATAAAACCAATGTGTGCAGCTTTCCTGGGGAAAATTTTCCAGGGGCCATTGCTTTTTGCTGTAGCTTTTTTCCTGTCCAAGGGAAGAGAACAGAATGCAGCAGTACAAGGCACATAAGGCAGTATTTGTAGGAGACATTTCTATTTGAATTGTTAGTCAGTTTGTATATAGCCATGAGAGAGGGTCTCCTTGGGATGGTGTTTCCCTTAAGCCACAGCTCTGCAAAGTTTTTGGGTGTTCTGAAGGGATTCAAGCTTCTGTTGTCTATTAGCCTCCTAAAACACTCACCCTCACTTTTCTCCACTTCATTGAAACGCTGGATGAACTTGTGTTTCCTCTCCACAGTCTGTGCTCCCATGGGCTTTGACAGGTCTCGAAATGTATGAGGATCAGTGAGGTTTAGAGTCTGAAAAGAAACCCAGCAGAGATGGAGATTTTAAGATCTTAGACATCATAACTATCCCAGTGACACTGGGAGGTGGTAAGGCTGCGTGGGAAATTTCACTCTTACAGGAAGGTCACAGGTTTACCCTCCTCTGGAACTTCACAAATAAAGGTCCTGGCAGGTTGCAAATTGCTCTCAAGGATTTTCTGTCCCAAACTCCTTCTCTGTGTTCACAGAAACCTGTCCATGCCCATCTGCTGAGCTGATGCAGGATGTCCTTAACTAAGGCTGTATTAAACACATGTTCATCCACAGAACATGATCCTCAGTATGCTGACCTGAAGATCAAGCTAATCTATATGGAATCAGTACAGTTCAAACTAATTACTTCAAATTCTAAACCCTTGGTCTAGATCACTCTGCTTCAATAGCATCATTCCCCAATTCTTTGTGCACAGGAAGTGCAGAATTCTGCAGCCAGCACTGACCTCAGAGTGGTAGTCAGCAAGGACCCAAGGAAACACAGGATACTGCATGTAATCATTGTAGCTGCGGCCAGCCAGAGTGTTCAGGTACATGAGGTAATCAAAGTTGCTGATCTCCCTCTTCTGCAGGGAAAGGAAACAAGCATTAAAATCTCCAGACTCTGTCCCTAAAAATCCCTGCAAAGGCACCCTCACAGGCCTGTGGTTCCCAGGTCCACCAGGACAAGAATTATTTAAATAGTGAAATCAATTATCCTTTGCAATTCAGATCTACACAATACCTCTTATACAACAATCTGTTCAACAGAACCTGTCTTTGTTCAGTCTCTTCTTCAAACAGGCCATTTGCATTTGTCTATAATCACACAGTGCTTTTATGCTGTATTTGCAAAACAGAGCACTTTTTCTTGATTTAAAAGAACCAAATGCATTCAGCCTGGATATTGGAAAACCCTGGACAACTGTCTATACAGAAAGGACTGCACAAAGTGCTACATACGAGTAAGAAGGTATGGATTTCTTCATTTGTCTTGAGTCACCAAGACCATGGCTACAGAGAAGTAAACATGTTTCCCAGCTCAGCACAACATCTGTGCATGGGCATTCAACTAGGTGGCTCTCTTTGGTCTCAATTTAAAAATCTACACGAAATCACACCAGATCTGCCAGACAGTAGCACCCTATGTTTCATAGCAGGAAGAGCAAAACCTCTGCAAAAACCAGATGTAAATACTGTGCTCCTCTTGCCAACAAGCTCACCTCCAGCAGTGAGAGAACAGCTTAGGCCTCGAGGTACCTATGTACATATCTGTGTGCAGACATATCTGTATGGTGAAATTCTTTGCTTAATCATGTGCAGTCAAGATTTAACTTACCTGCCACTTCTGGAGCATTGTCTTTTCCCCTCCTGAGTGCTTCCTGTATGGAACAAACATTTGATTGGAACAGCCTACTTCAGAACAATAAGAAAAAGTCAACACTGTGTTGCTCCCTGTGCCCCCTGCTATCAATGCACTAGAAGGCTGAAGTTTCATCATTGACCAAACAATTCCAAAATCAGTGTAATTGATTAAGTTAGTGCTGTTGTGAGTTAAGCCACACTGCTCAGTCTGTACTCCCAGTCTCAAGCCATTGCAGAGCTATAGATTGCTAATGACAGGTATCATTACCCCTGTCTGCTTCTATTCTGAAGCCTTATTCTCAAAAGCTCACGCTTTTCTGAAGCATTCAGAAAATGCTGCCTTAAAAACAGAAGTCTCTCAGTCTCCATATCAAAGACTGTTGTTGCACAAAGCACTTGAAACTAACATAGTTCTTAAAGAGTGGATTGTCATTTTAATAATTTTTAAAGCAATAAATATGTATTTTCCACATTTTTTGTTCTCAAAATGCAACTTGTTATTAAAATTTTAAATAAAAAAACTACATCAACTAAAAGCAGAGGAATTCACTTGAAAATAAGAAAGTCAAAGGTTCTGAGGAAATGAAAATTGTATTTCAACTGCACTGAACCAGAACACATGTCAGTATTTGAAGACCATGGACTTGCTCTTGTTGATACCTAGAGACCAAACTGAGGCAAGTGACAACTGGATATCATGGTTTAACCCCAGCTGGTAACTGAGCCCAACACAGTCACTAATGCACTCTCCCTGCATAGGGATGAAGGAATTGCAGGAGGAAAAGTGAGAAAACTTGTGGGTTAAGGTAGTTTAACAGATAAAGCATAGGACATGCAGGCAAGCAAAACAAACCAAGAAATTCACTCAGTACTTCCCGTTGGCAGGCCGGTATTGAGCCATCTCCATGGCTCCATCACATGTAACCATGACTTATGAAAACAAACACCATCACTTGGAATGTGCCTGGTGGGAAAGGCTGAAGGATATAAAAGGCCTTGACCCTGTGTAAGCACTGCTCAGCAATAACTAAACCATCCCTGAATTATCAAAATTTCTTCCAGCACAAATCCAAACGCAATTTTCTTCTACAATGAGGAATATTTACTCTATCCCAGCCAAAACCAGTACACAGACTGAAGAAACTTTTCATCTGCCAAAGAAAACAGGCTTACAGATACAATACAATACTGGTGGTAAGAGAGGCTCTTCCATTTAAGAGTAAAACAAATCCTAAGGCACCATCTCAGAATCAGAACATTTCACTCCATGAAGTGTAAGGAAATCAATTTAGCATAGATCATAAAACTACTGCAGGAATAACTAGCTGCTATTTTTTACTCTTGTGCTCTGTATTGGATCACACTAGAAATCCACAAAGCAAGGCTTAAAGTAGCTTCAAAGATCTAAATAAAACATCAACATGGTCTATGATCATTACTGTTTTATTGAATTTGAAGTAGTAAATTCTTGTCAACCACCTCTCACGCTTATGAATAATTGTTTTAATGCCTATTCAATCCTGGGCCAGTTAATAGCATACATAAAGGAAAAACACTGCAGTTTACAGATTATTTTATTCCTTGCTTAGGACTCTCTTCAGAGAAAAGTGTGTTTGAGAGAAGGATTTTGAATGCATAAACATGAAAGCCAGGATGAATTCTAGCTCGTGGTCACAATTCCTAAGCTTTGCTTAGGTCTCCTGCTAAGCATATGAAACCTAATAATGATAGGCTATGTTTCTAGAAACCAGTAAACACAAAGGTGTAGAGTTCACCAGTACAGAAAAATATGATCTTCAGTCTTTGTTCAAAAAAAAGAATAGATTATACAATTTAGACAGTGTAAATCAGAAGAAATTCTATTGACTAGAGTAGGTGTGTTGCACCCCTAGTTTGAGCAACACATGGCTCATGAATGTGGGAACTCCAAAGTACAAAAGAGGTATGATGAACACTTACCCTTTAAAATTAAGTCCTCTCACACTCTATGAACATTTCACAGAGCTTTGCCCCAGTGGCCTTTGTAAGGCCTCCAAGAAACATTTGGAACTCAGGGAGGGTATCTTAAAGGGATGTAACAGGATCAGGATTCCTGGCATTATTTGAAGTGTGGTTGGATTAAGCTGTTTGTTACAGAGCGATCAAGTTAGGTTCTTCTCTTTCCACAGGGGCATACTAAAAGCATCCAGGTTTATTTTGGATTTCTGGCTGAGTTAGAAAGCAGGGGAGAGCATTATAAAATGCTTCACACAGGACTAAAGTGGGCCAGTCTTGTGTGGATGTTATGCAAATATACATATGTTGATTTGTGGGTGCCATGACTCCCTTGTGAAACACATCTGCTTCTCACAAGCCCTAAACAGCTACTAAGACTATACAAGGGTCAAAATAATTCTCTCTGCTGACTTTGGGAGCCACTACATAACTCAAAGAGGTTGACAAGTTCACCATGTCATGAAAATAAGCAAGGCTAAATGTAGTCTCTCCCCTGTAAAAGCCATCCTTCTGGGTCTCAGAGGATGCTCCTTCTAATTCCCCAGAGATCTGAAATTCTCCATTCTCCTCTGTTGGCTCAGGTTCTCGAAACAAGAATTGCATTACAGGCAGCTCAAGCCTACTCCTACCTTCTCCTTGATAATCAATTAGCATTTTTCCAGCCAACACCTCTCCAGATAGCACAGCAAGAGCTCAGTGTAGATGAAGGTCAGCTATCCAACTGCAGTAAGTGTGTTTATAAATAAATAAATAATCAAAGGCTGCTTTGTAAAATAAACTGAAGTGCTTTATAAATATAAATAACTGAAGTTCCAGAGGGAGTGAAATCATATAGACTCAAGAGAAGTACCTACAGATCTATCTATGTCTTAATTTATAAGGTATTTGTAGGGCACCAGCCATGGCAGAAAGTAAACACGATGTGTACTAATGATGACCCACCTTTGGCTACTCTATCCATAAGTGATTTATTAATCCCTCTTCCATTAACATCAGACTATGATCTCACCCTTGTGATAGCCAGTTTGCCATTTGCTAGAGACAGGTGGCCTTCAACCCATTTGGAGATTCACTGCAGATGAGATAATCTCAAAGGATAAGATTTTGCCCTCACTAAAATTAATACTAAAATTCCAATAAAATTAAGAGATTCTTAGATTTCACAAAAACTGGTTTAATTTTATTTTTATCCCTTCCATTCTCCAGCCTACAGTATAAAAAACTGTGCCAAGGCTCTCCTAAACCAACTTTTCTTTAAGAATCTGTGCCGTTTCCAAAGATATTGTAAGGAAAATCTTATTTGTGGTAAGCCTCAACTTAGCTCCAAGTCATACTATTAACAGAGGAAAGAAGACTTCAAAAGAAACACAAGCTTTCCCTTGTGAAACAACCAAGTCTCTCTCAAAATTAGAAATGTGTTAGGTTAGACTACTTTATTCTAAAGGTACAGTGTCTTCCTTGTTTGATTGTATCAGTCCACCTTCTGGTCATGCTTCAGAATGCTAAAGAATTGAGATGTAATTAAAAATAAAAAAAAAAATGCCATATTCAAGTAGGGCTCCTTGAATCAGGGTGTCTTGAAGGGACTATGGAGGGGAGAAAGGAATCTCCCTCATTTATGGAACACTACTTGCACCATGTGCATTCACAGTGCTTAAACCAAAGGGATAACATTTCCACTGTGGAGATGCTGCACTCAGGCATACTTCAGGTCATGAAGAAACACATCAAGCAAATCCAGTTTAAAACACATCCAGTAAATCCCAAATCTGTTTAGGTGAGCAGAATGCAATCTCCAACCCTGCAATCAAACAAGTACGTTGACATTATCAACTTTATGCCAATAATATCTTGGACCTATTATCAACAAGAGAGGCCTCAATGTTGCATTTCCTGTGAATATTACCTGAACAAACCACTCAGCTTCTTCTCTGCCATAGTAGGATTTATTTTGGATATTATTTTGAAATTATTGCAATCAGCTACTAAAACTTGAGCTTGGTAACCTCAGTCATAGGGACAAATTTCAATAAATTCATGTGCTCCAGAGGGAAACCATTATACCAAGTGCACTTTTGAAGGGTCACTGATAGATATTGCAGATAGATGTGACAGACAGATAAATTGCAGCTCATGTCCTCTCTGCTGCACCAATGAATGAGCCTTCCCTCCTGTGTCCACATCTATCCCATTTGCCATGTGCTAAGGATGGTATCACAAGTGTTGTGCGTTTTAACACACACAGACAAGTATCTCTCACTCTGCTACAGCCAAGTAAAATGAAATAGTCAGGTGACTAAAATGGACAGTTAAGGCAGATGCTTTTTCTTTCGTCATAATTTGAAATATAACATTTCCAGGCACTGCATGCCATTCAGTTCTTTTCCTTCCAGCTCAATCTTGCATTCTGGAACCAACCATTATGCTAACGATCTCCAAGGGTGTAGCACTCCTGTTGCTTAGTAACACAGGTTTCATAATCTGCAGAAGGAGCACTGGAGAGCAAGACCCTGGAGTTGGGGAAGACCTTTCGCCACTCCTCACCGGCACGCTCACACGAGCTTCTCCAAGAGCTGCCATTTCCATCGAGGAAGTACGATTCAGAATTCACAGGACTGTGGAAAGGAAACTGTCCTGTGTTTCGTGCTCATGGGTTTATTTACAGACTGAAAGACTAATTCATTATTCAAAGAAGAGCAGACAGAGGACAACAGCACAGTAACAGACTATGAATGCTCTGCCCACACTACTGAGGAAACCCGAGCAGCTGCTGACATCTGCACCTCACCCTCTCGGCCTTTGGAGCTACTTAGCAGGTAAGATCATACACAGGGGCAGCCTGGCAGAATTGTTTAGATGAAACTGTTCTTGCTTATTCTTGGTGGGCCTTGGTTTTGCAAGTGACTTTGCACTGTGTGATAGTATGGTGGCCCTGAAGTCATCTGGCAAAGTAAGAATATTAAGAATGGAAACTTTTCTCAAACTATGAACTCATGGTAGAATTTAGTCTAAACCTGCCTGTTAGCAAGAGACTGCATTTAAGACAGTCAATGAATTAACTTCTTCCACAAGACATCCTATCCAACAATAAGGAATGGTAACAGGTCTGTAAGCAAGGAAGTGGAACTGTTTGTCTTCATGCAGAATCATTTGCTGTACGAATGCTGGTTTTAAGCTCTGCATGCAAGTATTTCATTATAGATGACGGTACCACCTATTCCATGGGTGAATTAGCACACATCACCTCACAGCCTTCCTGCCACCAGAGGTGCAGGGAATGCAGAGCTCAACTAGCCTTGGCAGGCCTGCTCTGCAGCATGCAGAATTCCAAGAGCAAAGACAGGAAATTTCTCACAGCATAGTTCAAGATGGGCTCAAGATGGTTCTGTGCAGCTTTGGGTGTTGCAGTGAATTAGGAAGCACCAACCCTAGAAGAAAATAATAGGCAGAACCACGGAGAAGGACGTCCTGAAGCACCAAGCAGTGCTACAGGCAGAAGGCCAGCTCTTCTCCTGCCTGGGCCAGGAAAGGAAAAAGAAATGTCCAGGGTCCAAATATGCAGTCTTTTAGGATCAGATCTTCTTCTTAGGGCAGGCTTAAGATACAATGGGTCATGACTGACCCCTGTGCCAGCAAGTGCTTAAATGCAGATAAGGAATAATCCCCAATCCTTCCTTGCCTCAGAGAGACACTGACAGTCTTAGCAGTGATGCTCAGTTCCGTCCCTGCAGCTCCCAGCATCACTGACAGCCTGATGGGCTTGACACACATTTTCTATTAATTTCTGTATTGGACCAATCTCTAAACTCTGGGACTGTTAAACACTCCTAAAGCTCTGGGCTTTCAAAAGCCTATCCAGGCCAAAGATTCTAACAAATGTGGATAAAAAGGGAAAGGGTTTTCTAGTCAAGATCCATTTTAGTGAGACCTTATCACAGAAATACTGCACCCTCCACCCAGGAAAAGGCTTGCTAACAACTCAGGGGGTGAACCTGGCAGTGGGGTTTAGAGAAAACAGGTGGAAAGTCTCATCATCATTTCTTAGGTGGTAGGGTAGGACATGTACCTCTCTCCCTGCTGTTCCAGGACATGCACTGTAAGATTGAACAGGCATAATTAACATTTAAGCAAGGAGGACTCCTGTGATTCCTGAATTTTTAATATCAGTGGCTACAGAAGTGGGGCCCTCTTACACAGAGCCAAAGACAATGAGACACGGCTAAGTAAGCTCCATTATCTCCAGCTACAGCCCTGTAAAACTGATAATTAGTTTACAAGCATGCAGAGGCAGGAGAGCTATTCATCCCCTTCAAATTGTCAAGCACACTAAAATGTTTCTGCAGTCCTGTAGTACTAATCCCTATTTTTGGAATTGCAAATTATGTTTTTCTAAGTTTGAAATGTGGCTCCAAGTATTAACCCAAACTAAATAGCACTTAGAGTGAGTACTCCCTAGGGACTTGATCATCTGAGAGGTTCACAGCTGGATTTTAAAAAACCTGACTAATGAAGGCCGTGAGAAGAAATCTTTGTAGTCTGGACATTATGCAGCGCATCACACAAAAAGATCTGCCTTGAGAAAAACCACACTGATCTGTTTGCTTGGACTTCTTAAAAACCTGAAAGGGGCAGGTCCAAAGTGTGTAACAGCTTGGAAAGGGTTATTGGCAGGGAAATAGTGAAGCCCAGCAGGCTGACCCGGCGCACTCGTCCTGCCAAGGCTCGTACGCCAGGCTCCCTCTAGCGCTGCCGGGCACGCACAGCGCACAGCGACCCGGCACGGACACCCCGCTACCACCACAGCGGCACCACCCCGCGACTCTGCCTCCATGGTATTCTTGGAAATAGGAAAGGAAACCATTTTGGCTCAATGTTTCCCCCTCGGATTTTAAATGAAAAGTAACAGAAAAAATTTATGCGGGATGGAATACAATGTTTTCTGAGATTTAGACATGTTTTTAAAAAGATTTTTACAAGAAATTATGATTTTGAAATGAGGAAAAAAAACAACATGCTTTTCCTTGAGGCTTCCATTCATTTTTAAAGGCATGCTTGTTTGAGAAGCTTCACTTATCAAAAAGCACTGAATTCTTGGTCAAGCCATCCAACACAAAATTCAAACAAAGAAAAAGTCGCACTCAAAGGTCACCTGGTTCATGTCAACTACAGGAAGCAGAAAGTCCCTTTCCATTCCATTTCCAACACATAAGAAAGCTCCCCTATAGATCTTTTTCTGAAGCATGGTAGTCACCCCACTTCTGTGCACCAGAAAGGACTCAGGGTATCCTGTACCAGCAGTAGAGCCCTGGCATTCCCCATACTGCTCAACTTTATCTTCACAGAATTGCCAACAAGAATATTGCATAAAATCCTTAAAACGAGTGAGCTGTGATTAGAAAACCCTGCTGTTTTGATCTCCAGAACTTTCTACTCACTCCTGGGGAAATTATTTATCCTAACATCAACAAAGGTTGAAAGAGTACTTATTTACACTGTACAGTACTTTACTTCAGTTACCAGCCAACATATAACTAGAATAGCATTGACATTGCCTCTTGGTAATATGGTTCTGTAAGTACTCATGAGAGACAGAAACATGGGAGTGACACACAGAAACATTTAACTGTTTTTAAATATTTTCATATAAAATAACACAAAACCTATTTTGGAACACGCCCTCAGGGCAAGACTGAATCCACTGCACTGCTTCCAGTATTTTATGAAGCATCTGCCTCATTACAGAGCTCTTGGGAGAGTGAGTGGTAGCTGGGTTAATGCTTTTGCATTATTTTGGGCTATGGCATGTAATTGAAAAGAAGCTGAAATGCCTTAGTTGTAGCTTGAGCTTCCCCTTCATGTATTCACACATGATTAATGAGTAGCCAAAAAGCCTGAAGGGTTTGTAGAGAAGTCTTTCTAATAGGGACATGTATTGTCGACAAATCCATATTTTGTCCTAAACAATCATTCATCAAAGCTGCAATTTGACTCTTCAAAATTAAATGCCAGAGCACCTAGACCTGAGATTACTCAGCTGTAACCTGTGCTCCTCTCTAAACTCTCACTGGGAGGGACATTGTCATCCATTTCCAGGGAATCAGCCTATTTCCTTTGCCACTAGCTATAATTAGCAGCTGTATTTGATGACCTTTGATTAGAAAGAGTTCACTATCCTGACAGTAAGTGGACTATACTCTTACAGGCCTCGTTCCATGTAACACATGCTGAGCATCAGTATGAGTCAAAACTCTGACTATTACACCTACATGCATTTTTCTGAGGGCAGGGCACCTTTGCAGTGGGAGACCCTCTATCCCCCAGCATGGACAAAATAACAAGGTTAGAGTATCCAGAGGAGGAGACACTTAGCAAGGCCTGGTTTAACATGGCATTAAAGCAGCACTGGCATCAATCCCTGTTGCAGTTTGCCCTGTAGGTGATGTATGAACTGCCAATAGTTCTGGCAAGTCTGGGTGCCCACCATGTTCCCGAGTCCTGCTCAAAACAAAATGATTAATAATTTCCTTTAAACTTTTAATCTTTCAAAAACATCCAGAGCCCAAATCTCAAGTCCATTACACAAGAAATTTAACCAACCTGTTAGCAAATGCCAGGCCTGTAAATATGGCATCTGCTCAACTAGGGTAGAATGAGACAATTTTGGATAGCTTCTTTTAATGCAGTCTCTAAGGACTGTGTTGAGACCCACAGTATATTTTTCTCCAATCCACAACTGGCTGATGGATAATAACATATTTCATTCAGTTTCATTATATCCTAAGATCAAATCGGTATTTAGGAATGAAAGACAGCAAATGTCTGTCACTTGTAATTTCACACTGTAATGTAATATAGATGTTACATTGCGATGAAATAATATTGTAAATTATTAGAAGTTCACTACTGAAAATACTTTCAGGAAGAATTTTCAGAGTTGCAGATTAGCAGTTGAAAAATTCTGGCCTCAAAAGAAAAATTCTGAAAAGTCTTGCAGTTATATTAACATATAACTGTGTGATTAACAGTTGGGGCTTTCAAAGGCTTTATTAGAATTCTCACATTTTATCCACAGAGTCTGGTGTGTCTGTCCATCAGGAGAGAGATGCCACCCAAGGGAAAAGGTCCACAAGGGAAAAGGATCACCTTGAAAGTGGCCAAAAATGCAGTCCGGGTACTTTTTAATGGAAGGCGCCGTCTTGAGTTAAGCAAAATGGGCATTACCACCTTCCCCAAGTGCCTCCTGGAGCTGGCTGATGTGGAGGAAATTGATCTGAGCAGAAACATGTTAAGAAAGATTCCAAACATCATTGAGAAGTTCCAGAATCTGGTGTGGCTGGACCTGCACAGTAATCAGATTGAGGAGCTGCCAGCAGAAATAGGCACACTTCAGAACCTTACTTTCCTGAATTTATGCAACAACAAGCTGACCACAAAAGGTCTACCAGAACAGCTGACCCAGCTCAGGAACCTGCGTACTCTCAACCTTGGCTTGAACTGTCTTGAGACTATTCCCACCACTCTCGGGTCTCTGAGGGAACTTGTTGAGCTAGGTCTCTTTGACAACTCCTTGACCATCATCCCAAAGAGTGTGAAAAAGCTCCCCAAGATTGAGAGAATGAATGTAAAAAGAAACCCTTTACCAGAATTTGCAAAGGAAGAGGAGCCAATTGACACCGTTAAACGCATAGAATCACTTTACTTAGTAGAAAAGAAAGACCTGTGCAGCACCTGCCTGCAGATGTGTCAGGGTGAGAGGGATGAGCTGCACAAGTTAGAAGACATGACACCTGGCCCCTCAGATAAGCCAAATTTCACTTCACTCACTACACCCAATTCCACTGCAAGGGATAACCAAGAAGAATGGAGAATAAAAGAAGAAGAAGATGACAATCCTGAAAATATACCAAGACACTCTACAGACCATATTCCAGGAAGTCCAGCCCAATAAAATACAAATAAAAAGCTGACCTCCCTCCTCCTCCATTTTCGTGCAGTTCTGCTTCTTTAAAGATCAGCTTCATTTTAGAAGCAGATCTCTGTGGTGTCTAAAATGAAAACCAGAACAACTAAACCAGATATGTATTTACATCTGGGCCTGTCCCTACAAACTGTTCTCCATGTTTGGGCTTTTTGGAGTTTTTTGTGTGCGCAGCCTCCGGTGAAGGGATCTTTTAAAAAATAGGATTTTCTAGTAAATCCATTCCCACCACTAAGCCCCAAATATTATTTCTGTTCATTTTCATAAGGTGAGACACAGTTGAACTAGTCTCAGGAATTTGGAGGAAAAGGCAAAGACCTGGGAACCTTCTGCTGCTGGTGGCTGCCACCAAGCTCTCAGAGTCTCAAACAGGCACTGGCAGTGTAGGAACTGCAAGCCTTTTCCAATTCAGCAGAGACAGCAAACAAGTGTTATGCACAGGAGTAACTAACCAGTGCAAACACAGTGCTTAGAGATAGATGACCAGTGATCCTGCTTGCCATCAGGGGGCCAGATTGTGCAAGTTCTTCGGGATTTTGAGTGCTATACCTAGGTGCAGCAATCTCCAAGTTGCACAACACAAACAGCACAACTGCCCATACTCATAGTGTTCTGTCAGCCTCTGAGTGTCTCTCCAAGGAAGATGTAGAAGGGGTAGGAAAAATATTTCTCTTTTCAAGGGTCCCAGGCTTATCACTTAAGCAGTGACTAAAGTGATTAAGAGAAGAGTCACTGTTTTCCATGATCCAAGAGTCAGCTTCTGAATTGATGAAGTCAGGATTGACATCTCCACAGCACTTTTAGCTTTCTGTTGACATATACATATGCACATGTGCATCTGAGCACACACATTCACTCACTGAAATCACATCCTTAGGGCAGAGAGTGCTGACGTCCTGCAAACAGCAATATACAAGGGACAAGCAATGAGCAGATTATAAAAGCACTCAAGTGTGACATGAGAAGGGCTGGCAGTGGCCATAATAACCTATGGTGACAGCAAATATTTAAGTATATTTGAATGAAGAATAAAGTGCCAGGAGCACTTTATTTTTTAAATGACTACAGTAAAGCCTGGGAGTCAGAACTCCCGTGTATCTCCTAAGGACTAGGTGAAAAAACTGATAAGGGATTTTCCAGAAATTTTATTACCTCAATGTCATATGATGCATCAAACTAGTAATTTCTTCTTTCCATGCTTCAACTGTGCAATTAACAGTAAAGAATTTAACAGTAAAGAATTGGTCAAAGAATTTAGTCTGGCCTGCCTCTTTGTCTCATGTATGGCAGGAAAAAACTGGAAAGCTGTGGAAGTCGGCCATTGTCCCCCTAGATGGGGAAGAAGCCTCAAGTGCTGCTTTTGAAATTTTCTAACTCTGAAACCGCTCCACAATTCAAACAAGGGAAAAGTAAACTCAACAAGTCCTCAGGCTGTTGGTTCTGACTGGTAAAGGGAAGCACACTTACTGAGGTAATTTCCTCCAACTTTCCACTTAAACACAACTTTTCTGGCTTCAATACTTCAGCAGTGATTATAATAAATGTTTATTCTATTTCAGTTCATGCTCTAACATGGTCCAGCCAAAGGTATGCCAAAGGCCCTTTATTGTTCTCAGAGTGATTAAGTTGCATAGGGGCTTCTCTCAGGCAGTGGAGAAAAGCTGAAGGCAGAGCCTTACTGGGATTCAGGGCAGACTACTTTAGACCCAGGCATGCAGCCTGTCTCAAATCCTGAGATTAACCATGAGTCAAGTGTTTCTTGCAACTGTAACCAGCCCAGTTAATGCCCAAATTTCTTGATGCTCTAATGCATCTTCTCTCAAGACATTGACACCTCTTGAGCTGCCAGCAAGCAGGGGGAAAGGAAATATTAGAAGGAGTTAGTGTTTACACAGAGCAGACACCATGCTCCACAGCCAGCCATCACCTCTGGCATAGGTTAGGCTCTAGCTGGGGCTGGTTCTGCACTGATACTTTTTGCCAGATGATGACTGGAACTCAGGGGCGAAAATGATCACTTACAAGATAGGTAATGATCTGCAACAGGTAGGCTGAAAATTAAAATGGGTATAGCTGACACAGGGTACAACAACTCAGGGGCAATGTGTGCCTCAGCTCTCAACACAATTCCAGCCTCAGCAATCATTTCAGAGGACACCAATTGGGCACTTAGGTCTGTGTTCCCCAAATTGAGAAAAGTTACAGTAACTCATGGTATGAATGAAACATTCTTTCAAGCACCTCCCACTAGGAAAAAAACTTTTTTCCTGCAATGGTAAATCTGAGAGACAAGTTAGAATCTCCACTGTGCAGTTAATACAACATGATAAAACATCCCTCCAAGCACGCAGTGAAGAGATCATTATATAAAAGCATTATGGATTAGCTCTGTCCTCACCTCAGTGTCTCTTCCCACAGTAACCATCTGTGTAGAGTTTACCAATAAAGTGATATTAAGGAAGTAATAATTATTAATCATCTGTGCACAGTCAGCTTTTTGACACTCATCTTCATACTGTGGTGAAGTATGCTACAATGCTTTTTGAAATTCTGGAAACACCTTTGAATCTTTAAAAGGAAGGATACAAACATTTCTATATGCTTTTTTTAAGGTGCAACTTATATAATTGCACTTACTACAGTTATCCAATGTTTCTTATATTTTACCTTATGTTTAGGGATTCTTCTGTTATGCCCTTCGACTTCAAAGCAGGTTGGAAAGAGCAAAATCTACAGGAGATATGAAAGGTCACATTATAGTTATGCAAACGGTTATTAGAACACAATACATCTATAGATACATATCCATATCTATATAACTGCTATGTGCTCACAACTTCCTTCAGGAAGCCTCAGCACTGCCCTGAGACTCTAACCTAGGACAAAGCTGTAAGACAACAGGCAAAAGCATACATCTAATATTAAGGAGTTGCTATAGGCTGGACAAAAGCTGTTTCTTTCCCCAACAGGACTTTGCATTTACATACAGGGTTATGGACTTTTGGTTTAAGGTGCTATTCAAGACAGGGAATAAGAACCCACTCAGACATTTATTTAGCAAAAATGGCAGAAAGAGCACCAAATCTCATCTCAACCATTCATATTTACATTTGCTATGGGTTTATGATATCAGACAAACTACACCGTTGAACTATATAGTTTTGGTGATCTTTAGTTGAGGATTAAAACCTTGTCTTGAAGTGCCTTTGAAAAATTCCCCCAAGAGATAGTTGTCAGAACTCAAAGACAGCACAGATAAGGGCTGGCTCTGGGGCAGATCCTGGTGATTCTAAGTAGCCACACTATACAGCCTGTTTGGAAAGGAAGAACAGATAAACCTGCACTTTTCAATGCAATACTGCAATAGGGATTGCTCAGAGATTTCAGGAGCAGAAGGAATTGCTATGATTCTTTAGAAATTAACAGTACCAGTGCTCAGTTCAGGCTGCAGAGTTTAGTACAGGAAGCACTAGTACTGAAGTGGATTTTCCTGTGTAAAGGCCAGTGAATGCAATCCTGATATAATGGCCAGAACTGCAGCAGACAATAACATGCAAGAAAACAAAGTGCAAATTAATCACTTCATAGTCTTACATTCAAGTTCCATTTAGCAAGACAAGCACTTACAGAGAATTTTTTTTTAAAATGCCATTGTTAAAAGTTAACTCTAGAAAGATAAGGTTGGAGAGACAAAAATATGTTATTCCCAAGGAATCTAGTGATACTGTGAGAGTTGGAAGAAAGCAGGAAGAAACCTTCTTTCACCCAGTACTGTGAGATGAGGTGGAGGTGGCTCTCATCTCAGTGGGAGGAAGGAAAACAGCTACAGTCAAAATTTCTTGGGATGCAGGGACATACGACACACCACTGGCTGCTAGAAAAGTCCTACACATTAGATCCATTGATAAATCAATGGCTGTATAATGCTCCAAAGACTTCAGCAAAAGGAAAGATTCACAGCTAAAGTGTAACCCATTAAAACTTAAGGAAAAAAAGGAAAATAAAGCTCCAGCAGCAACACAATACAGACATCTGACACCAGGAAAAATAAGGGTGGTATAGCAGGAGCATCACCAGGAACATTCCCACGTTATTGTGAGCTAGTCATTACCTTTTAAATATCTTATTTCGGTCACTGTCATGGAAGACAAGAAATCTGGAGTAACCATTTTTGAAGAATATTTCCAAGGCGATCTCCTGGAAAGGTAAATAATTCACAGTGTGAGGAGCTGCAGAGCAAAGCCCAGTGCTGCAAAGGGTCCATCATGGCCTTCCAATTCTTCAGGGCTTTAAAAAAAAAGACCTCAACTTTTTTGACAAATGTGCAAAACTAAAGCAAAATATGTCTAACATTCTAAATTTTGTCAATTGTAGGGATGGTCCTAGGTGACTAGGAGTTCAAACATTTCTTTGAAGCAAAACCAAACTCCAGATATTGGTTCCATCACTCACCTTTTCCTGCTGCTTCTGAAACATTTTTATTGTGAAATCTCAGTGTGATTAATAAGACAATAGTAGCATTAATTTCCAACTAGGTGATAAAGATAACACAAAGAGGGGATTCTAAATAAGAGTTTCTTTTAGAAAGAAATCATACTGCTTTCTAAATTAAGACAAAGCTCAACAGAACTGCCAAATAATTTCTCCTGACTAGAAGCAGCAAAGGAAGAAGGGGAGTTTATGACATTTTGCAACAAAACTTTGAGGAATTAAAGTTAAAAGAAAACTTCACTCCCTTTCCCCCCTCCCTGGAATGTCTCCATACATAATTTTGCTGGGCATTTGAATATAATCCTATTATTTACTTAGTGAGAGGTCTTATTTTCCCCCAAGTCATTCAAGTAAAACTATAAATAACATGTAGTGTCTGGGAACTCAGACATGAGTTTCAATCCAAATGTGGCAGGTGCAATACAAACCTAGAGAAACACTCCGATGGCAGGTGGCCCATATATGATTCACAAATAAAATATAAAGCAAAAAGGTAACACGAGAGCAGAAATGGCAATAATCAGCTTGCAGCATTTGCTCTGAAGCTCAGCTTTCCAAATGAGGTCTGCTCAAATGTTGCCATTGCAGAACTGGGCCAGTGCTTTGCTCTGGGCTGGGCTGTGTGACAAGAGGAGACCAGCTGAGGCAGTCACTGCCTGAACATCTCATCTACTGTCCTGCAGGGAAAGCACAGGGAACCAGCCTTCCTCTTGTTCCACAATATTTTTTCAAAGAAGTTTGTGACATAGAGTCCCAGCACAAGCCTGATACAGATACCTGAGTTTTCAGTTCATTAACTGAACAAAACAACCCTGGAACAACCAAAAAGAGGCCATGGAACAACAACAAAAAAACCCCAAAGCACAAAACTCCTCAAGCCAATAAGCTCACCTTTGCCCCAGGACCATTCAAAGACTTTCTATTCATCTCCACTTTTCACTTTGGGTTACACCAAAAATTTCTATTTTGCGTGTTTAAAAAAATCCATGCATACACAAATCTGAATATATGAATAGTTGGAAGTTTTCTGCTGGCAACTTTGATGCTATCCCCCAAACAGAAGAGGTGACAGTTCTGCTCAGGCTGATCACCAGTGATCTTAGGAAGCTTCATACAGTTACTGAGAAATGACTTACCATTCCTGTGCATGCTTGGTGAGTGACCTAACCACTGCAATATACTGTATCCTGAAGCAAGTGTCACCTACCAGAATTTCCCAGTTTGCATACATAATAAAATATAAAATAAAACAGGGCTGACTCATGGATGAATACTATACTGTATGACATACCACAATTATCAGCCCCATTTTCTCCAGGTTCTGAATTTTCTGAATGATTTTGTAATTCCCAGCTGAATCTCAATGTTCCAAAAATGAATTCAAAATAATTAATACTAGTTACAGCTGCTTCAAAACTTCATATTTTGGTCAAATCTGTGAATTACTCCTTACACTTTACCTAAATACTCTAAAGCAAGTACAAGCTCTGGTGTTGCAAGAAGCTCTAGCTACAACTCTTCTGTGATTCTCCTCATGGGTTCACCTACACGAGACAAAACTGAAAGGGAACCAAGGCCCCTGGTGATGAGCAGCTCCTGGGTATTACAGCTACAGGCACAGAATCCTCTTCTTTGGCTTATGGCTCCTTTATTGAACCACATGCATGACTTGAAAGTTATTCCAAGAGGCCCAGGATAAGTGTGTTAGCAACCCCTAGTACACTGATGCCATGACTACTGAAGTCTTTGGGAGCTGAATACTACTGCAAGTCAGCTGCTTACTGGTAGCTTCCATAAAAATACAGAACATTAACTTCAAGTCTAATTTTCAAAAACATTGTGTGAACAACACTGTCAACTCAACAATTAATAAGCCAACCACTCCAGTCAGGGTGTTTAAACACTGTGATGAGTATTAGAAAAGAGTTTGTATTAGCAAAGGCTAACGAATCATGGGACCAAAAGCATTTTGATACTCAAGAAAAAAATATCAGCAGTCTTAGTGAAAACGGAGCCAGCAGTTTTGAGTCACATGTCATTACTGCTGCTGCAGCTTTCCCTCAAATGACTGAGCATGTCAATTCCTACCTGCAGGAGAAAGCGCATCAGATGAATCTCTTTGATATCATGATACGAGTAACGGGAACACATCTGGTCTCCCACAGCATGATCTTTATGACATAAGTTGAAAATAAATGGATCACTGATTCTGGAGGAGAAAAATAAATTTAAAAAAATTACTTTGAAACAAAAAAGACCTGGAGAGCCCTCTTAAACATTCAAGTCCTCCCCTAAAGAAAAATAACAATACCAAGAGATATCAAGATCAGCTGGGGCATACATAAAATGAAAACAAAGCTTAATACTAAAGGCAGATTTTATACTAATTATCCAAATAAAGAGCCTGAGGAGGCTAAGGGTAGGTTTGGAGCTATTTTAGTACATGCAAATAGGCAGACAGCAATGTTTTGCACACATTGAAGTCTGATTATCAGCAAGAGAAGAAATTTGTTTGGAGAACCTGAAAGCCCAAGTCGAGGGTAAGCATCATAGGGACACACAGCTACTGTAAACAGCAATTACTTGGAATTAATAATTAAGCAATTAATTATTATTTTAGTTGTATGTATGTATTAGAATTGCAATCAACAGTCTAGCCCACAGAAAATCCCTTAGAAAAACAACCTAAGCTTTTATCAGATCCAGTCCAATCGATCCTTAAGTCACCTGATCAGATTGACTGAGGTTAGACTTCATAAGATTCGGATGCAGAGCAGACAGTCAGGGAGTAAAAACGCTGAGCTACTCACTGTCCCACTGGGCTTTGCACATGAGCACACAGTATGCACAAAGAGCTTGGTCTAACAGACTAATTTTCAATATTGATCATGTTCAATAAATCATGAGTCAAGAGATGGTAGCAGTGTGCCAAATATTAATTACGAATCTGTCTTGGAGAAACAAACAAAAAACCTATGAGACAATGAAGCTAAAGGCTCTTGTACTAACTGTTCCATATGAATAAAAGATGTGAGTTACTCAGAAAGAAACTTTAACAACACTATAACATCACTGAAAGCCAGCTATGTATGTGTGAGACTGTCCACCATCTCCTGTAGATAGATGGGTATTCTCATGGCACCTCCAAAGCCTGTGAACAAGCACCTATGTTAGTTATGTTAAACAGTTTTTTAACAAATGGAAAGGATGGCCAACTTCTTGCTGTGCTATTATTCTGCTTGAAATCCTCACAAAATCTGTGCAAATTCAAGGTATCTGTGTGCCAATTCTGAAGCTGACCAAGCAGATCTCTGGAAGGAAGGAAAGAATGGCTCACCTGGACAAGCAGTGACGAGTACAGTAGACTTCCTGCAGAGGGGATAACACAAAGCACTCGCAGATGTAAAAGTGCTCTTTGCCAAACAGCAGCACCCCTTCCAGTGCTGTGTGACCCTGCACAACTGCCACAGAGCACTTGAATGTCACCTAGAATGGAGGCAGGCATAATAAGGCCAGGAGCTGGTAACACAGGAGACAAAGGCAGCAGGGAGCCAGAGCCAGTGATGCAGAAGAACAGATGTTTGTACCAAAAAAACCTGCCATATTGATTGGCAGGTTCATGGGGACAAAGTCACAAAATCACCAAGGGACTGACAGAAGTCCAATCAGAATATATTAATCTATCAATCTAATTGTCTTAAAGATTTAGATAAACATTCTAGAATATTTTTAAAATTTTCCCTGGACATCCTAAATTCAATTTCTTGTTTTTACTCCCAAGTAAACTGACTTGGCCCTTAAAATAGAGGAATTTCTAAAATAAAATTTAAAATCATGGGGAATTCTTCTGCAAAGTATTTTGTTTATCATATATTCCAGCTCATAGAAAGTGTTCTTGGGAATTGACTAGTTTTGATAGAGAAAAGAAAACCTTTTTCCTGGAACATTTTCTATGGCTGAGAGATGGTCCAGAAAGTAAACAAACCAATTTAGAGTTCTGATTTTAAATCAAGCAGTAGTTTATTGCAAAAAACTTCCCTTACATTTAAAAGCACGGAGTTCCTTATTTTAATCTGCTCATAAAATAGTCTATATACACTGAGCTCCAAAAACTGAGTTCACTGGTTTATACAGCCAACTGGGATTATCAAGGTCAACTCCATGTTGTGCCCAGTTTCAACCAGAACTTTCAACCAGTAACTCCTTTGTTCCCAGGAAGGGGGCAGTAGCTAATCACCTATTAGCTCAGCCTCAACAATATTGCTCCCAAAATCTTAAAAAACTAATACTACCTTATATATTAAGAAAACTGCTCATTGATGAGCTCCTCCTGTAAATTAGCATAATCCTGAATTGCACAGAAACCAGAAATGAGTGTAAAATTTTGCAAGCTGAATCCATCTGAAGCTGCAAGGACCAGAGGGCTACATACAAAGGGATTAAAGAGGTATTTACATAACAGGAGAACTTTCCTGGTTCCGAAATATAATGCAATGTTCTTAAGAGAATAGTCTGACAAGAATGAGAGGTGTCACAAAATCTATTTTTCTCTTAAGATCCCGAAGATCTTATCTCTACTGAACTTCATAAGAACTAGGGAGCTGTATTATTTTATGGAGCATGCAAAATTGTCCCGGAAATGGCATTGATTTTACTAGATCATGAAAAGTCTATATGATAATATGTAGAGTAAGTATTGTTCTCCTTTGCTCTTTGCCTTTGTTCCTAACCTCACTATTCCTGGTGTCAAATCTACAACCTTCCTTGCCATCCTAAACTACACATGGTCTAGCTAAGGTCAGCTAGAACAGACCCACACTGCTTCACTAAAGCTTTTAGTCTTTGATGTTAGGATAACATAAATATTAAATTCATAAGTAATAGAAATAAAATTTTGTTTCCACACTTAAATACTTTACTGAAAAGCAATTATTTTACCAACAAATGGGGCGCTTCATTTTGAAATCACTTAGTGGGCACAAAAGGGTGTTTTTTCATTCCGTGCTTAAGGGGAAAAAAACAGCCCTGGGAGATTTCTGTGGGTAATTTTTCATGAAAATCTCTTCAATCTCTTTCCCTACTAAGAGGAAGGTAGCATTTTTCCATCACCTCTCCCACAGGAATGCCTGTCTCTGTGGGGATATGCCAACCACAGAACTCTGAACTGGAGTGCCTGCCATTACGTGGTTAGAGATGTGTATGCTTGCACTGAGAATACTGGGGAATTCTGCTCACATTAGCAAACCACATGGTTTCCTGAAGTAATTAAATAGGAAAAAGATTGCTTCTTCCCAAAAGGAAGGTAACTGAATATTGAAACATCAGGCAGTTGCACAAATCAGCTCCACAGACACAAAGCTGAAATCCAGACTTCTGAGAAATCCACCTCACCAAACCCAGAGATCACGAGTGTGGGTGTAGGAGGCACAGGGATCACGAAGGAGGCCTGCTTATGATCACTAACATGGTCTGGCACAAACAAACACGTTGCTATTCTGCCTAAGGCAGAACCAGGGAATGTTAGTAGACCTTGTTGAGGGAGAAGAGCACACAGCTTTCTTTCACAAACCTTAAATTCTAAGTCCAAGTATTCTGTACTATCCAACCAGAAACAGTCAATAGTGTCAATCCCTTTCTTCAATTTTATATTATTTCTTCAAATTTATATTATTATTAAATAATCTGCATTATTTTAATACAAGAGCCCTTGAGCTGAGTAAATTTATTTTTATTTGGGGAATGTGATTTATATTATTGCTGATGAGTAACAAAGATCTGACTGAGTTGTACTGCAGAATCTCCACCAGTGCTGTATCTGCAAGTCTTGTACCTTCAGCCTTTCATTGAAACACCAAGCAGCTTGAAATTATCATAAATTAAATAAAAACTTCCATTTTCTGTCAAAACATATCAAAACCCAGTTCACAAGCTACTAGAATCATTAATCAATGAAGCAAACATGACATAAAATAATTGAATAATTACCTTCTAAGGTATTGCCCAAAGCCCTGCATCTTTTGATTGCTCTGTTCACTCAGATGTACAAGGGAACACATTCACTCAAACTCACCCACACTCACACACTCTCAGTGACTTTTCTGAGCAGTGCAGGAAACAAAACGGCTCCAGCAGCCTGATTAAAGTGCAAAGAGCTCAGGAGGCAGCCCCTGACAAGGCAGGACCGCGGCGCACTAAGTGAGCACAGGACAGCTAATGTCACCCCCCGCTGCTTTTGTTAATGCTTCTGTCAGCTCTGAGAGGCAGTGACTGCTGCTGGGAAAAAACATGCCTGGCATTTCTGATGGCTTCCTGCAGAGTTACACGGAGAAGAGACAGACAGCCTGAAGGCTCCGAATGAGATCAGCGCATGGAAATCACGCCTCGCATTTTCTGCTGGGGACAGGAATGGGGAGGAAGGGGCAAAAGGAGGAGGGGCAGAGAAATTAATTCTGTTACAGAAACAGGCTGCACCAAGAACTCTGAGAAAGTCATATTAGAGAGCACAAGCGTGACCCCTTAGCCACTGGCAAAGCATCGGGAAAATCTGGTGATGGTATTGAGATATTTTAATAAAACAGCTACTTCTATATCTAAGGACAACTATCACAGCACTGTGATGTCTTTGTTTAAATACAAGTATTTGGCTTCCACTATGGGATGCTACCTTCTGGGCCACTGAGGGAATGATGCCACTGAAAAAAACAGGCACACTGCAAAAGATCAGGGAATGGGGCCCTGCTGTCAACTTCATTGAAGTTGTTTCAATTAAATTGACAACATCAAAGTCACCATCTTCCTAAAGTCACCCTTATTTACTCCACAACTCATCTCCTCTCACAGTGTTCCTGAACCTTAAGGCCCTTCCTTATATTGGAAAAAAACCTTGGTGAAGGGCTTCCAGTCAGTACAAGAGCAGAGAAGGAACAGAAATGTTTTGAACAGATAACACATGATGGAAGCATCAGAGAGAAAGCACAGAAAGTTTACATGACCTTAGAGGGAAGGAGCTGTCCAGTACTCATGAGGAGACAGAAAGGACGACATGAAAGGAGGAAGGAAACATTTTCTGGTATTCTTCAGGAAGACATGTAAACATCACTGAACTGGCAACCTATAAAAAACTGGAATACTCTTCCAGAGGTTATAAATAAATTTAATATAGGCACTGTTCTGAGCATGAGTAAAGATTGTAGAGCAGCACAGGAATTCTGAGTTTCCCAATTTGCCATGTCTTTGGCAAATTCAGACAATAGTCTCATAAGAGAGTATCTTGCTTGCCATGCCCAAATTTTTTTTCTTACTTCAAGGAATTAAAGTTAATTGCTCTTCAAAAAAAGTCTGTATAGGAGTTCATACAGAGGCTGGAAAACTGTATTTGCTCTAAGGAAACAGAGAGTAATGATGTCTATAATCTGAATCCACCTGAACCCTGAACTGAAAGGAGCAGATAGGCCTCCATATCCAATTCACCCTCTAAAATACCATGTCTCCAGAGAAAATTTTCTAGTTCACCTTTCCTACCTTTTCACGCTCTACAAATTCCTGCAATATAATTTGTCTCTCCACACACAGTTCCAAGAAGTCTTCTGAATGGAAACTTTCATGTAGAGCTGGGAAGAATGTGAGCTGGTTACAATCCAATCCCTTCTGATCCATCTCCCTCTCTGCTCCATTTAACATCAGCTCTCCTGTATCAATATAAAAGAGATTGCAGTTTTAGTGGCAGCCGGATGACACCAAAAGCATTTGCAATTTAGTCTTTCACTCAATCTATTCTACCTTGGGAAATAGCATTATTTATCTGCAAAAAACAGGCAAGAGAATGAAAATCTGTGACTGCTGAAGAAGGATGCTTATTTCAGGGAACCAAAGACAGATACATGCTGTCAGTCATAATTCAAACAAAATCCTTATAATCACAGAAGATTAGGAAATTAGAAAAAATTTAAATGGTAGTCATTAAGGGACATGGACTGAGCATGATCTTAAGAAAACCCAGAGAGAGACAACCAACTTCTATCTTGCCCAAGCTGTGTCCCAAGTTTTGCAGACTCATGCAATGCATACGGATGGAAAAGGCACAATCAGCCTTCTTATTAAGGCTGAAGTAACTGCTTCATGCAGAAACTACATAGTGCTTCCATCTCGTTTGGAGTCTAAAACAATGAGCTCCACTCATGTGTTTGCTAGGCACTATCATAGAAAAAAATATACAATACTACATATTTCCAACAGCACTTTTTCCAAGTTTAAGCAATTGGGAGCTTTCCAGGTACCAAAAAATGCCCAAAGCTTACACTTCAAAATAGCTTTTTTGCTTTAAACCTTTCAGGTGGCAAGAAGAGAGCAGCAAATTCTGAACACAGTTGATATAGCACCTATGAAATTTGCATCAGTTTTGTCACAGTTGTTACAGTGACATTTTAGCCCAGAGCACCAATAGTAAGGCTTTTTTTTTTTTTTTCTGGATTAAATTGCAACCTAGAAATCCATATCCTAATTCCAATTATCTTTGGCTGTTTATATCCACTGTCTTGATGATGCAAGGTAGCCCTAAAAGGTTACCTGGATTCATTTCAGTAGGGGAAGTTGTTTCCTTTATGTTTGCTAGGAGAACCTGAAAAGAGACTAGGTGTGAGTAGAGTGAAACATGCAAATAGATAAACCTGGTTGACAGAGAAAAACACATATTTAGAACTATGATACAAATAAATGCCTCAGAAATTCAAATAAACTCATTGGAAAGGAACAAATAAACATCACTGGAAAGGAACCCAAAGGAACACATGTCAACAATTAAGCAAAAGAACTATTATCTTTCCAAAGATGATCATACATGAGGCCAGTTACAGGATAAAAATCATACTATTCAGTATACAGAAAACTGCCAGAATCCAAGCAGCACAAAAAATGCCTTAGATATGAGAACCTTGTATTAACGTGTTTCAGCCTTTCATTGATAGGATTTGGCATTTTGACATTAGAGAAACAGACAGTAGTAAATACCCCACATTCACAGTTCAATCTTAGCTTAAACCACCCTACTTCCCCTTTTGGCCATTGATCACTTTTAGGTGCACCAGTAAGCATATGACTGACAGGACAGTGCAGCCTTCTAACTGGACTCTGCTGCATACATTGGTAAGCACTATATCACTGAGATACTACTAGCAGAAAAGTATGGACAGCTTATACTGTCACCTGTCTGGGGAGATTTTATACAACAAAAGAGGAAAAATCATTCTGTTGCTGTTAAATATATTGCAGCCTTTCTTACTCCCCAAAACCAGATCCATTCAGTGCGTTCTTTATACATGGAACAGCATATTCAGGAGCCAGGGGATGAGAACCAGAGGAAAGAGATGCACTTATTTGTCACAGCTTGGACTCTATGCTTTCGAATGTTTCTCTAATTCTGTAAAGTCACCAGCAACAGTTACAGACATTGTGCATCCCCTGCAAAAGTTTTATAAAACTTTCTACCTCACTCTTTGTTCGCATTGTTGCCAATTGGGTGTTCAGGTGCTGAATTCTCCTCCTCATTCGTGAGGGCCCCTCGTAACAATCAAGAATCCATCGTGGCTCTAATGATGGTGAAGCATCTCTCCATGGGCCCCCTCTGCAGAAAAGCTGCTCCTCAAGTCTCATCCAGTCCTTGGCTGCTTTGCTGTAGGCACACTGCTGCATCTGTGGGACAGAACCACTTTGTGCTGGCTTTTGGACATTTCCCTCCTCTGAGCACCAGTGGCACCACCCCAGTGATTTAGAGGATTTACCCAACCCACCAGAGGGGACCACAGCAGAGGGAGAGCTGCAGACCTAACAAACACAAGTCCAACTGACCACTGGAAGTGTGCCACAGGAGATGTTACTAGTGACAAAATAGTGATAGTCTGAGTAGATGATACAGTGACAAATAAAAGCATGCCACAAACTTGGAAATGGCTGCTATTATTAAATTTCCAATTCAAAAGAAGTGAGCCAGGAGAACCACATCACAGAGGCTTTTATTCACTGCATTTTTTTCCTGGCAAATGCGTGTGACAAATGGCAACAACTGGGTTCACTGAAAACAGTCTCAATGATTCAGTTGTAAGTGCACCATGCTCCCTCTCAGCAAAGCATAAATTTCATTATTTCTACTTAGGTGTTGTGTGCAAGGAGTTAGGGAGCACTAACATTTCAATTTAAAGGAAAGAAGGGGTGAGAATTTCAAAGAGGCCAAAGTTTGTTGGTCTCTGGTGGCCAAACCTGAGACAGAAACATACCTGTGGTGTTTTACTGTCTATGAGCTTGAGATCTATTTAAAAAGTTTTACTGGCTACTAAGGAAAAAAAAAAAAAAAAAGAGGTCAAAGATCTCACTTTCCTTTCTGCCACTGGAAGAGTGGAATAAGTAATTTAAACAAAGGAAAAAAGGTCCTGAAAATAAAGTGGGGAGTCTGATTGCTGAGTGATGATGCTGTATCACACTTCAGCAGTGATGTCAGGAGAGGAGTGTTGACTCATCAACTCTCAGCAATTCTTTAGGCAAAATATTCATCTTCTAAAATGCTCAGTTTCTCAGAATAGCCCAAGAGTAACCTTTCAACAAGAGAAAGCTGTTGCCCAATATTGCTGTCCTTTACCTGTACGTGGTCCTTGTACAGAGAAGCATACAGCTCCTGCCCAACTCTTCGGTACCGTTCCATGCATGACACAAATCCCTAGAAGAAACATCAGGACACATTATGCCAAGGTGCTGCAGGTGAAAGTCCTGCAAGAGGCAGAAGCAGGCATTAGTTGCTCTTTTGCAAGAATAATTAAGGAATATGGCCTGTGTCTGCAAGTTTGATAGCTCTGCAGGCAGTGTAGAGATGAGTCAATCACCTGAGAGCAGATGCACACTTACACCAGGAATATAAATATAGACATCATCTTAACAAGGGTCATTAGTGGAACTACTCAGAAGTTTCTCAGAAGGAGAAGAGAAAACACCAAATACAATTTAAGGCTCCTCTTTTTGCAGCTGACTTAGTACTGGAAATAGCATAAGTGACAATCATCTGTTGTAGACACCCCAACTGAGGGAAGGATCTATAGTGAGATTATACAGGAGAGATGAGTGCCCCCAGTGCCATATAAAGGCTGTCACATCCAGCTGAACATCCCTGACAAATGTGAGATTGTTGTGAGTCACAGCACGAGGCTAAACTTGCTGTGAAAGTCCCAGCCTCGTACCACCTAAAGCCATGGATCAGATAGGTAACTTTTAAATGCAGGGACTCTGTGCCATGCTGGCAGTGATCCCTCACAGCAAACTGCCTGGCTACTGCTGGCACTGGGCTCTAATTAAGTTAACATACAAGGTCTGGGTGATATGAGATTACTGCTGGCTGCCAGCCAGGTCTGTAACCCTGCCGCGAAGTCACATTTATTGGTGTTTCCCTGCAGGAAGCTCCTGTTTTACACTGATGAAAGTCATTATATTTTTGTTTGTTTAAAGCATCATTAAACCTGTAATCACAGTTGTGGCCTCACAAAACTATTCCATAATTCATATAAAACTCCCATAAAGCCTGACCTAGAAAGCAGCAGCATCTCTGTGCTCTTAAACCAGTCGTGGTATAGGAGAAGATCTGAGATCCTGGCTCTGTGTGGACTTGGGGCAAAACCACTCAGAGTAGAAAATAAATTCCTCCATTTTAGATATTCACAGGCTATTCGAGCCAAGTCAGTGCTCTACTGGAAGCTGTTTCAAAGTTGCTCATAGTTTGTATTTCACTCATCGTCATCAGTGAGACCCCTAAGGTCAAAGTCCACATTGCAAAGATTTTCACTGACCCAGCTCCTAGCCCTTGAAACATATGAAGGGTACTCAGAAGGAAAACTTCTGCTAGCCACATCTGGTCAACTGAAGACTAAGCACTTTGGCTTCCAAATGCGCTATAGCTAGCCAACTTCAACCATGTCCCTATTGATTTCACAAGAAAACCATCTAGATGTGAAGTGAAATGAACAGTTAACAAAATTGGAGATGACTATGATTAGGAAAAAAAAAAAGCCACCCAAGCCAAACCAACACACAAAAACAAAACCTGAAAAAGATAACCAGTAAACATGGAGAATATAGACCAGGCTATTATTTACTAAGTGTTCAGTCAAAACAATCATACTGCAATGCCTAATAAATAATTAGTGCAAACAAGTTTATAACAAATAAACAGATTCCATTAAAAATTACTTATCCTTTAAAAGAGAAACTCTTTATGAAGTAGATTAAATACAGCAGTGCCACAGCAAAATCTATCTTAAACAAGAACATGCCAGTTTTGATAATTGTTAATGTATAACATAAGGTTTGAGTTTCATATGCAGAAAAGCAGGTGTAAATATAAGAACTGTAATGTACATTTTTGGGAAAGGCATATTAAAGGGCCTTATGGATCAATCCTTTCCCAAAAATCTGAGTAGGAAACCATGCTCTTCTTTATACAGATTTCTCTACTTTGCAGCCTTAGGCAATCACATTGTAAGTAGAATCAGATCATTTTGCTGCCACATATTCCCCAGCCAATATTTAGAGCTTGAAAAGGTGATAGAATCCACAAGTTATTTTCCTATTAAAAAACCAAAACAAATCACAGACTCAAAAACTGTTTCTTCTCTTGCTGCATGGAGTCCTCAAATAGGAGAGAAAATGATTAGCACTGAGAGAACCCCGGGTGTGAATTTTCTATAATTTCTTTCAAGTAAAGCAATTGAGAGACTGTTTGTAATGAGAAATAGTTGAAAAGAAAAAAAGATTGAGGTATGACTTATAAGTTAACAAAACTCTACTGAGCTTTGGAATGCTTTATGTCTGATTTTTAAAAAAATATATATAGATCACTGAACACTCCTGCACCTCATAAATATTCAGGCTTGCCATAATATACTAATACTGCTTGATACAGACACCACACATACCACAGTTTTTTCCTAAAGAACCATTATGTCATTGGGGCTCTGCACTTGGAGGCTTTCTTTGTATGTGTTGTGTTAAAGAATACACATGCCCACAAAAGTATGTGCCAAAACTCTTACTAAATGAAAATAAACATCAAGACAAATTAATTTTTGACTTGTGAGAGACACAAGGAAAACTCAAATATTCAAATCCCTCACTGTGCCAAGTGAATTATCCCATGGATGATAGTGACAATACCCACATACTAGTTTTGAAGCATGTGTTTTAAGTTATCAGTTGGTAAGGGCTAGAACTAGTGATAGTCTACTACTCTAGCTCTTCTGAGCAAAATAAATATTTTAAGCATATAAACATACATAGTAAGAGCATTAATGTAGCATCACAGCTATAACCCTCGTGCAGTACTTTTCACCAGTACATCTTAGAGATCTTTATGAAAGAAGGCAAAGTCTTTAGCTTACAGATGGAGAAACTAAGAAGTGAGCTTCTGGAAGATCACAGAGTCAAAGGTTTGGGTTGGACAGGACCTTAAAGATCACCCAGTTCCAACCCCTCTTTCTTGGGCAGGAACATCTTCCACTAGACAAGGATACTCAGATCCCTATCCAGACTGGTCTTGAACAGCTCCAGGGAAGGAGACTCCACAACTCCTGTCATTAGGACATGGTTGCAGGGAAAGGGGGTATATGATGGGGCAAACCCAACCTGAATTAATTTGAAACAGAGAAGGTGCATATGGTGAGAGCATGAAGTAGTGGGAGAGGGAGCCCTTTTGATGAACCGGTTTGGAAATCCCTTCTGCTCTTATGTTCCCAGCGGCAGAGAGAACTCTAACATAGCTGAGGTACCAGATATTAGATCTCATATCCCAGGAAGAGTTCATGTACTTAATTCCTCTAAGTTGGGCTTTCACAATTCTAAAAGGAAGGTTTTTAATCTAATTATGACAATTCAAAGAATAAAAAAAGGATTAAAAAAATAATAAAAGAAAGTATTTCATGGGCTAGAAAAACAGAAGAGCAGTTAATGAGTTCTTAGGGATGCCAGAAACTGCATGTGAATAGCATATGTGACAGTAGCAAAGAGTCTGTGTGTGGCAGAAACAGATCTGATGACACTGATTCAAGAAATCACTGTGTTTAGGGATGTGCTTAGGCATGCATTTCACAGCTTTTATGTACAGGTTGTCTGCTAGTGAAGGGGGGCAGCCTTGCCTTTAAACCGAGCATTAAAGATATCAACTCACAGATAACATATACGCAGCACTAGAACCTCAAAAGTGACAATTAAAAATCCTTAAAATCTCTATGGATCATAACTCCAAAAGAAGAGAATAGGAAATTAGCATCATTAGAATGAGAATAAAATGTGGTAAACTTCACATCCTGAATCAAACAGAAAAGGAGTTTAAATAGAACACTAAGGAAATGCCATTTTATAAAGAGCAAATTGTTCCATTTTTCTTTAGTATATATTTCCCATTAGCTCAGCATTAAATGGCATCCACTTGTGGTGCAGCATTGCTCTTCTTAGCAGTCCCATATGCCACCTCTGTCTGCTGGACTGCATGCCCTAACAAGTGCGGATGAGGATGTGACCTAGTCAGGAAGGAGAGAGTTTCTTACAAAAGCAAATTATTTTTGCAGGCATCATCTAGAGCCCATAACTTTTTCATAGCACATTCCTGCTATGAAACTGCTACAACTTACATAGGCACAGAGCCCAGATTGTCAGTAAAGTTTTGAGCCTAAACTCTTTGGAGATACGAAAACTAACTTATTGTATTCATGGAAGTTCTCATGCTCCTTCTTTTTCAGTACATCTGCCCAGAATGTGCAATTAAAGCTCAATACTTCTGGTCCTTTCTTGCTAAATCAATCAATCCCTTCCTCATCAGGCTTGCTACAGAGGACAGGATTACAGCTACCATAGCAGCTTTACAGAGAAGCACCCGAGTGCTACAGTAAACTACTAGAGCTGGGTGAAGTCTCCAGCACGCCAGCCCTGTTCTCTTTAGATAAAGACAAAGCACATAACGTCTCCAGATCTTCTCCTGCTACTCAATCTGACACAGTGACCAGGTGACACTGCTACCCCGTGCAGACAATAAGCCACCCATCTTGAGACCAGATTGCTTTTCAAGTAAGTGACTATGCACTAGGCAGCAAACAGGTGCATTTCATAAGAGGAAAAATTGTTCCATTACTCCCCAGGTAACAACCATTAAGCTAAGGCAGATAATATTTTCCTTAGCAGATTAAGGAGAAGTTTATCCTAGTCCTTCACATACACTCTCCACACTGAGGGTTGTTTGCTGGCTCTTTTGAATCACAAAATTGTTATTGCTGTGTGGATTTTATTGTTGCTTTGCCAAAATTCATTTAGCTTTTCAACAGACTGAGTTCCAGCAGTTCAGTGTTGCATGGAAGCTTCGTGCCTCAGCCCGCTAGGAGGCTAATGCAGTGTGCCAACTGCTCCTAAGGATCATGGATGCATTCCTGGCACTGCCAGTTGGTTGGGGAATAGCAGACCTAATGAGAAAATCCTCCATATTTCAGTGCATCATAAATGTACCCACACACAGGGGTGGGTTTCAAAGGGTAAACCTAAAGTGTGGTGTGTACATGTGCTGAGACTTCCACACTGTATTTATCAGCTAAGCCCAGGCACTACAGAAGCCAGTCTACTTCTATAGCAGCCATGTCTGTGTGTGTGTGTGCATACACACAGCCCTCCCACAGATGACACTGCTGAACACATCATTTCCTGGGAGAACAGAGAACTTGGCCCCTAATAGCAAAACAACACAATGAGAGTCAAGGCGTGTTTGTTCTTTAATCCTATCTCTGCAAATGGCTTCTATGACTTTAGGATAATTCATTCAACCTCTTGAGGAATCAGTTTCCATTCTGTTACAGCAGAAGCATTAGGTTTTACTTCTGAAGTGAAAGGTGAAGGTCAGACTTTGGCATTATGGGGAATATAATAGCAGGGGAGTCTCTTCTTGCCTGCACTTGTTCTTACTTACTGTTTTCTTATTTCTAATTAAAATGTGGAAGTCTTACAGGTGTATGTAACTTATGTCTTTATTACACACTATTATATAAATGCATATGTCCAACAGCCTTGTGCACTGGCGTTTTCTGAGTACATTTGAATCATGGCTTTTATTTAAGAAAAATGTGCCCTTCTGGTCCTTTAGCTGATGAAAGAATTCTGTAAACATCAGAATATGCTTAGAGGTCAGAGTACAGGAAAATAAGAAACATCTCTCTCCTGACCCATAAAAATAACAGTTTTCCTAAAACGATTTAAATTTAAAGGTAACAAGACTACTTATGGAGGTTTTTTTAGTGCATGTAGTTCAAGCTGCTGGGCAGCAGAAAGCGTAAATAGAGCACAGATAGACACAAACAAACTTTAATGTGGATAGCAAAGATGAGAGCAACAAGAAATGAATGCTCACAGACTTCAGAGTTAGCAACCTGTACCCTCACTTAGAAGAAACATTTAACTCAATCTTGCAGAGATTTCTAGGACTTCCCTTGATTTTCTGTTCTTTACTTTTCATTTTAAATTTACACTTCAGTCTTTTGAATTCAAACAATTTCTTTCTCTAATTATTATAAATAAAATATTGAATCAAAAAACTGGAAGAAAAGAGACATATTTGAAACGAGAAATATGAAAAAATACTTGTCTATGTGATGTCTTGGGTTTTAGCTTTTATATTTTTCAGATTCTCTGCTGCTTAGTGTGTAACTCTGAAACTTCATATTAGGTGTTAGTAAGTTCTCTCAGGGTAGTTAGACAAAACAATCCCTTCCTAGCTAGAGAATCAAGGGCACCTGGTACCAAAAAGCATGAACAATGTTGAGGGAAAGGGGGCAAGCCAGGGGGCTGGGACTTCATAGCCTGGGGCTGTGGTTGGATAATTGACCCCAATATGTAGATGAACCAAAACTTTTAAAAAAGTGCAAAAACTCATGACCAGGATCCATCTTGGATTTGCTTTGGGTGTAGCCCCAGCCAGGCTCTGGCACTGCCCAAGGTGTATCCTTTCAATAAATACCTATATTATTCCTTTTGCTCTGTCCAGTCTCTGTTTCAGGTTAGCCTTTCTAGGCATCATACATATTCAGCAAAGAAAAGAATAATCTGTTTCAGTGACTAGCACACATTTCTAGGGTTTTTCTGCAACCAAATGAAACTCCTCTTTCATCCATGTTAACACCATTCAACTCATTTGGCATCAGGTCTGTTATGTGCAAATAAAACTCTGCAACCAGCAGCTCTTGAAATACGACACTTCAGTACCAACAGCTTTAAACATTATATTCCACTTGCTGAAATCCTGTATGCAAAGCTTAAGCCTGACCCAGGCATAATCTCTAGCTTGAAAGGCAAAAGCATATTTTAAAACAATATGCAGAAGAAATAATAGGCAACATTTTCATACAATGTGCAATGAAGACCACTGAGTTTAAAAACACAGGAAAACTCCCTCTGAAGAGCTACACACAAAAAAAATTCTAAATGATATCTCTTGTGTTTCAGGCTTTAAGATGAAATTGATATCAATCAAGAAAGAAACAATTTTGCTAGAATAAGTTTTCTACTGCGCATTGTTTCTCACACACCATCTCCTGTAGCAGCCTCTAATGAATTTTTAGGGGAAAGACAGAGGGGCCTGTGAATGAGTCAGCCTAAAGACTTGTATTCATCATACAACATTTATATTCCAATTCTCAGATAAACATTTATCTTCAATGAATGGGGAAATGATTCCCACATGTTTCAGAAAGTTCAGTGATTTGTATCACATAATATGAAACAGCTCTATGTTTCATGTTTTCATGCAATTCTTATCTAACACTGACCTGTTGAATTATTTCTCTATGATCTTGTAAACAATCTGAAAATGATAAATGAGCAGTGTGTCAGATATGCATGTAAGAGGACATGAAAATTTCTTTGTTCAAAGTTAAAGAAACTTTTTTCAGCTTGCTACAGCATGCTGTAATTTAGCTTTGAGCCAGTTATTAAACAAGACAATAATATTATAATGGAAATTGTTTAATATACATCATTAATAGTAAAGTGCCTGCTTTCATTGAAGTAAAAAAAATTGTGTGCTATGAGCAGTTTTGAAATGAATATTTGATTCCAAAGTTCCCTTGTGCATTTAATGACATGCTAATTTACATTTTAATTACTTCCTAAGAAATCAAAGCATTTGTTGACAGAAGAACATAATGTCAACTTCACGGTGCACTGTTGGTGGATAGTTAATGAACTTAATTAGATAATTAGTGATGTTAATTATCCTTCTATTATGAAGATAAACATGTTACACAAATGATGCTCTTTTCAAAGAAATATCATTAAATGTTTGCTTGTTTTAACTCAGTTAACTTGAAAAGCTGATAAAAGACCAACTGAGTGATTGGTAAGAAAAAGATTTAAGTAATGTTTCTGGCTTTACAATTACAAGTTCAGAGGTCTCTTAACCTCTTCATTCTGAAGAATGGGATTAAAAAGAGGATTAAAAACACCTTTTCTATTTCAAGTTATATGGGCCTTGGGCATAGAGGAATGCAATTAATCAACAAAAACAGTAGAGGACAGGCACGATCGTGTACAACTGGGAAGGCTCTGCATTTCTTGTAAAGAACAACAGCTATATCTACAGCTCTGAGGCAGTGTGTCTTACAGGAAACAGAAGTATGGTGCTTGTAACCTTGTTCAGACACTCATCCTAAAGAGCCTCAGGACAGGGCATAGAGAAGTTCTGACTGATTTCCAGCTGACTGAAATAAAATTGCTACAGTGGTCCTTTGCTGCTTTTTTACAATCAAAAACAGTCACAGTCACTGTTAACTTAAAAATTAAGTACCTATACCAGATTTTGACAGCAAAAATAAGCAGGAGGGGGAAAGGAGGAGAAATAGCAAGAGATCAAGAGGCTCACTTTGCAACAGAAAGTCAGTGATTTGAAGCCTTTGGCACTGTATTCAGTCTTACAGACCTTCCTGCTGGCAAATTTACCCAAGTCTGTCACCTGTAAACATCAAAAAATCAAACTTTGTACAGTGCTGCTCATGCTCCTGCATGACTACTTAGACTTCCAAGAAAATACAATTTCAAGAGCAGATCACTGCCATTCTACTACCAGAAATGTATTTATACTCTCTTTTCTAAACGATCACGCTTCCCAGACAAAGCCACAAGCAAAGCATGAGACAGAACAGTGTATTCAGAAATATGCAGAAAACACAGCTGCATTTGATGGCTAATTCTCATACTTGCCACCAAATAGCAGGAAATTGGCTTTGCTGATGATGGAGAACATAAGCAAAAGTACAGCAGAAACATGGGGTCTGAGCTTTTGCTGGAGTGAATAGCTTGAATTTTGCTAGTTCTTCCAAACTGAGGATTGGCTCTCAAAAGCACTATTCCTATCTTGTAAATAATCAAGGGGAAACATTTAAGAGGAGTATTTTGCTGCTTGTTTTTTGTTTGTTTTAATCTGCAGCAAATACTACTACTGCTTCAACCCCTTTCTTTATTTTTCAGTTGATAAAGGAATCAAGTTAATAACCCAGTAAACAACTCATGTCTTCTTTTTACTGGGCACACCTCTGAAATCCTGGGTGAATTTCTGCACTTCTCTCAGTAAACTTTACTTAGCAAGGAGCAACTCTTTTAATTTTACTATAGGACTTAAATTCTTTGTTCCTTCCTGTGTAGCTCATACTGTTATTTTCCCTTTAATCTCCATGTTTCAACCAGGTGTCTATTGCTGTAGGACATTAGTCCATAACTGGCAGAAGTGGAGACAGAGGCGAGTAAGGAACACAGAAGTCATCTGACAGAAAATGACACAAAATTACATTATAGCACTTTTTAAAGTGATTACCAAAGTCATCAAAAATACGAATTAAAAATCCAAATACCATTTAATGTAACTTTTTTAATGTAAGTGTATGACAGAAGAGGGCTGTTGAGAGGCAACCCGACATTTTCTTCCTCTTAGATTTCACCTCTCTAAAAAGTGCATCAAACTCTGAAAGACATGCTGGAGGGAGAAAGGAAAAGAACATTTGGAACTGTAGCTTCATATCTCATTGAGAAGAACAATTTATCAGAGCTATGGAGCTGTCAGTACTTGACATGATAAGGAATAACACCAAGTGAGTAATGTTTCTTCCAAACCCAGCTCCTTTAATTACAAGCAGCTTCCTTGCAGAAGAGAGACAGAAGACGTAGAAACACCAATTTCATGCACTTGTGCCTGAATAATGTCTCCGTGCTGCCTTTTCCAGATGGCAACCTTTTCACTGGAGGAACTAATGATGTGGGCATATTTAGGGAAAAACCAATAACAGAGTCTTTAACCTTCAACAGCAAAAAGCATGTTGTACAAAATGTTCCTTGGGATACATTTACAAATATCAATTACATTGCTCACTGAGGTGTAATCAGCTGTAATAATCAAAATTAATTTTAAAAAATAATTAAACAGACCCCAGGGCAAATAGTCAACACTCTTGTAGTATGACATCATAGTATACATATGTACCTGGGAAGAGCTTTCTCACTCTGTAAGCAGCAAAGTGATTTTAAGGAGTGAGAAGGATTCTGTGGCAGGCTGGAAAAACCCTGGCAGCTCAGTAAGGTACTACCAGACACATTAGCTGGGTGTCACAGTCTTCCTGGTCAACATACCTGGAGGTGAACCAGGCATCACCAGGCATAAAGCTAGAGGGTTAAGGCTCCCTAAAGTGAGCCTAATAACAGACTCACTGTCTCCTCAGGAGGAAAAAAAGAGGCCTTAATATGTTGAGCACCACATTAACACAAGCTTGGTTCAAAGCTCTGAATATTCTGTCGATGCATTTCTGCCCTACCCTATAGCTAGTTTCTCTACCCAGTACACTTCAAAAGTAACATCTATCTAGTGCTTTTTCTGTCTATTTTTGGCAATGCTAAGCAAAAACATGGAAATTGCCCTCTTTTTTAGCAAAGGAGGAGCTTAGGCATGGAAAAGATAGTTCACATCTTCATTGCTGACAGTAGGAATTATGCATACCCTCTAAACCCATTATATACCAATATAGATCTACCAATAGATTATATACCCTATCTCTAGGGGCTCAATTAAAATTTGGACCTTTAATGCTTCATATTGAGTAGAAAATGTAAGGACAGTGCTATGATAACACCTGGGCCTTTCTACTAATTCAGTGCCTGAAGGACAAGGTTTACAAAGGTGATGCAAGGCAACAGCAGCAGCAAAGCTGGCATCTCCTTACCCTGCTCCATGCCAAGCAGAGGCTGGAAGCACAAACATATCTGGGATGCTTAGGTTTTCCCCTGCCATAGTGCCATAATTGGGCCCTATGCAGAAAGTATGCATTATTAGACTATATGAACAGGCTGCCAAGAGAAGTCCTTCAGGCCATTATTTCTTTGTGATTATTTCTAGCAGCCTAGAAAAGAAACCTCAATTGCAATAACTGTCTAGTTTACAATGAAAATGTCAACCAACAGACATACTCAGAAGCCTCCCAAATCCAGAAAAACTCTCCAGAGCTATATGAAAGGCAGACCAGTAATAGACCCAGAAAGGACAAAGAACAACATTCACCTCTGATTTGCATGACGTTTCCTTTGTGTTTCGGCCAGGTATGAACCTAATAGCTGAAGAGAGGCTTTCACTCCAGGAATTGTGCTTGCTCCGGGACAGGCTTGGCCCTGCTTTATTCTGGAGAAGCTTCTTTTCAGATACTGCAAGGGAAAACAGATGAAAAAGCTTTTAAGACTTAAAGTTGAGCCTGCCAGGAAATAGAGACGTTCTAGCCCCATTTCACAAGACAAAACAACATGCAGTGTGTTACTCCAGATGAATAATTTTTTATTTTAATGAGAAGTGAATTAACACATACTTCTCAAGCTTTTATTTAAAAGCCTCACAGAGGTCTGCCATAGATCAATTTCATTACACAGACAGGAACTTTGAATCACTGCAGCACTACACACAATGCAATGCCCTTCTTTCAACCATATATCCTCCCTTTTAAATCTTCCTATGGATTACAATCATCTGAGATTTCTCTTTCTTGCAGTATATGATCCCTGTGACACCACCAGGTGATTATAGAAGGGCTGGGTTATGACACAGAAAGCAATCACAGCCCTAAATGAGAGAAACTGAGAATCTGCTTTCTCAGCAGGTGAGGAAAGGTATAACCAAGGAACAGCAGCTTTCCACCAGGCACCTCATTTATCACAGAGCTTTTGCTTACTACAGTGAGTGTTCCATAAAAGAACAGAGACCTAGCAAGTGCTGCCAAGCTTTTGTCATTATTTCTTCCCATAAAGGAGTGATCTCTGTTATCTTCATGTCCCTTTCTTTGTCATTTCCTTTTACAGAAAGATCCATCTTGTAAATGTCCTCCAGAGCCTGCCGCCTCTGAGAAATGAGCTGCTTCCAGATGATTTCTACTGCTCTCAGAGTCTCCTGGTGGACTAGGAAACAAAAGTAACACCAAAAAATAATTCTTCATTTATGTTTTCAAGTCAAGCAACAGGTAAAGCAAAAACATCTCGTTTGGAAAAGCACTGGTCCAGAGTAACTGCTGGAGTCAACGGAGTTGTTCCTCTTTGCCCATTGTCTCCATATGTTGTAAGGTAGACTAGTTAATCTAATACAGAAAACAGCAGGATATTTCTTTTATGATATTTCAACTCCTTGAAAGAAACAAGCAGGAGAAACACACGGTTTTAACTGGTTTCTACTTTGGAAAACCATGTAATCAGAATTTTAATGATCTTATTATCATGCATAGAATGCTAAAGCACGTAAAGGGCATCCCTTCCTGTTGCCAAAACATCACTGGAGATGGAAGGGCAAAGATAACCAAATTGTGTAACAATTTGACACAGCAGGAGAATACTGTACAAGGAAGTGCTGAGTTGCTTTGCTCTATTTCCCTGCAAACCAGACTGATTTGGTTGCATCTTAACCAAGACAATATATATTAAAAAATAAAAATAAAAAACCCAAAACACTGCTCTGCTGAAGGGTTCAGCTGACCACAGTGAATCCAACCCAAAATCTTTTCTGTGTTCTCTGAAATGCTCAAATACTTCTTTCTGCAAATAACAGACAGTCCCTGTATGGGCCCTGAAAAAAGAAAGAGTGCTACAAATAGTATATGTATCTGGCCTATTATACTGGCCATAACATGGAGGAGAGATCTCCAAACTGATACCCACTGCCCCTGAGGATGCTGGGTGTGATTTTTAAATGAAAAGGCTTGAGGCAAACACGAGTAATTTTTTAGAACGACTTTTCTTTCTCTTTGCTATGCCTGCACTGCCTGTACACCAAAGAGGAAATGAGTGGCACTTGCACAAGCTGCTCTGATAACTGCTTAAGACAGGTATTTTCCTTCTCTCTAAGCCACAGGCAGCATGTGCCATAAATTACCATCATCTGGAGTAGGCAGGCTGCCCTTTTCCTCTTCACTGGGTGCAAGGAAAATTTGGTGATAAGAAGCCAGCTTTGGTTTTGCATCCACCCCAAAACCTTCTGAACAGCTGTGACAAAGGGAAAAAAAGAAAAAGGAAGGCAGGTGAGGAAACCACACTTAGAACAAACCGAGAACAGTGAAAGAGCTACAGGTGCTTCTGCACATCCAGTCATACTTGATTCATTTAGTAGATGAGTATTTTCAGGTTTAAGAGCTTATACCAGTCATGTAATACCACGGAATTTTCAGCAAGTGGGAACTTAATTGCCAGTCTGGTTTTCAGAGCAATCATCATGACCCTGTAGATCACTCTCTTGTATGTGCCTTATCCCTGCACTTTACTGCACTTGTATCTACCATTCACCTCAATTAGAACACAGGGTGTCCTGATGTAGCCAGTCTGCATCCAGCCTTCTTGCACCTCCCCCGGGCATCTTGCACTTACTTTGTCTCTCTGAATTCCTTTTCTAGAGGTATCTGCCACTGTGTGGAAAGCAGTGCCTTGCTGTACCCTACACTTGAACTGCTTAGTCTGAGTTTTTTGTATCAATGATGATTCACTCCGTTTCTGAAGCACAAAAAAGCTATAAAATTAGCACCATGGATACTATTAGCATGCAGATGTGATTATTGAGAATATCACCATGGCCAAGAGAACTTCTTCTTTGGGACTGGGGGCTGTGCCACAATCTACCAGTCAGGAGCTAAAAGACACTAGGAACATCTGTACAGCAGTAATACTTAAAAAAAAAAAAAAACAAACAAAAAAACCAGAAACAGGTTTGCTTAAGGTATCTAGACAATCTGGAGTTTGCCACAGAACTGCTGTCAATAATAGCATATGTAGCCACTAGCAACACACTAAGTTCTTTCAATTCCGAACAGGCCCTACTATCTGGGAGAATAAAATCCATCAGTATGCAAAGCTGCCATTTTTATTTCTGATTTTCTTTAAAATATCACAGTTCTGATACCCTGGATTTGCTATGTTTAGCTTTTGGATAACAAACTCTTCTGTACTTTAGTATTTTTAAAAAAGATTTTTGCTCTTATTCCATAAAAGCAATCCTTACCCCATCTCTAAACCCATCTGGGTTTAGCCTGGAAATTATTATCTGACTGGAATAAGAACATCCAGAAAAGACCTCAGGAAGTGAAGCTTATTTCTGGTGTGATACTGTATTAATGGATTCAATTCAGACCATCAAAGCAGTACAGAAGATTATCATTGAAACAAGAAACATTAAGGCGAAAAATGCACTTGTTAATATATGCTTTTTTTTCACAAAACTAAGCTTCCAAGGTAACTCCCCAGCTTACATTAGCAAGCGTACATCTGTTACATCAACATCTGTAAGAACAGCAAACATAGGTATGGATGTTGTAGTCCTACACAGTGGCAAAGGACAAAACTCCCAATGTCAGAGCAACTGAAATGTTGCAGCTCAGACCCAAGTAACAATAACACAAAGATCCATTCACAGTTCTACATATGCTTTAAATGTACTCACACACAAATGTCTGCTAAACATCTCACTAAATTACCCCATGCAGATGTCTCAGAGAATGGCTACCTACATGATTGTGGAGTTATCCTAGCCCACATCCCAGGAAGATTTCCAGATGCTCATTTTCCTGATGGACTTGTGAGCCAGCTCCACTGAAATCAGTTCAAGCTTGTTAACTGCAGTTACTATTCTGAATTGAGTAGGCTGCTGGAAATGCTGGATCCAGCTCAATCTCGGCTTCCAGTGATTCCCCAGACTGGATATTTGCCCAAATTATGTGACATCTCCCCCTCTGCACCCACTTCTGTAGGTATAGCTCAGAGACATAAAGAAATGTAACAAGATGAACATTTGTACCTGCCCGAGTTCAGTTGGCAAAGGCAGTACATCAGGCAGATGACAAAATTACTATTTGAGTTGTAAGTTGCAAAAATAATGTCCCACTGCTCTTGCAGAACGATGAGAGTATTCAGGACATTTAACTGTTCAGGCAGTGATTGTTGTGGTCTGGATAGGCAGTATAGGATGGCTCTGTTTAAGCAGCTGTACAGGGCACTGAGCAAAACTTCCTTTTGAGAAGCAGAGGTTTCTAAGACCTGTGAAAACAAAATAGCAGAGTGCTTAGCTTGCTCGAAGAACTTTCTGCCCAAGGAGAAAATCCTCCCACTCCTCCCACTTCATTTAAGCCGTTGGAAACTTATTTCAGCAAAATGCCCCTGAACTACCTGTTAAATAAAAAATCTATTTTCCTGTATTTCTGCTGAAGTCCCCAGAACTGTGGAAGAGATTAATTTATCCCACTTCAGCAATGTGTACATAGCCAACAGACAGTGTCACAAAAGAGTTAATTATCCTTTCTTTATGCTACACCATCTATCTCTAATTATAATTTACAGCTGTTATGTTCTCATGCAAAAAACCAGGAATAATAACAATCACCAAATGGATTACAGCCATCTTCTTCAGAATTGCAGTATCATGACCTCAGTGTAAAAAACCAGCTCGTTACAGCATGTTGATAGAAGTTGGGGAGAAAAAATAGTGACTCACCCACATAATCTGTTTGGCAATGAAGATCAGGATTTGCTTGGGGTCAGCAGCAAACATTCCGCTGTTCAGCTTCTCAACCAGCTTCTGAACAAAATAAGCAATATTCATCATGGATAGGGGTGCAGCTGATTCTGAAGTACCATGAGGATCACTGCTCCCTGGAGATGATATAAAAGGGTTCATTATTCCATAACAAGAGGAAATGAAAAAAAAGTGAAATGTGAGATTACCAGAGCTGAGAAAGAACAGTCTCATGCCATAATATCTCAGAGATGGGACATGTCTAAGAATACTCTAGGTATAGCAGAAACACCTTACTCAGCCTGGAAATGACAGCTCCATCTTAAGGATGGAACCATCTCACTAAAATGCTGTAATGAAGAGCTGTTTAACTAACAACTCAAAGGAGAGCAGCAAAAACTAAGTTCATGGGGCTGTTTCCAGAAGCATTCAAGGATAAACCTAGGTTTCTTCCTACATACACTCTTTTTAATATTCAGAATCTCTTCTCAAAAAGAAAAAAAGGAAGAGGCTCTCCAGAAAAATTACAAAATTTCAATAACTTATGCAAACTGGCTTACAGCAAGATTGAATGGACAGTGGAGCCTGCTGAGCTGGACTGTCCTTCTAGCTATTGTTTCCAAACCTTTCTAACAATTACGCCTAAATATCAGTTAGCATGATATTTAAACAATAGTTAAACAATCTGATTCTCACCACTCACCTCTTGGTCTCGTTTTCCCCTCGCCTTGGCTGGCAACCTGAAAGACATCCATAGCAGACAGCAGAACTTTTGTCTGAAAAAGTCTCTTCTGCTCACTGGTGGCATCTTTTGGAGAAGCCTATACAGTGATGGCATACACATTAGTACAGCAGGAAAACAGGAAATCTGACTCAACTTCACTTTCAGCAAGAGTGCATATGTGGACAGCTACTGGACAACAGATGAGATGGCAGAACTTTATTCCCAGCTGGTAAACCAGGAAATCTTGCACAGGACTACATCATCATGCTGATAGCCAGCGCAGTCACCCTCTGCACACTGAACAGAATCGAGGTTTTGCAAAGGGCCAGAATTTGGCTCTTTGGGAACAGGTGGTTCCCAAAAGGTCTTGTGGGTCAGGGCCATTGAGCTCCATTAGCAGGCTCAGGATTCAGAGAGAAATACAAACTCTGTTTTAACTGTACCAAACCTTGGGATAGTATACATCAACCTTTAGGGAGCTGTTACTCCATAAGAGGATTTAACTCAGTACAATTGCAGTCAAGCTTATGTTCATTACTATTCATATTACTAAGCTAAGTCTTCATCAGAATACACATCTGGGACACCTGGACTATTGACAATTTGGAGCTGAAGCCTAAATTTTTCATTTGCCCCTTTCTTCAGACTACTCTGGTTCTCTACTTCTCTAGAATGCTTTGGGTGGTTGAAATCTATTATCAAGTCTCAGCTGCTCCAGCTCGTATTAATCTGTACTTAAAGTGGAGACAGATTTTTTTTGTTTATTTGAGAACTGACATTTTGTTATCTCAAAAATCAGTACACAGGATTATCCATGTGAATTTTTCTGTTCTCAACAAATTCAAAGGGTGCCCTAATGACAAGTAGGTATTACTAAGGAGAAGTTTTTTTCACACCTTTCTTCACCATTAAACATAACTTGAAAAATGTCTTTTCTGTTTTCCAGGGACAGCACTTTCTTAGCTCACATTAATGCAGAGGAATTAGAGAAATCCTTTCCTTTTGTCATTGTTAACACTTTTTTTACTAGGTCGCTAGCAGGATATGTCCTGTCCTTCCACCCCCAGTGCAAGGTAGAACAGCAAAACCTGCTGATAGAGAAACCTCAAGAAGCAGCTCAAGGGGATGTCCTTGCTTGTTTGCTGGGATGTTGAGAAGAGTGTCCATCAGGAGGACTCGCACAAAATCCCACACTTGTTTCTTGGCAGGGTGTGGTAGGAGTGGGAGAGAGGAGGGAGCAGCACAGCCCTTCCCTTCGGCAATGGCTGGACCATCAGGAGTCAAAAGTCCTTCAGACCCACCCTGTGAGAGCAGACAGCAATACATTTTCAGTCTACTGTAAATTGAATTTTTTTCTCCTAGTGACCCACATCTGGTCTGAAGGGCTTATGCTGGCTCCTATACACATACCTTGGGTGGTCCTGAATGAAAAGCAAGCATAGCCAAAGTTTTCAAGAAGTCAGGACAGTGCCACACGGGGTCCTGTGTATAACTGTGATAGATCAAGCACAGAAACTCGATAACATTCCCGGGATAGGCAATCGCCCAGGAGGCTTCTGCATCTGCAATAGGCTGAACAGACAAATGTGCATCTGGTCAAGGCAGCAGTCTTCTCATTCATGAAAGATTATCTTTGTTCCTCTTTAGGTATTCCTAAGCAAACCTGACACAGCCACAAAAGTCAGGCAAGGCACCAGTAGCCAACCCCCACCTTGCAGACTGAAGATACACTCAACCAGAAAGGTGACATATCATCATCAAGAATGAAAAAATGGAGTAGTGTTGTGGGCAAGATCTGTCTCTGGTCTCTCTTAAACTGAGCCCATCACATCCTGTGCTACATAACCAGTAGTTGTTGTGCCTCTTGGAAGTCCCTGCTCACTGTCATGCTCAGTATTGCCCTCTGGGGCAGAGCAGGACTTACAGGTAAAGGGGGTTACAGGTAAGGGCTGTCACCAACATCTGTCACACCTGGGCTCTTTATTCAGCCATTCACACTGCACTGGCCTTGCAACAAAACACTTACCTTGTCCACAGTGAATCTAACCATTTCCAGCAGTAACACAGCTGCCTCTGCACACAACCCAAATTTGAAGACATTCTCTGTAAGGTGGTTCTGCAAGAGCCACTGCAGCATAGACTCAAGATCTTTCTACACAGGAGGAAAGATATTTCATTATCTGGAGGAATTATATATGATACATCAAGAACAATGCCTACTGTCTGTAAATCAGAACAAACCCAACATGTGTCTACCTCCAGCAGCTCCTTCCTCTCCTATTAAATTTGTAACATTTAATACCTGCATGAACAAGGTTGTTCGGAACATAAATTTTCTTAAATCAAAGTTAACTAACCTAATTTTAAAAATATGAATAGTTTTTATTATCACAAAACCCAAGTAGGGTTAACTTGCCTGAGAATCGTCTCAGGGAAAAGGGCATAAACGATCAAAATAGTAATGCAATAGTAGCTTCAGATGCTTGTCTGCTATTTTTTTTTTCATACCTTGACTGCTTCAGGTGGTTCAGACTGTGGAGTTGCCAGAAAGAGCTCTGCCACCACTAAGTAGATCTCAGGGACGTGAACATGATCAGTCAGACATCTTTGCAATACAGAAAATCCAAAAATCAAGAAGTAGCCATTGTCAGGGACTGGAGGATGACTTTTTAAATTATCTTTAAAGGAAAAGAAAAGGAAAGTGTCTAAAAATAAATGTGATATCAGCAGAAGGATTACTGACACAACTTTATCCTCATTTGTCTCTGTAACTCAGTAGTCTACAGTATCAACAGTTTAAAAAACACCCCCAGACTAATAGATAACAAATCTTCCCACTATCACTTTTCTTAAAGGTCTTTCTCCCTGAATTATTGCTCTTCCTTTCTCCTCCCTTTCTCAGAACCCCAGGTCTAATTATCAAAAAGCAGGCTGAACAAATCTTTAAGAAACAAAAGGTTTCAGAGCACAAGCTGACATCTGAACACCTTACAGGCTTATCAGGTAGCCTGATTTCCTGCAACACGAAAAGGCCCATCTCCCTGCAGATGCTAATCAAAATTGCTAATTACCTGCAAAGGCTTTCCACTTTTCAGCAAAGAAATGCTGAAGTACCAGGACAAGTTTGTGCTAGAAGGTAATTTAAACCCTTGGTCTACTGAGATCAGAGGGAATTCTCCTTTCATGTACACAGTGATCTTCTACCACTGAGCTGGATCAAGGCAGTGATTTGGGAACGTTAAACAAATACACATACCCATCAGAATATTCAACCCTGCAGAGCTTTTCTCCAGCCAACGCCCAGCCACTATCCCCTCCTTGAATTTGTTCAGCAGCAAACGATCGTGGAGGAAGCACAGAAGGAGTTTGATTCCCAGGACAACTGTGCTGAAGTGCAGGTAGCTCTGTGTGAACAGCAGAAACCAGTCTGGCCCCAGTGCCAAAAATGTTTTTTCTTTTTCCCTAGGACAAATAGGTAAATGAAAACACATGGAAGGGAACATGATGGAAGACAGAAAGGAGATATTATTTAAAATTATCTTGAAATTATTTAGAAGCTCGTGTTTCTCTAGAAAAAAAATCTCATTAAAGGTGTACCACAACAGAGAATCACAAAGATTTAACAATAGACTCATCCACACAGATGAAGTCATTAAATTCCTTGTATTACTGTCAGGCAAAGCAGTTCATTAATATGAAGCCTTTTCTGAGAGTGTGTATTGATAACTGAGGCAAACTACATCACAGACTAGACCTTTCAAGTTATGAAATTCAAAATCCTGGTTTAAATTTTCAAGCTCAAGATGTGCTATCTAATGAAAATGCACTGTTGCAGCTCCTAGCACTATAAAATCTGCCTTCCAGTTATGAAAGGTAGAAATATTATAGCAGTATTCTTATGGTTATGATAGAGGGGTGCAAGTAATCCTACATTAGATTAACTTGATTTTCAGAGATAGATGGGATTTCTTCAACCCCATGCTATGCAGAAGAAACATCAATATCCAAGTTCCCCCTTCATCATATTTCCTGAAAACATGGGACTTTTTCCAAAATGAATATCAGATGTGTGATCAGACCACACAGCTACGTGAATGCCAGATAAATCACTGACAAAAAAACTCTCTGAATCCAGTCTGCTTTCACTTAGTATTTGTTGAAATTCAAATATTATCAGTGTGTTCAGTCCTGGTTAAGCATCAGGAAGAAGAAAAATCTGGAAGACAGGGACACTTAACTTCCTAAATGTTTCTACTTACTCAGAGGACAGGTGAAGTTTGTCTGAGCGTATTACATCTAACAGCATCTTCAGTAGCTGGTTTCGAAGACAGATTGTCTTTCCAGATGTTTGGTTTAAGGCTACAGATATCAGAAAGTAATAAAGAGCAATGAAGAGACACAACATGTTCCATTGCTTTGATGAACAATTTTGTTTGCACCAAATTAGCCCTGTAGAAGTACTTATATGAGGGGGTTTTTGCAGGGTAAAATGATGCAGACATCAAATTTTAGACATAAGGATTCCTGCTAACTTAAGAAACAACCTGTGCTGACATTGCCAAAGTCCTCATTTTAGAGTTACTTAAAACTCGTTCAGACTGCATGTTGAACAATATCCCACAGGAAGCAATCTCAGGTTAACTAAAGAGGAAAATGTAACCAGGCAATCTGGCTTGTATTGCCGAGTTGAGATGTCTGTATACAAACTACAGTTACCAGGATCTCCTTAATATGATCTGTTGTTTAGAGGTGCAATAACAATAAAGCCTTAACTGAAAGATCACAGTGAAAGGCCCAAATGACTGGATGTTCCTCCGTGTGAACCTGACAAATACATCGATATTTTAAGAGGTGCAGAGCTCCACATTATTATATTTGCTACAACTGTAAGGGTAGTAAAGTCTTCACAGAAAATACCACTGAAATTTTATTCCTTGTAACAGCCCAGCAGGTTGGTTTTGGGGCAATTTCAATTTAATGTCCTTCCTCTCTGTGTATATCTGAAATCCAGCATTGTGTTGGCTCTGGACAATGCAGCCAACATACTGCTGGTTTATTAGCAGAGAGAACAAAAGGGTCACCTCAATACAGACTGTCCCTTTCCATATGAAGAAATTTGAATTTTGCCTCATCCTGCCATAAGAGGCAGAAGCACTAATGCTGCAATTAGGGTTCATCAGGTCCTGGGGAAGGAGGGAAATACTGTAGTTACCTATTACAACACATACCCCAAAGGCAGCCCCTCACCTTCAGTGGGCCTCTCAGCCACACTATCCAGGTAAATCTGGTTTTCATCCACAGTAGAAGGTTTCAAGGTGTAAACAAGGAACAATCCAATCCTTGCAGAGGAGTAAGCAGTTGAAGTCAACAGAAAGATATTAATTTGATTACTTGGAGATTATATGCAAAGCTGAATACTGGTTAACAATGACTTAACAACCATCATTAGAAATTCTAGTCACTTCAGAAACAGGATGAAAACTTCATAAACTAGGAAGTAAATTAAAAGGCCACAGAATGTGCTGTGTTGGAAGGCATCCAGCAAGAATCACCAAAGTCCAACTCCCGGCTCCCAGCAGGTGTGACACTCCAAGAGTCACACCTGTGCTAGACTATTGTCCAAATGTTTCTTGATCTCTGTCAGCCTTGGTGTCACCACTTCCCTGGGGACCCTGTTTCAGTGCCTGACCACCCTCTGGGAGAAGAACCTTTTTCTAATGTCCAACCTAAATCTCCCCTGACAACTTCAGGCCATTCCCTCAGGTCCTGTCCCTGTCACCACAGAGCACAGATCAGTGCCTGTCCTTTCTCTTCCCCTCACAGGAAGCTGTAACTGCAGTGAGGTCTCCCCTCATCTCCTCCAGGCTGAACACACCAAGTGAACTCATGTACTCCTCATCTGGCTTCCCCTCAAGGCTCTTCACAGTCATGACCCTTCTTAAGATGCTCTCTAATAGCTTAATATCTTTCTTCTATTGTGATGACTGAAACTATCTACAAATTGAAGTAAAATACATTCTGTTATGGAAACGTTTTCTCTACTTTAAAGGTCTTTCACCAAGAGGAAAGAAATACTGAGTAAAGCACTCAGTTTATATGAAAGATTCTGAGCAGCCTGTGGCATTCCAATATCAGTGTTATCATCACTTGGTTTCCAAGCATATAGAGGAGAACAGAGAAACCTTAGCAGGTCCACTGTGAGGTGGACTGGCACCCTTTTTTCACCTGTAATTTGCTTTAACACATTATCTGGTCCTAGGGAAAGAAAGATTAACATGATATTTACACATTTAGTGAAAGTGCACAGTCTCCCCTGCCCCACAAGATATTTCTTAAGGGACAGAACACCAGTTGTTCTACAGGAATGGCCCACACAGCAATTCCCTCTAGAAGTCCAAATTTGGGACCAGCAGAAACTCCAGCTCCTTTCAGTTCTGCTGAGAGCTTGTTACAGTCTCTGCTGTCCTGGAGCCAGAAGGACAGGGATTGTCTGTCCACTCCCTCAGCACTCATGGGCCTGACAACTAATCATATTATCATGGAATAGAAAATCATGATTGTTTAACAAAAAATGTTCATTCACACTCCTTACAACACGACAGATTTGATAAAATAAATCCATTGCTCTCACCTGTCTCACCACCTATATAAAAAAAGAACAAAGTAATTCCTACAAGCCCAGGGTAGGAATATACATACAGGTAACATATATCCAGGAGCATACGTTCACAGAAGAGCTGGCCAACACCAAGTTCATGTATTAGCTTACTCCACAGTTAACTATTAGAGCTGCTCATACTCTCCAACAGAGCAAAAGGCAGAGTCCACAGATATGACACGCAACTCTGTTTCTACATTTTATTAAAAAGAGAGCTTTAGAAACAGAGCTGCCATCTGTGCAGTGCATTTCCCTAGGAATTAAGTGTCTGTAGACAGCACTATGTGGACCTTCCTCAGTTCATAGGCTACAGGCTGATAATATAATATGAAGCAGTGCTTACATTCTGTGAAGAGCAAACAAGGGTTTAAATGCTATGCTTCATGAAATCCTGACTAACGTAACTGATTGAAATTCAGGAACAAAAAGGATTGTTACTGGGATATAAGCCAAACCAATAGGATTAGGTACACAGTTCTTTGGGGCCAAATTGTCATACTGTAGTGATACTTTAGGGACAAGGCTTTAATGAAACCAAATATTAAATACATCTTTGAGTAATCCCAGTCATACCTACAGAACTGTCTGTGCCACCATTATAATAGTCATCACCCAATTCACCTTCACACAAATATAAGGTTGGAGTGAATAAAAAGTTTTTATCAGTTTTTCACCAGGGGACCCTTCAGTTGCCAAAGTTCTGGTGTTCTACTAAAGACAAGGCGAGGGAAGCTCTACTGTCGAGCTGTGTCTAACACAAGTCCAGCTCGTCTGCCATCTGAGGAAAAGCTAAAGACCTTGAAGATTACCTGAGAACATCCCTTGTGTTAAAGTATCCTTGCAAGAGATGGGACAGAATAGTGCAGGCCACAGTGATCTTGGAGCTGCTGATTTCAGGATCATTGAAAAGGAAAACAAGCTTGGGTACCATTTGCACCTGGTAGGCAATTGCAACATTCTGACATGCATCTCTGTAACAAAAGCACAGGGACTATTAAAGGCTTCTCCTGGAAATGACCAAATTTGCTGCGTTTCAGCTAAAAGGATTCTCAAGTTGCACTGATACTTTGCATTTTTGGCTTCTAATATTGTCTTTATAACATTTCAGACACTGTCAGACAAATTGAAATGTGTCAGTGATGGAGACCTGAAGACTACTTTTTGTGTACTCTTCTCTGCCCTCTCCCCCAGAAACTGCTGCATTCCAAGTTCAAAAAAAAACATTTCTGCATTTTCAAGCAGTGAGTTGATAGCAAAAAATGCTATTCCTGTAAAACTTAGCAAGGGGCACCAGACAGCTCTGTACACAGCTTTCTGCTACCAAAAAAGCAGGAATCTAGCTTTACTCATCCCTTCTGCCATGCTTTGTCTCTTTAGATACATTTAATTCCAGTCCAGATGATTAAGAATATTGATTAAAGGATTATGTTTTGATTTTAAAAGCAACTTTGGTAATAATTTTTAAATATTAAATTTAAATATTAAATATTTTTTAAAAATTATTTCATAGTCAATTCAAACACTCAGATTTCCCCTCCCCAGCAGATATTTAAACTATCATTGTACAGCAGTGATTCCATGTGAACCAAGTAACCAGATATCTTTTCCCAATGTGGCCCCAAAGTCATCTCAGGGGCTGATCAAATCACTAACTCCAGGCTTGAAGGAGCAATACAGGAATGATTCACTCCTAGAATCCACTGATTCCAGCTGGGATTAGACCCTTCAAATCCACCTCAGAGCTCCAGCTTCAGGTTACAGATGAGTTTGGCCCACAGGTTTGTGATTTTACCTGGAGGACTTCAAGATCTCCACAAGATGGGAAAGAAGAGCAAGGTCAAGATTTTCTGGTGCTTTCATCCAAAGCTGAAAGACAAAGGAAAGCAGAGGTTTTACTGCTCTGCTGAGCTGCGAGAACAGTAACTGCATCAGAGAAACAGTTAAAACTCGTTTAGGGAGGAGAACATGATAAATTTTGAGTGTTTCTGTACTGCAGCCTGCAGGCACTGGGAAGTCCCTGCTGGAGCAGGGAACTGTAGCTCCAGTTCTAGCCCTGGGGAACAGGCACAACACACAACCCCATCCCAAATCCTGGATCCAGGAGATGCTATGAACAAACCAAACATTGTATTATAAAGCCATCTTTAATACAGCCAAACCCACAGAGTAATATGAACAGTTTTACCTCAAAGTTGCAGAGAACATACTGGAATGCACTATAATTCTTGATGACAGAAGACTCAAAGCCCAGCTCAGCTGTGCCCACTAGGGAGAATATTAACTGCAAAATCCTGTTGTTTAGCAGCTGAGTCTTCCTCTTCAATAGATAGCTCAGCAACTGAAAAAGGAAGAATGAATAACTATCTGCCAAGTATAAATCTATATTTATAAACTAACACATAATATTTCTCTTTACTTCAAGACCAACATATAGTTTACTCAGATGTAGCAGTCATGCATGCATGCATGCATTTTGCATAAGCATCATGAAGAGAATGAAAATTTCAGTCCAGACATAAAATTTCATGCAGGAAGTGTAAGGATGAATTTTTGAAGGTGCTTGCCAAGTCTGTGTCATTGAACAGGAAGAAAATACATATTATGTTGAATGTAATTTTTAAAAAGCAACAGACAAATATAACTGTAAATAATCACAGTAGGTGTTCTATGCTATTCTTCATGGATGCATTCTTAATTGCTTACAAATGGTGTTAATTTAAGAAATATTAATTTTTCCCTCCCCAAATGAACAACATTTGTGAAACATTGCCAGTTTCTCGACTGAGCCTACCTTTGATTATCCAACAGTTTCCACATACTGTGAGAAGAATGTTCAGAAAGACATTACATTTTGAACAAGTTGGGAGGAATAGAAATCAATTTGAAAATACATATCAAAACACATTTATTACTTGGCTGTTAAAAGAAAAGCTTCACTCCATTGCAATATGGTGATCAGTCATATGGAGAGAACACTATTTACCAAAAAATCAAAAGGAGCAGATCATACACAATATAAAGGCAGGCACTGACCTACAAGAAAGGATTGGACAAGCAATATCTAAATAGAATAAATACATTCATATAAATTGTGATCAATTTATGAACAATTTGCATGTTGGGAAAATGGAAAGTTTATAATAAATCATTCAAGAAAATCTAATGTTAAGAGTCTTGTTTGGAACTTTCTATATTAAAGAGTCTTTGTTCCTTCAGAGTTCTCTACTTCGCCTACACAGCACAAAGTAAATGACACTAAACTGAAACTTCATACTTGAGCCTCAATCCATCCAATATTACATATATAGACTTTACATGCAACCAAAATCTTCAATCTGCATGGCTTTCAGGTTTAAAGATTAATTTGAGACGGATCTAATCAATGAAATTCAGGCAGCACTTATTTATATATCAGCACAATTCCTCATACACAGTGAAGACTGAGCCAGAGGAATTCACTGTCAGCCCCACACTGGGTGGTCTGTAAAGAGCAATCTCAGGCTGTATGAGCCAAGGGGAGGGAGAAAAGCTGCCTGAGAAGTGGTCTTCTGTGTGTAAGATCAAGTGTTTTGGTAAAAGGTGAAGAGTGACAGTCACAAATCTGCTGCACTGGCTTATTTAATTAAATCGTGTCTGATCAAAAGGCATCTGTCCCCACATTTCCTTCAGCAGATAAACTGTTACAGAGCTTCCCAGGGACGGTAAGCACAGGATATAGAGCACTATCCTGCACCCCCCTCCTAACTTACCAAGTTCCATCCACAAGTGGCTATGGCCAGGATATGTTTGGTTCATTCCCATCAGTAGATCAGGGGATAAATATCTACAAGGGAAAGACTATAACCAGAGTGAATGACCAAAAGTGTGTCTACCTGGTATCCATGGATGTGCTTCATCAGTTTTCCACTCAAGGGGCTACTGTTGAGGATGGAGTTGAGGACTTTGACAGCTGCATACATGGTGTGGTCATCACGGGCCATGGCAATGAGACCCAGGAGAATGGCAGGGCCTCCAACAAAGTTCAGGCTGGTAGCTGCTGGAGAGGACTGGAACACTCTCACCCCTAGGAAATTGCAGTGTTACTTTACCAGGAAGTTACACAGACTAAATCTATTATTGGACAGAAAAATCTCCATTCTTAAAAGAATATTAAACATTAAGACAAGTGCATTTACCATATTGGCCCACAGCAACTGACCCAATAGTCCGCAAGGAACCTGAGAGGTGTCCAGAAATATTCTTAGCTAGGAATATTGGAGTTGAACTGTCCCGAGAATTAATCCCAATCTGAAACAGATAAAAGGCATTTTTAGAAAAACTTTGGTAGTATCAGAGACACTAAAAGTAACACATGCATGCTCTAATACTTTTGATTATTTTATTACTTTTAGACTATGAAAACCATCTTTTTTCATAAAAAGTTGATTGTAAGGACAAATATTCACCCACCAACAACATCCCACAATGCCACTATTTTCACATATCCATAGAACTGGTAACAGCAAGAATAATAGAATAGCATGTGAAAAGTCCTTATGAAGGCATTAAGAAAACACAGGCTGAAAAGAATTATCATAAAACCTGAAAATTATGGCTTCCTTCCTGTTTCAAAAAATGCTTTTAACATTGTGAGCACACTGTCCAATCTATTCCTCTCCATAGGTGAAAATTAACCTATGAGTAGAACAAAGTTAAGGAATGGAAAAAGAAGTGGGGGAAAAAAATCACTGAAGGTCCATAGGCAAGACAAAGTCAGAAACTCGGCTCTAGGAAACTGATTAGAAGCCAGAGAACACTTGTTTAAGACAATGGGAAATTGTGACCTCTTTGGCAATCAGCCGACCATCCACTTCATTGTAAGAGCTCTTTATATCTTGGACTGTAGTGAGAGATGAGCACACAGCATTGATTCCAAAAGAAATCTTGTCTTCTGCCACCAGAGGTGCCATAGTATGATCACTGCACTGGTCCTCACCTAAAACAAGAAAGACTCTGAATGTCTGAAGGAACTTTGCTTGTTCAATATGCAAGACAGGAGAGAGGCAGGTGAAAAACAACTGGAGGAAACTGATGTTTAGGAAAGAATTTTACTTTGTCTTAACTATAACCAGAAAAAAGCATTCATCCTTTGCAACACAGTCCACAGCAGCTTGGATCACCAACAGTTGTGCTTGGCTGTGTCCTCTGGTCACTGCTTTGCCTTGATTCTATATCCTCTCAAAACATCTCATGAAGCTCATAAATGTCCAGAATAAACCTCTCTTTATTTCCTCACAATATAAACAAACTTTCTGGACATAGAAAACATTTCAGAGGCCTTCTGTGTTTCTGGTAACATTATTGGGGTACCCAGAGTAAAGATTTGTGTGGTAGGAGAGCAGAGGCAAAAGTTCAGAGCTTCCAAATCACATTTGGGAAGCTTCTAAAAAGTACCAGATTCAGCAGTTTATTACGAAATTTTGATATACATTTTTAAAAAGAATTTTCTATTCTTGCTCACACTTGGAAAATCTACATGTACCTTTATTAAAAAAAAAAGTCAAGTTGTATTTTTGACAATTTTATAGACTGGGAAAACAGCTGACTTAAAAAACTGTTTACTAGTGCTGGTGACGTAGCCCTTTTAGGCAAAAAATTAGTTCACACACCACAGGAAGATGAACTATAAATAAAATGCCCCAAGACTGTGTCACCATTTCCCTTCCAGCAGGACTTGGTCTTCAGACTAAGCCTCTGCACAACTGCAGCTGATTAGCAAGAAAAAATGAGATAGTGGGGTGACAGGACACAACACTGCCAAGAATTCCCATTACTGCTTGCAACAACGTCATAAATCCATTTTAAGGAAAAACAACCTGTAGTATTTGGGGGGATTGTCATAAAATTTTTTTAAAGTCAAAATTTCCATTTGCCTAAGTTCCTTTGGGTGTTTTGATGGAATAGGGAGAGTGCAGGGAAAGAGAGAGATCATTTCACAACAAGAAGGGAACATCTTAGATGCTGCTCTGTGATTTCCCTGAAACAGGGCATCACTAGAGGCAGATGGTCACAATCTGTGATTAGTACTAAATCTGGGAAGAATTATGCAGAAAACAAGCCCTTCAGACTTCATAAAGATGCAATGATTCAAAAAATCAATTCCTTTTGACTTCTACAGGTAATGTTTTTATTTCACAGCTGTACTTTGACACCATTTCTCTCTCAACAACCCCTTCACACATCTGACTTGCAGCTTTTTGTGTGTATATTGACAGCATTCTGTCTGAAGGAGTACACTCAGCCAGTCTTTTTACATTGTTTTAGGCTGGAGCATCGCCAATAAAGATTATTTTGCTCTTTTCAAATGAGAAATGACCATCCCATTTCATCCCAAGCTCTAGCACAGAGGCGAATGCACTACTTGTTGAACAAACAGTAATCAATAACTGAAATGTTTTGTCTCTCTGTTTTCTCTGTCTGTTTAATAATTGAAGCTAACAACATAGTTCAGTTAAAAAGCCTCTTCATTAAATGGAATGTAACTTACTCCCCTACCCTTCTCTCCCCTGTGCTGTCTCCTGTTCGCCAGGCATTTGCAGTTTAACTCCGTATTTCTCTTTCTGCCTTCTTTCTCCCTGTTAGCACAGTTAATGCAGGACGTCCCAGCTAAAGCTTCTGCTTTAATATTTGTGCAACAGAAATCACAATCTTGCAACTCAGGAAACGTTACCCTCTTTACTCTTCATCTCTCTCTGCTGCTTGATTCCTACCCTTCTTTCCAATTCACAGTATGTTACAAGATCCTCATGTATCTTACAACCTTGTACAACATTCAGCAATGCAGTTTTCCAGACTTTTAGAGTGACCTCTAGACACAGTTGGAACACTAATAAAAGATCATAAGAATAAAAAGAACACTGCCTTGACAAATAAATAGTGGTGGATATGAAAATTGTCACATACCTTGAAGTTGTACTGCTTGGAAATTGCTACAGTATTGAGGGCCAAGCTTAATAATAACTTCTATGGTTTCCACAGAAATGGCTTCTTCAAACAAGTGTGTAGGACCAAGGCGCCAGGTCAGGGAGGACTTGTGTTTCCAAATTCGAGGAGTAGCAATGTACCCATAGACATCAATAAAGGAAGAGGGATCCATGGAAATACAGCTACCTGGCAAAGGCTGCAGATACTGCATCTGCAACAGAGGAGGAATTCACTGAGGGGATCCAGTGCACTCAGGGTGCCCTGGGCTCTTGTCCCTGTAAGGCACTGCCTGTCACCTCTTTGCTCACTGACATCTCAGTCAGCTGTGCAACACAATTGTGCATTTTCCCACAGCAGCCCTCAGTGCTGTGCTTTGCACTGGGGGCTACAAAGGGGTTGGTGACACAGCAGAGTTTTGGCTGTTACTGAGCAGAGCTGGCAGTGCCAGCGCTGGCTCTCCAACATTCCCCCATCAAAGGGCTGGGGTGGGCAAGATCCAGGGAGGGCACACAACTAGGCCAGCTGATCCAAATTAACAGAGATATTCCATACCATTTAATGCCAACTCAGACATAAAAGCTAAGGAATGGAGCAGGGAATTCATGATTTACCATGCTTCCCTCCTATAGCAACTGCTCCGTGTGCTTAAGCCCTGCTTCCCAGGAAGTGGCTCAACAGCACTCACTGATGGGAAGCAGAGATTAACCTATTTTTTTTTCTCTTTGCTTTGCACATGAAAACTCACTTTTGCATTAAGAAACTGCCTTATCTCAACTCACAAGTAATTTTCCATCTTATTTTCTCTCCTCTGTCCAGCTGGGAAGGGGAGTGATACAGCTGCTTGGTGGGTACCTGGCATCCACCTGGCACCTACCACAACAATTATCAACTACTGTTCAGAAACTGGAATTTGAGAAATTCTATAAACAGAAGAATTTTGAATGTTTAAGCCTAATTTTTATTCTAATAATACAGTCAAAAGACTTTCAAGTATTGGCAAAGAAAAACCCTGCCTTGACTCCTGGCATATTTTTCCTTTCCTAACTTCATAATCCTGACTGTGACATTCAGAAAGACAAGTTACAGTTCACACTTTGTACTGGCATAAATGGAGAATAAGAAGTTTTTGAAGAGTGTAGATTGTCCAATTGCATCAGTAAGCTTCAGTGGAGCTAGCATTGTTTAAGAAACAGGGCCATTTATTTTTGGTACCAAAATAATGATTTAACCTCCTAAACTGAGTCTATTACTTTATTTAAGTGTAGAGAACTCTAACAGGAAGTAGTTGGAATTTGGTAGAGAGGAACTATGCTGTACATTGGGGCTTAGCCCTGTCTTTACCAATTTGCTGTTAGGATGGGACACTCCAAGCATTTACTGGTCTCTGACTACTGAGATTTAGAAAACAGGGCTGGTCAACACTGAGAGTCAGGAATTGACACTTGAGTGAATAAATATTAAACCTGATGCAACACAGTAACACACCCCACTCCAGCTCCACCAACTAAAAATAGCCTTGGGTATTGTTAACAACCTTTGTCCATTTCTAACTTCTTAGACAATCTTTTCTTCACTGTACATATCAAGATGAAGGCTGAAATTAAGTCAGTGAACCCAACACTGGGATGATCTTTTGTTTGCTAAGGTATTATTTTATCTATATGAGCTGTTTCACTGAGTGTTAAACACACTTTCTGTGAATTCTTTCTTCAGTTGCAATGTTTAGGCCTAGTTTTATTGATGACTTTCAGTCTCATTTAAAGGAAGTCAAATTAAATTAAATTTTCATTCTTGAAATGGATATTGGTCCCAAAAGGCATTTATAAGACAGATCATTTTTCTCAAGTATGGGAAAGAGAATATTTGGAATTAAACAGGTTGTGCTTACAGGGGAAGAATAAAACACACAAGTGAGCTTTGCATGTGCTGAGATTGAATTGAAATATGGGAGCAAAAAGGAAGAGACCAAGGTTACAAGTTTCAATTCATAAAAGGATTCTACTCAAAAACCAAAAATCCACTACACCAACCAGAGATATAATAGAAATAACAGGTTGCCATTTCTACACTGTATTCAGAATCCAAAAATCAGATCTCTGATATAGTATGAGATTAACTGCAAAACCAGGAGCATGATGATATTAATAATAGAAACCAGGGGCTATTCTCATTTATCTTGTAGATTATGAGCCCTTCAGGTGCATTTGGATTACTTTTGCCTATTATTTCATGCAACCTGAGAACTGACTGCTCTGTGACAAAAATCACAAGAAATTGCAAATTAGAGGAAACACCAGTACACCAATATTAGCAATGAACTTATGAATTGATATCATCTCACACACTGAACAACTAACCCAGAGGAACACCTATATGTTCTGGAGAGCTTAGTGTGCTAAGTGAGGAAAAAGACCACTGACTGATTGTTCAAAGGGTGTAAGAGAAAGAGGACAGTTTGAAACATGATCAAATGAGATGCCTGAGGAAATTCCTCCCACCTCTGCATTCTTGCAAAGAGCTGGCCAGTCACAGCAGTTTATTTCTCTGTGACCTTTCCACTTTTCAAGAGCTTTCTTCAAAAGAAAGAGACTCTCTGTGGAACTCATCACCTTTGCAGGTTTTAGCTCAAATCCAAGTCATCCTTGATTTAGGGCTCTCTAGTCCCACCTTCATGTGAAGTACATTTTGTAGCTGGCAACTTCTGCAGATCTTGGGCTTAAACTGATAAATCCTCTGAATCACTAGTAAACCCATAACATTTTGACCTAAAGGTAAAACTGAATTTCAGCAACATAACACTGAGCTACCTGCAGCCTAGCTATCCCTGACTCTAGAGGAGAATCACCACACAAATTGCCCTGGTTACCTACATGCTGAAGGGGGACAGGAGAACTAGTTCAAAGCATCAGTATAAGCAGAGAACAAACTTCTGAAAAGCAGCACAAGTACACCCTGTTTTGTACAGATTTCTGACTCCACTCACACCCAGCACAGTGGCAGGTGTTACATGTGTAAATCACCATGCTTGGAGTTTTCTCAGAATAATACTGAAAGTCATGATAGATGCATTGGGAGGTGAAAATGAAACACAAGGCAAGACAAAAGTCAGGCACAAGATCTATGCAGAGCCTTTACCTTTGCAGAGCCAAGCTTCTGACCATTTATATAAGCTGACACAATGCAGTTCTTCTTTGCTTCCTTAGCAACTGTCACTGTGAGATGATGCCATTGGCCAGTGATCAGAAGTTTACCACAGCCAAACTGGACTTGCCTTGGAAATGGGGAGGGATTTAGGACCTCACCCTCAGGTTCCATGATATCTGTAACAGCAAAAACAGGGATAAGCAAACAAAGTTTATCATCTTCACCTGCCTCTGGAACACAACTTTCAAATGTGACTGAAAGAACATGACACTCTGTGGGGACAATGTGATTTGATGCTGTTATGTCTAATGTCTTTAAAACACTGCCCAAGGTCTGTTATAAGGACCTACAATTTGCACAGCTCTCAAGATCCCTCCAGCACCCTGTGCCACTCTCTCAAATAACACCTGCCATCTGCCTTGATGCTGTGAAACTACCCTGAACTAGGACAAACCCAACATATCCAATAAGAGAACCCCTCAGTGTATTTACAGAGTTAGTTGACACAGAGAAAAAATTCCTAGCAAATCCATGAGATGATAAAAGTTTCTATATTAATTTGTAGCTTTTATGAAAAAAGGCAAGCTAGAACTTTCATCATTATCTAAAGCAATCAAACCACTCACACAATGTCAGCTGTGCATAAAAACGTCCCAGCTACTATTCCCACTCCATTTCCAACCTCCTCTGGAATATTCAAGTAGTACCTACTTGAATATTTGAAGTACCTACTCTACTCAAAAAGGAAAAGGGCATAAATATCAACAGGGAACAATATTAACAGACTGGCATAATAGAAAACATTCTGAATGCAAGGAGAGGAAATTAGTTATTTCAATAGGGAGCTAGATCACTCCCCAAATCCTCAGTCCTATTCTCCAAACCTTGGTGTCACACAGAACAGACTGTTCAAGCCCAGTCTCCACAACTGCACACCACAATATAAGTGACACTCAAAATTTTTCCATTGAATATTGCAGTAATTCACAATGCCTACAGCAAACTTAAAAATGAAACATGGGCAAAAATTACAATCACAACTAGATTCAAGAAGAAAACTGCAGCGAAATCTCAATATCCTGGGTACTTCAAAGAAGAGGAAATTTCTTAATGAAAAATTCCAGATAACAAGAGGACACAGCACTTCAGCTTGAGTGAAAAGAGCCTTACCAAGTGGCTGGAATTCCACTTCTTCTGTAGAAATGACCAAAGAATGGTCCTGTGGGAAGAAGCTTACAGAAAAGCAAACAAATTCTTGCTCTGTCCTTGACATGTGTCTCACAATGGTAAGGAAGCGGAGTGGGTGGCTGCTGTGCACCAAACCGAACTTACTAACCAGGAACCAGCAGGAGAGCGTCAGGCCACTTGAGGGAGGGAACGTTCTGCTCCCTGCAGACAGGAACAAAAAAGCATTAAGGAAATTGCTTTCCTTGTTCAGCCATTAGAAAACTGCTTTGTGTTTCATTCCTCCATACCATGGAAGAACCAACATTAGATTATGGGGTTTAATTTCTATTCTGTTGGATTTCATAACCAGTATTCAATATCACAGGGATTGCACATATGAGTCTGTGCACACGTATAAATGACCTAAAGCTGACTGATGAGAAATGACCACTAGATCTCCATGCTATGGAGCAGATGAATTAGCAATCTCCAAGCCAGAAACAAGTTCTCAAATTTCACAAAAATTCAGGAAGAAAAAGGTACAGCCTTTTCCCAGTCCACCCAATAGAGGATTTTGTTGTACAGGAGAATCCCATTAAGTGACAGTTCCTATTCCATCCATAGGAGATTACCCTAAAATCTACTGCCTCTTACTTGTTAAGACTGTTTTCTTAGAAACCTGCTTTAAATTTGCATTGCCAATATTAATTCATCGCACTATGAAGCTGCACCCAATTCCCCATTTTGCTGAGCAGTGCAAGTTATACAGTTCAGAGCTGGAATGGAACACAGAGAAAGAAATGTTTTGAAATGTACAGCTTATATGCTGCCCTTTCTTACAGCTGTTGAATGCTTTCATTTGGGCTGGGAAGTCAGTGCTCCCAGCAAGCTGTAGGTGAATCAAAGTGCTTACCCATGCCAGTCCCTCCTGAGACAGATTGGTCTGCACTGGATCCCATGACAGTGGCCAGGGTAGGGAGGTATAAACACCTATACAAAAGCAAGCAAGAACCTGTCATCAGAAACAAAATCATCCCCGAGGGTCACCAGTGACTTCTGGCATTGCAGAATCATGGCAGCAAGGCAGAGAGTGGGCTGTCAGCAATAAGGCAGTAACAAAATATGTTGGGAATATTGCTGCATGGAAGGCAGCCATAGGGTACATAGATTAAGATGAAGAGAGAAGTGAATAGTTCCTGTGCTCAGAGTAAGGGCTTGGAGACCCCAGAGCAGCTAAAATAAAAGCAACAGCAGCAATACCCATAGCCTTCCATGGACATGTCAAACTCCACAAACGATGGAGCTAAAGCAGTGCTGTGCAGCTGGAAGTTCCGAGGTGATGTCATGGAGATGAGGCTCATGGCAGTCTGGAGTGCCAGTGCAGATCCCTTAGACAGACAAGGAGAGGTCCTGGCAGGCACAACAGTCTGAGGATCAAATTTACTGTCCACCACACTCTCTTCTGAACCTGAAAGAAGAACACAGCCCCTAACCAGATCAATGTCTGCAAGTCTTTTTCCAGTCACAGGTATTGCTCATTTTCTATGCACCCCTGCTCAGAACAGCACTCCATGCTCTTGAGATAACACATCCTCAGCAACCTACAGAAGTCCTACAGCAGTACAAAAAAATCTTGCACTGAAGGCACTTGAAAATGGGAGGCTGTCAGGAGAGCCATAGCCATATTTTCTTCCCACACATCCTCAGTGTTCCAGAACTCACCCTACTAAAAAATGTCCTCAGCCCATTGGTTTCATTTTTCATACACAAAGACCATTCATTCAACTCTGCTGTAACAGAATAGTCATAAGCAACATATGGGAGAGGATTTGAAGAATGACTGAAAAGAATATAGGACCAAAGTACAGATCATACTGTATCAGGTGTCTCAGGCATGAGACTTGTTTAAGCACCAAATACTACTATACTGCAGCCTCTCATCTATAAAGTACATTAGAACAGAGAAACAACTCAGATGGAAAATAGCCTGCATAAACAAGGTAGATTACTAGGATATCCTAGGGACTACAAAAAGCAGTGCTCTTCATTCTCATCCTTATTCTATTTCTATCTATAAATTACAGGAAAAAATATGCTGCAAAAAAAGGAGACACTCCCCTTGGTTCATAGAACATTTGTATTTTTATAAACCATGTGCATGTCTGATCCAGCAAAATCTGAGTCTATACTCAGCATCTAACTTGAGTAAAGATATTATAATTTGATCTCTTCTGGCCATTAGATCAGCTCTCAGTGTTGGCCAAATACCACCCAATCTGGGGAATACCCAGTGAAAATCTTCTAGGCATACTCCACCTTCACAGTGACTGTCTTGGAGCAACCTATTCAAGAGCAGTTTCCTGTCTTTTCAGAGCCATCTCTAACTCAGCCACTGTATCAGCCACAGGCTGTTCATTGTGTGCTCACCTGCATTAGCTGATTCACTCCCCTGACGTGAAAGGACCTTGTTCTTGTTTACACTGGGCCTAGAAGGTAGCAATGGAGAACCTCCCAACCACAGAAATTGCCTAACATGAAAAAAAAAAAAAAAAAAAGAAGCAATTTTAAAAAAGGAAAACGAGCCAAACACTTGTGGACTTGTGGAGTCACAGCAACCATGAAAATAGAGCTTAGAGTTCTTGAGAAAATTTTTTTTATCGAACACCAAATTTTAAAGACATCCCAAATAGAACAGAAGAAATATTTTCCATTGTAGCAGCACAAATATTTTGCTTGCTTTACATTTCTTTTCAAGGTTTTCCTGTTGAAAAAAATTGAAATATTTCTTTTCTTCATCAACATTTTTGAATAGCCCTAAGTTTTCAGAAAAAAAAAATTCTATGGCTTGTGGTTTTTTATTGAGCTCTTTTTTAGAAATCCTATTCCATATTTGAGTGAAAGAAATATAGTCTTCCAGTGAATATTTAAATTCATCTGCACTCTGGTTAGGTACTGTAATGTCTAGCACCTGTTAGCATTAATGAGGAAAGTGCAATCTCAAACTGGAAACAGTGACTGAGGAAGAAGACCACACTTTTTATTTTTGCACCTGTCATTGACATGGATCTGAGACATGAGAAAGTCATTTTTACTCTGCAGAAATTAGCTTCTCCATATAAATACCAGGAGAGAATAACCCTGGTTGTTTTGCAATGACTTAATTAGTTCATTCTTAAATGGCTTTGCAACCCCTGCAGAGATGAAGCAGCAGAACCCATACCATCTTCAGGAGTCATTTAAGCATATATCCTGCAATCAATGACAAAGGAGGATTAACTGGGACTTGAAAGAAAAGGCTGAGTCTTACTGAATTAGAGCACTTCATGAAGCATCTAATTATTTTATGAACTTTGCCAAAAAATGGCACCACTAAAGCAAATTGCTTCCATTAGATACAATCTTATACCTTAACACATGTGGCTCAACAGCCTGTGATGCAAGCTTCTCAAACACCCTAGTGAGGGGCAGATGCAGGGGATGGCTCTCACTGCAGAAAGCATCCTGGCAGGAGGTGATGATTGTGCTCAGCAGGCCAGACTCACACATCACCTGACGACTCTTCTCTGACTTCACCAAGGACTGGATATGATCAACCAGAGCACACTGCATTTCCTGGGAAAGCTGAAATGGACACGGAAATAAAGTCAGAGAGCTGCAACTAAACTGTATAGGGCAACTGATTTATTCTATTTTAATTTGTTTTTCAGTTGTCAAATCCCTGAGTGTAAACATCTGGTCCAGAAAAGAAGCCCCTAAGGCAAGAGGCTCAAGCAGAACTGCATGGCTGTTCTATCAAGCTCTGCACTAAAACACTGTGCATATATTCATCTGAGCAGCTGCCTGGCCATCCACAGCTCAGCTTTCCTGCCTTGACTCTATGGTAGTCACTGTGTCAGTGAAGGAAGAAAATAATCAGCTGTTATTCAAAAACAAGGGACCACCACCAAGGGCAGGTTATTATGCATAAGCTCCAAGACCAACACAAGAACTCAGAATATATTTAACATTAAGCCTGTGGAAAGCCATACTACATACATACATGATCTACTACATACATACATGATCTACTCTTCATTCTAAAAACACTGTTCTTAAACAAAACAGTATCAATTTGTGTCATGAAACAATTTTAAACACTTCTCTATATGTTTTGCTGAATTGAAGCTTTGCTTCATTATTGCTTCTTAAAGTCTCTCAATTCTCATAAGTTATCTTTAGAGTAATTTGTTCCCAATTAGGAATGCATTGTACCCCATTGACCTAACTAGATTTCATGTAAAAGTAACTGGATCATATATTTAAGCACAAATCTTACAAAGATGAATTATTCCTTATTTCCAAGAGATTTCAAGCTTTCTCACATGCTCTTCTAGGAAACAGGTATGCAAACTTTTAAAGAAAAGGACAATAATGGTGACAGACATGCAAATGAGGGCAATGGGATTTGATTTTATAACATGAATGAGAAGTAACTGGATTCAGAATAAGCTTGTTAAGTGCAAAGAGGAATTGAGCTCTTTTGCTCAATTTTTCTCCCATACAAAGCCAATACAGGACAACTTCAAAGTCAACAAACGACTTGTTTTCAAAGTGTCCCCAACTGCAACACTTAGAAAACAATACATCCATTGCAACATACATATTGTTTTTGCAAACTCAACTAGCATTTGTCCCGTCTGAAGGGTGAGTTCTTTGGATAACATTTTCTTCTGTCTGAAGGATTATTCATTGCCAGGGACATACATTTCACTGTGCATTGCATTGCACATAGAGAGCATCCACCAGACTAAACTACACTATTGCAGCGTTTCAAAGTCTCACTTAAAACTTTTTATAATCTTTTAATTAATATTTTACTCCATTTGTAACTATATGCAGGAAGGTATGTGTCAATCCCTAATCACTAAACAGAGAATGACACAGGTCTTGACTAAGTGAAGCAACTGGTTTATTCCAAAATAAATTCAATAAAAGCATAATGGTGTACAAAAAGATTGATTGTTTTCATTATCCTAGCAGCTCTGTCAATACCAATATTGCCCTGTTTGAAATAAAATGAGCTGTTTTCATGGATCTTTGTTCCAGTAAAATGAGATTTTTGTGGAAATATTAAAAGTGGCCAGGAAACCATGCTGTGTATTTCTGTATGCATGGATTGATTTTCTTAACACTTATTACTTGCACTGTGAATCAGAATATTGAAGGTGCAATTAGAGTGTGGCTGAGCTCTGCCTCAGATTAGAGTTTTAAGGGCAAATGTCACCTAGCAATTTACCCAATCTGCTTAAGTAGTTCCCAGATTCTTTCTCCTAAGAGCCCATAGTTTCAAAACTTGGTAGCTGAATTTAATTCACTGTTATTCATCTCAAAGATTATCATGTTATATTCAAGATAAGCAGAAATGATGAACTTTTGTCACTGTGCATTCACTTCAAAAGGATGCTATTTCCTTAGATTGAAGAACAATATAACAATAATTATGTGTGCAGAAATACTTGAAAATTTTCACTTTTTTAGCATCTACAGGGAGAACAAATCATTTAGCTTAAATTTAAAACAGGGATAAGGGTCTTTTTAAAAGGTGCACAATCTTTCTTGATGGACAATGTTTTACTTTCACAGCAGTAACTATGACAGCAGCTCATCAAACAAGAGACATGGATGAACACAAAAAGGAAAAAATCCAGCTGTAGAAGCAATAGTATTATTTAGTAAAAGTATAAATAATTTACATGATGAATTGCATGAGGATTGTTTTTTGTCTGTATTCAGAAGAAACCTGCCAGGATGATAACACAGAATTGAATCATGATTTTATTCTCTTCTCAAAAGTTCTTTCCTTTCCCTTACTCACCCTTGTCAGATCTAGACAATCTCTGTATCTGACATTACAAACGGGAAAGATTTGTCATGACACTCTGGAATCTTAAAATACCAGTCTAGGATGAGATGTGTCTGAGAGGAAACTTCTTTCTTTTTAAGGTAGAAAGCATGCTGTGAACATCCTGGGCCACATAGCTAATGATGCAAGTCTGCCTCAATTTGCTGCGTGTTTGAAACATGTGCAATGCTATCTTTCATTGCAGAACAGACAACATATTCATAACAGGAAAATCTATCTTGTATGTGGTCAAACAACCTGGAGTCTGATGGAAACTGGCTTAGTTCCAGTCTTTGGCGTGAACATGAGCAATGTCCTCTAAATACAGTTTACTGACTCAAAACTCTTGGTCAATTTTAAATTTCTAAGCAAGTTTCTATATCTGTGACATTCAATCGATTTTTTTATCATGCCTAGCAATGGCAGGAATACACATCCACAAATCTATTCTCCTCAGCTTTTAACTGTCATTCCAGAAAGTATAAGAAATGGCTGAAGTGCAAAATCACCTGTTTTACCATCTGCTGCTTAGTTTTCTACACTGACAGGCTCAACATTGCTTCAGCCCATCATTTCTCGGGTCTGGCAAAGGTCACTGAGAAGTTACAAAATTGGAAGGAAATTGATATTATTTCTGAAGGTCAGAATCAAAAGTACATTCATTTTATTGAGTTCCATTAATGTTTCTGTAAAAGCAGTGCTTTCTCATGGCCAATTCAGTGAGAATTGCACATGACCTGAACTGATTCTAAGATTTTTCCAGATTACTCCCAGACACTCGGACCTAAAATATCTATCACAGCACTAAAACAAGCAGAAAGAGATGAGTTATTGTCTCTTCTTTTCCACATTTGCTCCTAAAAAATGTGCTTTTTGATTCAGTCTTAAATTCAGAGCAAGAAGCCCCTTAAGACTTTTTTTTGGAAGTCTGCAGTACATCCACAAAGCCATTATTTTATCTCATCTAGCTGTTAAATACTGTGACACTAGAAAAAAAATAGCATCCTGTTTGGGACAGAACATATCTACCTAAAAAGTAATTTTTTCAGTAGTTTTCCTTCTACCAAGTAGCTCCCCTTCACTAGCCACTGAGGTTAAACCTTTTGCATCAGATCTTGCCTGACTTCTGTGATCCAAGTAGAATCTCTTGACACAAGGATTCATGCAGTGGTGTATGTTATGATGAAAGGTATTAAAGTCCAGCCTTTTATGTCTCTACCTGGCAGCATCAGTGAGCTTCCCAAGCTCTGAAATATTCTATTAATTTTCTATCTTATTCAATGATTTTTGAATAGAAATAGCCAGGAAAATTCTATTTTTCCTTTATTCTTTTTTGAGTTATTTTATGAGAACTCTTCAAGACATTTGTTAACTCCTAGCTAGAGTTTGACTCAGGACCTTGCATCATAGTGGTCCAATTTTACCTGAGGCAATTATATTCACAGCAGCAATACTAAAGCACTACCAGTAAAAATTTTTTATTGCCTAAGAAAAAAGGAGTGAGATAAAAAAAGAAAATATGAGCATACTTAAATATATAACTGAAATTGCTAGAATTTGTGCTCTAGTCCTTCATACTTTTAAGAACACTGCCATCTACTGAGGATCTCTCCCTCTTACAGAGCTCAAGTCCTAGAGCCAATTCCAATTTCTTGATGACACTCTCATCCAATTAACCATTCTACTTGTCTTTCAGAAATTAATTACTGTAATTAACAAAATTTCACTAGCTGATGGCTTGATTCCAATAAACAGAGTTGGAATGTGCCAGCAGTTACTTGTCCCTTTCAGAGCTCTGGATGAACAACCTGGTTTTATTTCAGTCTCTCCATGTGTACCTTGACTGCATTCAAGTATTTTAGACCAAACAGCCAATACAATATGGGCAATACCTATTCACAGTGGTGTGTGTATTTATGGAAGGTTTGATAAAGAAATTCTAGCTGCATTAAAAGTTTTTGGGCCATTAAATCTGAAGAGTCAGACTGTTCTGGTTGCTACGTCTGTTGGCAATACTTTAAACAGTTTTCAGGGCACTTCTGCATTATGTCTTTGCAATCAGTATTCTGTGACAAAAAAACATGTACTGCATCAGGCACATACAGAAATGCTTAGGCAAACTGACAGCCAAAAGTCTTGGTTGTTCTTACATCTGTTGACTCAGTCAAATTTGTGCTGTTTCTCCTGACAGTGTTTGAGGTAAATTTTAGTACTGCCACATTTGCAAAGGCTAAGCAATTCCTGGAAATGAAGCTACAGAGAAGTAGAAGACATTGTTTAGATGGCATTTTGAGACTTTCAGACTCACCTGAGCATGTCCTTCTTTGTACAGCTTTGGCAACAACCTCACCATGACACAGACAGCACCTGGATGTACAATGGTGCAGTCTCTCATTTCCACCCTGCAGTAAAAAGACACATCATAATCATTATTAACAGCAAAGAGGCTCTAACAATGTTCCAGCAGAGCACAGCATTAAATCCTCCTAGTAGCAACCAGGCTCAGCATTAGACTAAGCAAACAAAACAAATGACCCAGAACAGCTGGATGCCTCCTTAGAGTAACAAAGACAGGACATCACCTGCTCATGAGCTGACATTTCAAGGACTGGCACATTCAAAGAAGTGCGGCAGCCTCTTTAAACAAATTTTGCCTTTGAAGGTAATTGCAGAATAGAAAACACAACCATAGGAATCATCAGTCCACAGCCAGTGTTATCCTTTTATTTTCTAGGAGTTTATAACTTGGGTTATACAGTAACTTTAGTACTTTAACGCATAATGGAAATAAGCAAAGTTGATAGAGTCTTTCTTGATGAAATCAGTACACCACCCTCCCCTTCCAACATCAGAATTTACCTAAAGTAGTAAACTAAAATTGAATACCTGCTTTCCCACCAGTTTTCATTTTTACCACTTATGAACTTTTTATGTTCAGGCACAGAAAGGACCTGAGGAATCAGAGACATCACAGAGAATGCCATGATGCAGGCTAAAGGTCAGATATATCTCTATGTAAAGATAAGCCCATAGAACAGCAAAACCTCACATTTAGGCACTACAGGCTCATCGTGTTCAGACTATAAACAGCATTTCTGGGTGCACCTCTGAACGTGAGTTGTGATGTGTGCACTGTCAGAAATATCTGTCCCAAGCAGATCTCACAAGAAAAGCAAAGGCAACATCTAATGGCTGTAATTAGATTGACAAAATAAAGCACAATATGTCTTATAGAGTGTATAAAACACAAGGTACAAGTATAAGAGTAAACATTAAAAAAAAAAAAAAAGTTACGAGGGTCGTAAAGGAGGGTAAAAGGCTGCAATTAAACATGTTTGTTAGCCACACCCAAAAAGGCTCATCTGATACAGCAGAACAGGGAGTAACGTGTAGCACACTGCCACACAGTGACAAATAATTTTTACTGCACCCTCAAGAAAGTTAATTTAAAATTAATTGCTCATTTGCAATACTTTCTGTGCAATAAATCAAAATCAGGTCTGGTATAAAGCGTTGTTGCAGCAGTGGTTTCAGTGTGAATACATGCACCTGTACTTGACATGAATGTGGGCAAGTTTTTAAACGTCAAAGAAAAAAGCTCACTGGAAAAATGCTCTCCTCCCATCTCCCAGAGAAAACTCACACTATTTTAAAAGAGAAAAATCCAGGCTCACTAAAATCAATAGGGATGAAATCATGGTTTGTCGCTGTTTGCTATATAATTAGCAATAGGACAGTGAAACACACAGCGACATTGGTCTCCTTTCAAGATAGGAAAGGGACAAGTTTATTGTAACACACATTCCTTATAAGCACTAGTTCACAGAACCGAGAATAGAATTAAATTCATTGGTCCAAGGAAGACAACACTCCCAGTAGACAAGCTTTCACCAAAACACCATGTTTTTCACACATCCCTCCTGTCACACGGCCAGATGCCAGACACTGTTATCAGTTCTGTTTTCCTTTGAGCAGCCTGAGAAAACTCAGACTGCTCCTTTCTCTGGCTGTCCAGTATGTCACTATGGTTGGAAACAAACTTAGCAGGTGAACATGAGCCAGAGTGTGCTCAGGTGGCCAACAAGACCAATAGCATCCTGGCCTGCATCAACAAGAATGTGGCCAGCAGGACCAGAGGAGTGATTCTTCCTGTCCTTGGCACTGGTGAGGCCACACCTCGAGTGCTGTGTCCAGTTCTGAGCCTCTCACTACAAGGACATTGCGGTGCTGGAGTGTGTGCAGAGAAAGGCAACAAGGCTCATGAAGGGTTTAAAAGAATATTATATAAGCTTTATCTCCAGACTTCTCTGTGGTTTTCTCTGAGGTCCTCATTTTATGGCCTCAGTACAAAAGCTGTGCTCCTGTTCCAGCTCCTCACCTCTGCAAATCCCCATGTCCCACACTCCTGCCCCAGGGCTCTCCAACCAGCCCCATGGTTCCACTCCAGTATCATACTGGGAATTGCAAGTCTCCTCTGCACTGGGACTACTTAAACAAAAGACAAATAAGAGGTTTTGGGGACAAAATGAGATGTAACAAAGCACCTGAAGAGCCATTAGCACAGTGAGCTGTCTGGTAACAGCAGCTGCAGCAGCCCTGCTGCTTGGGTGGGCACAAAGAAGGGCTTCCCTCCCAGAGATCAGCCCCAGTTAACACAGCTTGCAGCAAGCTTTGTCTAATTACCAGGAACAAAAGGAAAACCAGAGACTCCATCTGCACAAAAGGTGTTTCAAACATTACTGCAGGAGCAGGAACATGGAGGGCTGGGTTTGGGATGGAATGACAGGGTCAAGTCCCCTGTGTCTCAGAAGCTTGCAGCATCACTGACCACAGGACAGTGGAAGGGACTAGAATATTATCCAGCATTAAAATGTTAAATTTCCTATGTATTAGTCATAGGCTCCTGCAGGATGTCCTCCTTTCCCTGCCTCCTTGGGAATATTAAATATATGTTGCAAGATGGGGCATCAGAGGCCACCTACACTGACTGCATTCAAGTTCCTCCTTTCAAGCAGCATAGCTGCTGCCTGAAACCTTTTCAGGGGGAAGTGTGAGTGTTGAGTACAGCTTAGAGGAAGCTGCTTTAGGGGAACAACAGGCTTGCAGAAACTATGGGATTTCTTATTTTCATAAAATTGACTGGTGGAAAAGGATACAGGCTGTATGGCTTGAAGATTGTCAGCTTTCCCGTACATGTTCTTCTCTTGTGTTTGCATCCACTTGTCATGGACAGTCTCCAACCACCCCTAGCTAATCTGGCTTCCTTTTGTGCCTTCATGTCCCAGAACCAAGACAAACAATTCCAAATCAGACACTGGGAACTGAAAGGGTCCCAGTTTACAGGATTAATATCTCCACAAGTGATATTCAGTTACTGTACAGAATCACATCTCAGCAAGTAAAACAACACAAGGACATAGGAAGCCTCGCTGGTTTCAGACCTAGTGACTTTGGGAAGACAATCAGAGACAGAGCCACACCCCTCCCAGCATTGCCCCAAGCTACTCTTCCTCCTTCAATATCCCTGGGCCTCCCTTGTACACAGACTTCAACAACAGACAGTGTACTTCTCACAACTACTCCCATCTGTGTACTGTTTGCACATGGACCCGTGTTCTCCCAAAACAGGCTAGGAAGATCTGCTTGGAAAAGAGCATTTATTCCTCCCGAGCTACCAAGTGCTCTCCCCAGTACTGGGTTTCTAATCAGAAACTTCCAGTGCAATTTAAAGAGTGGTGACAGGGAGCAAACATCTCCATGACTGCTTTAAAATCTGCTGGACAGGGAGCAAAGAAATCCACCACATGTTTTTTACTTCCTTCAAACCAGTATAAATATAACCAGAAATGTTTATTCAGCCTGCCTCAATACTCAGGGAAAAGAGTTCTGCTGGCTGCAGTGACTGCTGCTACAAGTGGCAGATGTCATGTCTTGGTGTTTAACTTGGAAGATGATTTTGCAATAATCTACAGTAAGGGTTGAAGCAATCTCACACTTATCAACTTAGCCTTTCTAAGCACAACTCTAACCAGAAATATAAATTTGATAAAAGGACTGAGATTCAAGATAAAGCTAGAGAAAAATGAATGGACAGAAAAATCTCATGAGTTACAAAATGCAGATGATTCAGAACTGATTCATAGCTGACAGCTATGGTGATTTCTGGTATAGTCTTCCTATCAAGAATATATATTTTGACATAAACCTTCATTCAATGATGTAGGCAGCATGACTGTTTCTTTTCCAATTTTCTCTATTTCAGCATGAATAAATGAGAGTGTGTCTGCACATGTGCTTGGACACACATGCACGAGGGAGTATTTAAAATACCTTAGCATAACTTTTATTTTTAATGTATTGAGTGACTGGAACCAGCTTTCCACATAATTGAAAAAGTAGAAATTGATCAGGGCAGGTTCCAGCAGAGACTAAAGCACAAGCTTCAAGTCCCAGAAACCTTCTAAGACTCCATTCCTGCTGCCACTTTGCAGGTGTCATAATCTTCAACATAAACTCTGCAATTCTTGGAGCTGTGTGTCCCACTGCTGCACTAAATCCTTATACCCCAATTTTTCCATCATTTACCTTTCCAAAAGATTGATTTCATTCCCTGGAGGCCTGGGAGTTGGGATTGAACTGATTTGTTTACCCTTGGCAGGTTATATCACAACTTACTTCAGTTTATTACCATATAAAATGCACATACCAGCCTTAGTACTCTATTTTCTGTAGTAAATAAAAACTTACTTCTCTTCAGGCTTTCCCCATAGCATATAGGCAGAGGCAGGTAATTTGTTGCCTCTTCTTTTGAAAGCAACAGGATGCTCTTCTTCAGCTTGGGGTGCCTTCTGATCATCTCTTGATTCTTCTCCAATCTCTGGCTTCCTCTCCTTAAAATAGCTTTCCTGATGGAGGGTTCCTTTAACCATATGATCAAGAAAATTCAGAATCCAAATGCAGTTTTTTAGCCACACTGGGAAAGGTTCTGAAGAACAGAATGCTGCATCCAAGAATTCTGCAAATGTCCTTTTCTTCTCAAGGCTCACAGGAATTTGCCTTTTCCCTTCTGTCCAGAAACATCCAAGTGATCCCAGATCCTCTGCCATCTTTTCAAAGAGGCCATTCCTCTGGAAGAAGTTGCTGTTGACAGGGTCTAGGTGCAGGGCTGCAGTTATCCCCTGAAGAGTGTAGAAAACCAGCTCCAATATACAATTCTGCCCAACTGCTGCCCACTGCCCAGATGGAGGGTCCTGCAATGCACCTTCCATGTCTGAGAGGAGGGACAGGAGCCCATTGAATCCACTGCAGGTTCTGAAAGCTGAATGGCTCTTGGGACTTTCCAGTATCCTCAAGAGTGACTACAAATGTTGGGAAGAAAAGCAACAAAAGAAGCACTTAAATCAAAGAACAAAGAAGCTTCAGAATATTTTAAAATTCTTTCACTGAAATTTCACCCTTTGAGGAGGTAGGGGAAGGTGGTCAAAATACAGGTTGTCACTGCACAACTTCTGCTCCTCTCTTCCCCCATATAGCCAATGAATCATACAACCAATACTTGAATGCAGCCTTAGGAACCACTAAAGCAATCAACCTAACAGGTACAGAAGTGTTCACAGCAGGAAGCAAAGAAATCAAATTTCCTCTTTTACATATCCTAGTCAGAGGTAGTTTCATATCTTTGGCTATTCTTTTATCAGTCTTCTTGGATTCTCTCAAGAAACCTGCCTTTGCCCTAGATAAATGGAAGTAAAGATTCAACTGTAAATACCCTCCTGTGGAAACTGGCAGGAAGGCACAGCCAACTCCTCCTGCAGCCCCGAATGCACATGAGAACCCACACTAAGCTTTTTCTCATATGGCTGAGAAGGCCCTTTTCAAAAAACACAGTGACACAGGATGGCACAAAGAATATTGCAAGCAGCAGGCTCTCCTCATTAAGAAAGACAGGAATGCCTTTTCTCAGCTGAGGTGTTTTTAAAGTTTGCACAACACTTGAGAGGAAAAAAGCCATAAAAAGCATAAAAAGTAAGACCTCAAGACAATGAAGTCATTAGATTTTATCAAACTTCAATAGGCTTAAAGCAGGTTATAAGTGAATGCCACTTGACCATATTACACATACATAAAAACAATTTAAACTATTTGCCAATTTTGAATGCTATGGGCTTGGCATTTTAAAACAAATCTGGAAAAGTTATATGAGTTGTGGAAGTAAAATTGGTGAGAAAAAGGAGCTTGCATGGAAACAGTCTACTGCATTTGAATATAATTGATCTCAAGTTTTTGGGATGTCACACAAGGCATTTTGTACAGAGACTTTTCAAATTTGATGCTGTACCTTTGCACAGTGGAAAGGGTTAATTTTACATATAGACCTCTCCAAGAGATACCAAATGAAAGAGCTTTACTTCACAGCCTCCTGAGGAGGAACAGTTTTTAACAGAAATATATCTGCCTGTAACAGGATCTAGGACTGTGAGAAAGGGTTGCCAGAACTGAAGGAGGAGGGGACACACTATTACTGTCATTCAATTTTGTATGATAATGTATCAAACCAGGCAGAGACTCCTGAACAGGGAGCAAATTTAATAACTTAGAGTTGAAGTTATCAGGATGGCTTTAACACATTCCAGAGTAGGTCAACAGTAAACACATTTCCTCCAGCTTTAACTCAGTTAGAATTTAATCGCCTATGAGTTAGTATTCCTCTGTCTTGAATCTATGAAACTGATGTCTGCTGGAAACCCCCTAACTCAGTTACTGCTAACAGAATTTATTTCGCACATTCCATTATTTGTTATTCCTCATAATTGTCCATGAGCCACACTGGAATATGGCAGTGCTAATTGCATTTGGGCTCAGGCTTTAACAGCTAAATATACATTAGCAAATCAATCTGAATTTGTGTGTAACACAATCACAGTCCCAATGGATAAAGAAAATAAATTCGTTTGCTTACATTATGCTTTAATACAGTTATCATTTGTCAAAATTAGACACTAAAGTTGCATTTATTTTCACATTAGTTTGGACACCATACTCAACTTTTCCACAGGTATTGTTAAAGTTTACTGTTTCAAACAAAAGCTATAAACTTTGTCCTTTTAAATTTTTTTAAGAACATAGTTATTTTATTATAGAAGCTTGTTGAAGAAGTTGTTATATTGTACAGAAAAGTGAATTCCATTCACACTTGACAGAAAAGGTAGAAAGAAATTTTAAAATCGGTGCTTACAACAGTGCTGCTTTTCAACTGGATGCCTATGACCCAAACCAAAATGAAGCACAGTGATCCTTTCCTCTGTTTCATTAGTGATCAGATACTCTGGGGTCAGTAGAGGCTATGACTAGTTCTAATTTCTTCCTCCAAACATTCATAAAATTCTTCCTTTCCATTGCCTCACCTCTTTTTACATGGTACTTGTGTTTGTAAGAAATGACAAAATTAACGACAGAAAAGTTTCAACTGTGGGAACTTATCAGAATGAAGCTGTTCATCTCATGCCTACCCTGGCTCTTCCAATCTTACTGCTTCACATCTTACATCCTCTCTCACAGACCCACTTTCATTCACATTTGTTTCTCCTTTTCTCTGTCACATTACACAGAGCTGCTCATACAATTGTGCCTTTAGCGTTTCCATTGGTCCTTCTCACATTATTATTTAAGTCTTCAAAATACTTCATAGTCTGATACTGAGTGAAGGTATTGACCACAAATGCATTGCTAAAAATCGAAGTGTCCAAGTTACCACAATCTAGAGTTGCCCTATGGCTCTTTCTTCTGCTCTTACCATCTTGAAAAAGGATAGTTTCCAAGAAAACAATGCCCAAGTGAGAGCCACATTCATTACCTTCAGAAGATCTAGTTTCAGATGCAGTTCCCATTGAGTAGAAGAACAGAGGGCCCCAATAATAATGCTCATATATTCTTCACAGCTGATGACTGATAACTGCTCCAAGATGCTGAGAGTAGCACTTCTGTAGCACTCATCATCCAAAAATATCTTGACATATGGCACCATTCCATAGTCCTTCAGAACAACTAGGGACAAATTATCATTTGTTAGTTAAACTATCCTTTGCTTGTAGCTTTTACAGGCAGATTTTCAGTACTGGTGTGAAGTGCCACATTTCTACATATACAGCAGGGCAGGTAAGAAGAGCAGCTGGTTAAGCTAAAGATGAGACAAATTGAGTGGCATAAGAACAACTAAGGATAAAATGACTGGATGACTATGATTTTCATCAGAGATGACAGCTTCCCAATACAATAATAAATGAAAAGGAAAAGACACCTTAGTTTCAGCTTAAGTGTCTCTTTCTTAATGAAGAAAACTTTTTGACAGTTTCTGAAAATATATTTACACTGTGCAAGATGCTGCAAACATGATAATTCTAGGATTCCAGAGTGAATTGAGTGGATTCCAGTATTCAGTAGCATTCACTCCTGTACTATGTTCCACAAGATTCCCTACAAACAGACTTAGGTATAATGCAAATGTACTCATTTGTTACTCAGCATGCACCTGATCCAATCAAGATTTCAAATAACAGATATTATGGAAGAAAATATGGATGAACAAACAATACATAAGAGTCAAGTACACACACTTTTTTCCCACAAGCTAAGTTTGTGCATCCTGTATAAACACTTCAGGAACATGCACATGGATGAATGAAACAAGCTGATTACTAGGACAAAGCTCATTATGCAGGATGAGAATGCCTTTGTCACATTTCTTCCTAGTACAACACAGTTATGTCTACACTTCTAGCTTTTTTTCCTCCATTTTTGACTGAAGCACAAAAGAAAATTTGTTGGTGGTCCTTAAGACCATGGCCACTTACCACCAAATACCATGAAAGTAATGCAGTCACATGTATTTCCTTACCCGTGTTCCTCACAGACCTTGCTGTAAGGGCAGCCACCATCTTCAGCATCACAACATTTAATTCCTTCTCAGGGCCTTCTTTCAGACCAGGCAGATGAGTTCCAGCTGTCAGTATATTTAAAGTTATGTTACAGTATACAAGAAATGGAAGGAAGAATTTTTCTTGCTCCAATCTCAAACTTGCATTCTAGACAACCCCAAATTAAGGCTTGTTTAAAAGTGTGGGCTGAAGGGTGTCACCCAGAATAATTCAATATACACTGGCAAAGAAAAGCCCAGAGCTGTTTAGGCTAGAACAGAACAATAAACAGCAAAGATTTCAGAGACAACACAGCTTACGCGTCAAATTTAGGCCAGTTGGCTTGAAGACAAGATCTAGCTCCTCAGTATAAAAAAATACATACATTTACTGTAGAAAGATTATTTATGCCTATTGATCAGCCTACTTCATGGGCATTGTGAGTGCCATTAAGTTTTACCTGATTTCCTCAAGATCTTGGCTTCCTTCCTCAAAAGTGCCAGCAGTAGGCCTAAAAGCCCAGAGTCACGGAAAATATCACTAAATAACAGGTCCTTCTGGGTCATGCTGAGAAGGCACTGGAGAGCTGTTAAGGTGCAGAATGGCACTATGTTTTCCTTTATCAAATACTGAACCTTCTTCAAAATCTCATGAGGGACATAGGACAGGTCTAGGACTATGGACTCCACCAGTCTGAAGAACTGGACTTGGACTGGCTGTGGTTTGAAATGAATTATGTCAGTGAATTGGTTGATAGGCTGCAGTGTCCATTCCAGAAGAAAAAAGTTCACTCTGTCCCAAGCCCATATGGTGCCAATTGCTGCCAATATTCTTCCACACAAGTGCTGATCATTACTCCTCTGGAAAATGGATTGCAACACCTGAAAAGGTTGGAGGTTTTTCACTGTCATTCCTGTGGGGGAAAAACCCAGGTGAGAACATTTTTACATGAGTGTTATTTAAGTCTGCTAGCACCCTAACTACAATATAAGATCATCTGGAAGTGGAAATAAGAGCAATAGCCATGAGGGGTGTAACTGGGAGGCATATTCTTGAGCTTGATCAGAGCCTAGAGCTGACATGGTCATTTCAGTTTGATGTAGGTGGCATTCAGGCTCCTGCAGCACTAACACAGAGATCTGAAGATGCCACTTCATACTCCTTTCCTCCATATTAAGACACACAATTGTTGGAACCCTGGAAACAGGGAGTTTTGAACTTTCTGTGCTGTCAGGCACTCACCTCCAGAGGAGCACTGCTTTTGACTTGAGGCCTTGGAGAAGGCTTCCAAAACTGAATGACAGAACTAGAATCACTGGTTTGTAGTTTGAATAGAAGTGTGTAATGTCACACAGTGAAGGATTTGTAATTTCGGGTTTTTAGAATACAGTAATAGGTCCAGGACAAGATGGAGGTTTTAGGGCAGAGGTTTCTTTCTTTCTTGTCTCTATTCTTCTTGAGTATAGGTAGTGCTTTTTCATTAGATAGAAAATGCTGCTCTGTGGGTCATGGGTGTTTGGTCGTTGGGTCAAAAGTATAAATAATTTGTGTGTTAGTTTTTTATTGGACTGTTTGGCTTTAAAAGACCTTGTAACGAGTGAGATACATTGTCATTTCTTCATTTTTAGCTTGTTAGCTAGAAGTGCTGTAGCACTTACTGTACTATAAATAAGATTTAATAAACAACTGAGTCCAAACCCAAAATTCTGTCTCTCGTGCTTTTAATCCTGACCCTGACTGAAGAGAAAAAAGAAGATAAAAACTAACACAAAATGAACAGAATTTCATTTTCCTATGACCCACCTACCCAGTCACATGTGCATATATATATATATATATGTATATATGTATATGTATATATACTGTACCAGAAGACTGTGTCTGTTCAAAATCAAAGTGCGGCAATTGTGGGTGCACAATATTGCCAGAAACTTTCAGTTCAGTTTTTCCACAGGTTGTAAGGCAGGTCATCATGTCCAAGATCTCATCCAGATAGGGGTCTCCTTCATTTTGCTGCAAACCCTCACATCTAGGAACAAAACTCGGGACAGTCATATATTCATACCTTAATTATACAAACAACACTTTGGATACATCATCAGGTGTGGAGCACATAGGAGCTGCACAGAATAATCCACACCATGGTGGCACACTGAATCAAAACAAAACCTACAGACTGAAAGAAACTGAAGTGACACTGAGTCTTCTGAACAAAAAGAATATAAATGTTTTAACTTAGTCCAGTTATGTGTCCTTAAAAAAAGATAACTCAAAAAAAGTCTGATTTGGGGAACAAAAATTTAAACTTTGTGAGAGTTCAGATAATTAAAAAACACTTCATATAAAAAGGTGGGCATATGGCTGGCAGGATAAGGGACTTGCTTAGTAAGATAAATAATAGAAAACTCTCCTGAGGAAGGGAAAAATATATTGCCTGAGCTTTGTGAATCAGACATGAAGATGGCAGGTCTCTCCTAAGTAAGGAAAAAGTTTGAAATGTAACCCCAGATTTGCCATGGTTCATAGACTGAAGTAACAGTCTGTCAAAGGACAGAGAGCTGCTTATCATGTCATCTTATTCTGTAATTCCCAGATGGGTCAATTCTTAAGGAAACCTGCATCATCTGGGCATGGGTTAATGGCAGAAAAATAGACTGATACTGTCAGGTAAGAAAAATCTCAGAAAAAAACAACAAAATGTTCTGGTTTCTCCTAAACATGAAAAAAAAAAAAAAAAAAAAAAAAAGAGCAAATGCTCTCTTTTAAAGAATGCTATTAGCAAGATTCTTTTAACCTGAAGAAAATGTTCTAAATATCAGAGAAGAGGGTACCTGCTCACACAAAATATTCTGGAAAGAACTCTCATCTATCCCTTTATGCCAACATATGCTGGGAATGAAGACTAATCTGAAGCTCTGAGCATCTGTTATTTCTTTCTCTTCAGCCTATTTACATCAGTTGAAAAGGATGAAGACATTCATAACTCTTACTGAAAAAGATTCCATGTTTCCTGCCCTAACATGGCTAGAATTTAATCAGAAACATGCATCTCAGCACAGTTTATTTACAAGGGAAATCTAGACAATATCTGGTAACTAAAGGAAAACACTGCCAGAAAAACACTTTTTTTTCTTCCAGTCATAAATTAATAATTTTGTGCCATTCAAAAATCATGAACAGACATAGTGACAGATATCTTTGACTTCGTAATTCAATTTACAATCGTCTAGATCCAAATTACAAAATACCCTCCCCACCCCAGTCATTGTTCAGGGACTTAAGTTTTCACAGGTGTTGGAGAAATAGTAAAAGAATAGGCAAATCCAGAATGCAAACAAAAATACCTGGACATGCTCTCTTCAAATGATGTTAAAGAAACTCAGCCTGGTGTGACAACACAAGCTGACAAGGAAAGTAACAAATTCTGCTTTGTATTTTGGATTAGGATAACTAGTGGGTATTTTTCTTGATATGTTTAGGCTCATCTCAGTTCTGAAGAATGTAAACATTTCAGATTTAAGTTTGGGTGGGTTTTGTTTGCTTGCTTTTGCACAGCAAGGAGATAATATGTCCCTCCCTAGCTCGCTGCATTCCTGGATTAAAAGCTCACCTTAACTGAGAACAATGTCTGTGACTTAAATCCTCTGTAATACTAACTGATGGAGAGCCTTTATCTTGTGTTCAAAAAGTCCCTATCCCATCTACAAATTAACTTCCCCTATACTGCTCTCCTTCTGTTACGGTTTAAGTAGTAAAAGTTATGTACTGCTTCTCTTCCTAATATAGCAATGCTTTGTATCCACACACAGTTACCTATATGATTCATATTTTAAGAGACCACTGTGCATTCTGAAAATTAAGCTTTTCCATCCTCTAGAAGCCTACTAAAAACCTCTCTTACCTGAGTAAAATTTTTAGTAGGAGTTGGTAGCCATCATTACTTTCAAACTCTGTTAATAAAGCTGATGAGACAGGATAAGAATCTTTCACAAAGCACAACACAATACTAGCAGCTTCACACACATCACAAGCAGGTAGAGAATCAGCCAGTGTAAAGAGATTCTGAACAGCTATTTTAATGCAGTCACCAGCTGTGGGGAAAAAAATACAGCAGGTATTTAAGAACTGACCATCAAACAAGTTTAAAGTTCTAACATTAAACAAATTTGAGGTTATTTCCCAGTAAAATAGGAGTCAGAAAACTGTTTTTCTCCAAAGAAAATAAAAGAGGATATGTGAATATCATACTGATTTCAGAAGCTATATGAAGAACACTGCTGGCTTTAAAATATACATGCATTTCTTTGCTTTACTACCATAAACTGATTTAATCTCAGGAGTATAAGTTTTCAACCCCACAACTCACCAAAATTCATATATACTGAATCCAGCTGTCTGAGTACAAGGTAAGCAGAGACTGACAGATTTAATTGTCTCATACTAAGTCAATCATACATTCTGTGCAGAGTTCACAGATTATTTCTTTGCTCAAGGAAGCATATGTAATGGGGTACACACATTTTTCTCTGAGGAATGAAGCCTAGTTTTCTTGTCTAATCTCATGGCCAGTCCTTCCAGGGCAGCTTCAAAATGTCCAAATAGTTCTTTCCATCTTAATCAAGAAGCCAAATTTTTATTAAAAAAAATTAAAATATCTATATGCATTTACTCCATGACATGGAATACTGATGGCATTTTATGTATTATAAAACTACTTTTTCACTTCTAAGAAATTGAGACTTGTGGCCTTTGCACTTCTTAATAAGAAAAAAAATTGCTTGAACTAATAAAGCCTAGAAAGAAATGAGAATCTAATCAGCCATTATGTTGTCCATAAAGATACCATTACTCTGACAGTGCCCCCAGCCTTGCATTTATTGCTCATGAGTCTCAGGCCCAGAGACTGTCACACAACTTAAGAAAAAGCATAATAAATTTTCCTCTTGCCTGCATGAGTGTGATTAAGTGGGATTGGCTCTTGCCTGTAATTTGAGGTTTTTTAATGTTGAAAACCCTTCAATTTCCAGAGGCCATCAGTGCTAAATAAAGCTCCCCTCTACTAAGTGTAAAGAGCCCATGCTTTGCAGCTGACTACTGGGAGAGTAGGGAGATTACTGATGATGCCACCTATCCTGGGGAGACTCTTTTTGGTAACTCATTCTCAGGGAAGCTAGGAGGAAAGGAGAAGCCAATTTACTAAACCAAACCTTGTAGGTGCACAATGCTGGTTTTGGTCTGAGACTTTGAAATTGTTCTTAGCACACGGCCTGTAGGTACTTTCCACGAGTGGCTGCACTGGTCCCACAGAGAAGAAGTTGCTATAATTAATGACTGAAGTTTATCAGCTGCCAGAAGTTCCTCTACACCTTGTTCCTCTTTGTAAATGTTGAGCATTAACTGAAAAGCAAACAAAGATCAGCTACAATAAACACCTCTAGAGATACCCAGGAGATGAAGAAAAATCCACTGGGGAAGGAGATTATAAATTTGATACTAATGCTAGGAGTAAGGATGCAGTGAAATGAACAAGTAAAACTACCACTAGGATATACTTAATGGATTTTTCCCACTTAAAGTCACATTGATTTTTTAGTAAAAAAAATAAAAGATAGTTTATATGTTTTATATGGCTGCTAATGTTTATTTAACATTTTGCAGTACAACCTTACTGGCTTTTTGGCAGTTTGAATCAAATGAGCAGTTAAGAGCTTAAGTGAACATCTGAGTACCCAGGGCAAATGAACCCCCAAATGCCCATCTCACCTGAACAAGCATTTCCTGAGTCTGGGCATCATCCTCACTTGTCTCCCTGTCATCACTGGTTTTCTTCAAAGGGATAGTAAAGAAAAGGTACAGGCACTGCATCAGAGCAGCTGGAAGTCCAGATCCAATAATGTTCCACATAGTCCTCTAAGTAGGAAAAATAAGATCAGTCCCTCCAGAAGCTGACCACAGTTTCCTTGTGTTCCTACACACTGAGAATTGTCATGGCAGATGCTCTAGGGCACACAGGACTGGCAGTCACACAGCATAGCTGTAAAATCCACTGGGCAGAATGAAATACACTGTGTGTTGCTGGAGCTGCTCCCAGGACTTCTTGCTCCAGCTGAACTGCAGCTTTGGCAGAAGTGCTCTGTCCTGCATGGGGAGACCTGCAGTGAGTGAAGCACACAGCCTTCAAACTCACAGCAGCTGAACCAACAGTAAGGCCAGGGACAGACAGAGTCCCTTTACCATTACTGTCCAGGACACTGCAGCCTGAGAGGCCTGGGTGCTGAAAGCATGAATTCTCCATTCCCTACTTGACTCAGCATAGCAGCAGCTTACCTATAACGCCTTCACTTTTTCAACACGTTGAATAACTGCACACACTTCTAATTACAGGTTTTATGTAAGTGCAAATGACAGTTTCTTCACTTAGTTTCTACACTTAGTTTCTTCCCATCTTCACTATGGCTGTGTAGAACTTCCAGTGAAGTCCCAGTGTGTGTGCTTGGCACATAATCATAACAAAAGTCAGCACCAAACTAACAGAAGAATGAGGTTTGTGACATGAAGTTTTGTATGTGTGCTACAAAAAATGGCAACATCTTAAATCTGTGAAAAACACAATTCTCATCAGAAACTTTGTGTTGTGACTAGTTATATATATAATTTTTTACAGCTCCTTATGACACAGAACATATCCAGTATAATCTGACAGTAAGATTTTATTTTTGTGTGTCTTTGGACAGGAAAGACTAAGACAAACTGTTTAACTAAATGTCATGGATAAACACAACACAGATGCTCATCAGCAGGCTGTACTCCTGATGCCAGTCTGCATTTGGGATGGCTGTACAAGCAGAGTTTATGAAACACTCCAACGTGAGAGGCTATCAGAATTGAAAAGTCAACCACTGTATTACCAGACATTATTACTGTTCATCTTTTTGATATGTAAGACTGATAAAGAATACACAAAAAGATACACAATGGGGGGAGAAAAGCAGAGAAATACTAGAAAAAACAGCTCTCTGATAATCAAAACTAAAAAGGTATCTGAAAGTACAAAATGCTTACTTCTCTCTTTTAGAAAAGCCTGGCCTACAAACCTGGTGGTGTGTCCTTTAACTGTATACCTTGGGCATGCTGAAGCTCAAAATATTAGGGATAATGCAAACACTGAGACTTAGGTGTTCCACTGTTGTGGTGCCTACACAGGTTCCCTGAACTAAAAAGGAAAACATGCTTTGTGGTACTTTCTCTTACCAAGTCAGTCTGTGAGAGCAGATACACTGATTTCAGGAGCAAATGGCCATCTCCTGCTTCCCCTTTCTGCTGCAGCAATTGCTCCAAAGCCAGACGAGCTTCTTCTGTTATCACAAAAACATTAAACTTTAATTCCTTAGAAAGATGAAAACACTGCATTTATGCTTTCTTAACAGATCTGACAAATTTAACAAAATTACAGTAGCAGGAGTCTACTCAAGCAAACAGAAAAACATAAAATCATTTTGATTCAGCATCAAGCTCAGTTCATGTAAACTACATGCTTCAAACTGAAATTTCACCAAGAATACCAGTTCCGTTCATGCAGCCTGGCAGCTGAGCTGACAGCACAAAATATACAACAGCCACCGGGAAAGCCATATGTGACTAGTAATTTTTTTCTCATTTAAGACAGCTCCTCAAAATAGTATATAACCTACTCTAACTCTTACATGCACCATACATTACACACTTCCAGCTACAAAAGTTCCAAACTAAAGACCAGAACGGCATACAAGGCAAAATCTTCAGTGCAATCACCTCAAATCAGTAATAGCTCACACTCTCTAAAATATCTGGTTTGTTACACAGCATTTTCCTGTTCTCCCTTTGTTTCCAGCACAGAGTACAACTGAAAGACACACATTTCCAGAATAACTGGATCCAATGAAAATATTATGGGATCATTACCTGCAGGTTTGCCATTGAGGTTCCTCTTAATTTCTTTAGTCAGAAGCTTGGAAACCTCACTGGCTAGCAGCTGAATGTTGGGGAATACGATTGCTCCAGCAGACTGTTCCCAGGCCTGAAATCCAAGTGCAACTGTTAAGTCTCTGCCACATCATGTCTTTGGTAGATTGACAAAAACTAATAAATATAAATAGAGGAGCATAAGGCTAACATTCCTCTACAAAATTCCCTCCCTAGTCAGTATAATCCATTAAGCAGTATTTCCCAGACAGGCAGGAGTATGACACTACAGATAAAGAAGTCAAACTGGAACTACCTTTTGAATTATGTAATGCATCTACTAGAGAGCTTTTACAGTATTTTCTACACTGAATATAATCCAAACAATGTAAATGTTGGTCATACCCGGTGTCACTAATTATTTGTATCAAAAATTATGCTAGCCTCTTTCAAAATATGACACACCCTGAAGAAACACAAATTTATAGACAAGTTTATAAACAATTTATAAATAAGTTTATAATCACTTCTTCTAGAATGGACAAGCAATTAAGTACAAGATAGATAAACAACAGTAAGACTTTTTGGTTCCCTGAATCCGACAAACAAATCCCTCTTAAATGTTTCTTAGCCCTTCCTTTGGGGAAAAAAAATTAAAGATCAATAAAGAAAATATTCCAGCAGACTAATACTATTGCACCCAACCAACTTCCGAGAATCAAGTACCAATTCTTTTATATAAAACATCTGATGATACACACATTTATGTATTAGCAACAGTTCAGCATTTGCCTCTAAAGAGCAGTATGAGATACCTCTGTCCTCAGCAAACTTGAAAAATCTTCTTTACAAAAGTCTCCTCCTTTTAGAAGTTCTGAAAATCACGCTGTAAGCCCCAATGATTAAAGGAAGAAAAATGACATATGTCTTCCTAAAAAAAAATTGGATCAGACATCCCATAATACTTTCTGCCAAGAAATCAGTGAAAGTCTTCTTAAATGAAGATCCTCCACAAATATTATTTCCTTCTCTACCATTGCTTTCAATTTCTTTTCTTTCATCACAGATGGCAGCCTGTGGACGAAGTGTCAGTCATCTCTCAGTAATCAGGCAAGCACCTACTTTTTACTTCATTTTACTGCAGTCAATAAGCAAAATGCACCCAACTCTTCTTTCTCTGCTACAAGAGTGAAATGCAATTGTACAGTGTGCCTACAATTAATTTTCATCAGTCAATAATATTAAAAGTAAACTTTTTTTTTCAGATTTTGACCATAAGTTACTTTCAGAAACACTCAGTTACAGAAGCAAGGTCCACCAATTCCTCCACCACTGATGCAGAAGGCAGGGAAGATCTGCAAAGAACAGAAGCAAGCTGGGCAAACACAATGACAACAAACCTATAGTCACTTAAAAATACACACATATACAAATAATGTTTGTCATTAAGCTATGCCCTTTTTCAGAAGAAAGCAGTGAGAGGTTTCTGCCCCTCTTCCTCAAAGAGCAACATCCTCTTAATATTTCAGAAAGGCCTTGCTATACTCACTCTTCTGCTAACAGAATGAGCAGGATAGGTTTTAGAAGCTCAGACCATACACAGCAGAGAACAGTAATCAAATGCTCATGGCAATGCTACTAGTCCATCTCCCTACAAAGCAGCCACTAATGTTCTGATTGGATTTTGTCAGTGCTCCTCCTGAGGGTCAGACACCAATCTTTAGAATAGTGTCCTTTAGGAACAGATCTAATGAATTTCATATTCATGTCGGAGCCTATAGAAGATCTATATCTAGAAGCATATCAACCTGACTCTGTTGTAGGACATCTGCTTTTAGGAAAAGTTCAAACAATATGGTATCAAAGTAATCTAATTTTCTTTCTTCCTCTTAAGCCTGTTTTACATATTTAAGATTCTGCCACAAGTTCCCTGTGTCTGCTGTTACCATCTGCCCTTCCTATTCCATGGTTCACGGAGAGATGCTAGCCAGCCATGTAATAGAACGTTCTGATACTTTCTGAGGCACTGAGAGGGAAGATACAGAAGGCACATTAAAATGACTCCCAGCCCAGGCCTGAATCACGAGCAGATGGCTGACATTTCCCTCCCACACCTTTTCCTTCCACATCAAGGACTATCGGTGAGTAAGGAGCCCCCACAGCCCAGGTGCCTCCTGCTTGGTGACCCCTCTCTCCAGCCAACTGAGTGAGAGCTGAAGCACTCTGAAACAAACAGGCAGAGATGCACTAGCATCTGTACGATCAAAACAGGAAAGCAAAAGCAAGAGAAAAATCTTCCAAGGAGGGAAAGGACTCACACAGGGTCCATTGTTAAACAGGGGGAAGTGAGGTTGTTTCTGTAAGAACTTCACAACCTGTACAACTCAAAGATGCATTTCCCCAAGCCAGCAGAAGGCTGGTATAACAAGGGAGTAAAAGCCATGTTATGAAGGACATAATGACTAAAAGCTGAAAGGCAAGATCCTCCACAATCTACTCTTAAATGAATGATGCAAAGCCAAAATGCTCTAGTCACTCTTCTAGATCTAAATGCCTACCTAGCAGTGCAAAGCTCCACTAGCAAATCTAAGAAAAGTGGAGAAGAATCTTATGCCTAGGGCACAAAATCAAGTGTTAAGCTAATGAAAAATTCACTTCTCCATTATGAATATCTTTGGTAACAAAGTTTCCTTTGAGAATTTAAAAGCCCCTCTTTGCAAGCATTACTAAAATTCAGGAAATCAGTTTCTACAACCCTAAGGCTTGTGGGGTTCAGCGCTACAGAAAAGAAATTCAAGATGGATATGCATATGTACAACATTGCCAGTCCCTCAGCAAAAGTCATCTTGCCTCCTGGGAACAGCTATACTTTGACCCTAAAGGACTGGTACTAAAATTTATTTACTTATATTTACTTATTATTTACTTTACATGTGAGAATATACTGCTTTGCTGTCCAATTTTTAATTCCTAAGACTGACTTCTAGATTGTATAACTTTTATCACCCTTGTTCAGTAACAACTTTCTCAATTCTTTAAAAATTTCGCTCCAAAAAATTATCACCACATTAAAGGCATTTTTGCTTTTCATACTTAGTTAAGGATCAGTAAATCTGAAGATGTTATATATAACCTCATCTCAACAATTTCACTCACGGTGGGTAAGTGAGTCACTGTGGTACTTGATTGCTGAATAAGGTTAAACCATGTCAGGAAAAGAAGACAAGAGATATGAAAACAGGTCTAGGAGAAAAAACAAACAAACAAAAAAAACCCTAAACCACAAACCCAAAAAACCTAGATGGCTCTCATTCCAAACTAAAAGGTTGTAACTTCTTGCAGTGCTGTCTCAGAAAAAAACAAACAATAGTGAAATTTTCAGCATGCCATTTTAAAAGCAGATCCATGGAAAAAGGAAGTGCTCCTCTACAGAAAGCTGTCAGATTATCAGCTCCAATCTGATTTTGATGTGCATTCTTTGGAGGCTAAGAAAAGAATGCTACCCCTTTGCAGAGCCAGTGATTTGGTGACCTGATAAGGCAGTGGTGAGCTCCCAAGACAGCAAAGACCACCACAGCACATGCAGTGCCATCTGCAAAGAGGTTTGTTTCCAGTGACAGGTTCGTACAGAGAGCAACAGCTCGGTTCAAATATAGCCTTTGGTTTGGGAGGGACACTCTTCTATGCAAACAAATCCAGAAGTTCAGAGGAAGTGGTGAAAAGTGAAAGTTTTGTTCCATAAACATAAAATCTCATTTAAGTTTAATGAGAAGGCCACTTCTGAGGCTCCAGGCTATACACTCGCTGTCTTTTCAGACCCTTCCACCCATTTTGTCTGCACTGCCTTGGACCAGGGCAAACTTGTATTCAAACAATGAAAATTCTTCACCATGGGCACTTCCAGATCCTACCCAAAACCGAATGGTTTGCACCATTTTCAGTGCTGTTCACTGACATCACTATCCACAATGATTTCACTGTGCACTAGGACTTACAAGCATCAAGGGTTCATTCACCATCCACTTAAGTGAAATGTTTATGACTATCTGGAAGTTATTCCTGCTTTACTCTCATGAACACCAAAGATGGCACAGCCCTGAGCACCGTGATTTTCCCACACACTCAGTTCAAAATGCAGAGTATCCCCTTTTATGCCTCACAGTGCCTCCATATAAACAGTGACAATGCCTGAACTTTTTTCTTCCTCACCTACCCACTGACTTCTATTTTAGAAATCCAACTTAGCTAGGTAAGGAACAGAGATCTGAGTTCTGTCACTCAATAGCACTGAGAACTCACAAGTACAGACACCTGAAATATGCCATCATTAACATACGGTTTCACCAAAGAGATGTTTTTATTCTCTTTCTGAAAGACACAGTGAGAATGTAAAAATGCAGATTCAATACCCATAAATACCCAAGGTAATCCAAGAGAAAAACAATTCTGTACTTGTACATAGCCACAGTACATTTAAAAATAAGTCAGCTTTTTTGCTTCACCCAGCATACACTCTGCCATTCTGTGTCTGTATGGTCCACTCAAGAAGTTTTCTGTATATTCCATGGACTCTAGCAAAGAAAACCGACCCATAAGGCTCATTGATTACAGAGTTCTTCTAGTTTCTCCTTTCAATATGTTCATCTCAGAAATCATTGGCTGATGGCAGCTGTAGGGCAGCCTGCTAACTAAATGTTCTAGTTCTCATCTGTGTCCCTCACCCATGATATGCCCTTCTTCTTCTCACTCCATTTTTTCTCATCTCTCACCCAACTCCTCTCTCAAGCACTAAAATTAGACATAAGCCTTGTCATTAACCCCAAAATTTCATCTTAAGGCTGTACATCTGCATTTCCCGTAACTGGCCTCATGCCACAACCACATTTTCTGAGATGGAAATTGTTCTCAGCCCCCACTAGGTAATAAAATAGATGAGGCAGACATGAAGTGACCTCTTCACAGGGTACTCACTTTCTAAGATGCCTGTCACTCTCCTTGATTTCAAGAATACAATTTAGCCACTCAGGAAAGTGAAGCAGTGCTCCTCCATGTACTTTTTTCATGCAAACCTAGCAGGTAAGGTAGATGAAAGGAGGACAAGAAACTGCTTCTCCAGGCTTCCAATGGAGTAAAAGAATTCATCACCTAAAAGATCCTGCTTCCATTAACTACATTGGCTGTTTAGGTGACCACAGAATGGATAGGGCAAAAGAAACTCAACTTGGCATCTGCACCAAAGGCAATAAAGAGAACAAACCTTTAAGAAGAGGGGAAGAAATTCCAGCAGCCTTCTCTGTTGATCCTCTGGGATGAGAAATTGAGCCATTTGTTCATATTCTACAAACTGTTTGCCCAGGGTCTCCCACAGGAGGGTATGGCTCTGGGGTAGCTCGTCCTTGCTGTGTGCAGGCTGCTCCAGCACTTCTGCTGTGTCTCCATCATCAGGGCTCTGCTCTTGCTGTCCTGCACTGTCAGGTGAATCCTCCAGCTGCCACATGAGTTCAGCTGCTTTGTCCATGCTGAGATGAGACCAGATAAATGTACTATGTTATTTATACCTCTTACCAGTCAATTCTCCCAAGAAATTAGACATTGACAGTTTTAGCTGTTGGAGTTAGAGTTTGGAAATATGGAAGCCCTCTCAGTTACTGACTCTTTTCCAATTTTAATGGCAAAGCACCCTGCTCTTAGACAAGAACATTTACTACCCTGCAATTGCATGAACAAGCTCTCTTCCATGAGACATATGCATATGCTACACAACTCATCTAGGCTTTGGCAGAACAAACCAGTAAACCACACAGCAAATCTGGATTCCAGCCCCAGCTTTGTCACTGAGCCAGATCCTCTCCCTTATACCTCAGTCACCCCAACCATAAAGCAAGTTATAACTATTACTATCAGCAGATTTGCAACAGAAAAGCACTAACCAAGAACCAGGTTGCACATTTCATTGAGTATGGATGCTAAATCTAGCTGCACATCACTGATACATTCCCCACCTAGAGTGGGGCTGAAGCCCACCTGGTACAGTTAGCTGTGTGGCAAAGCCAGAGATTCCTCACAGAGCTGTTCTGGCCCAAAGAGGCAGTAGCATTGAGCTCTTCTTTGTGGCAGATGTACAGCTCTGTACCATAGGCATTTTCACAACAACACTGCTTGTTTTGCTGATCCTATAAACTGAAGTGGATATGTTGCAATGAGGGAACGTGGTGCTTCTGGCACTCTCATTTCCATCAAAATGAAAATGGGTCCATCTGGCACTACACATCGAGGAATCCTTCTGGTACCCTAATCTCAACCCCAAGTCCTCTCATCTACTTTACAGCCATGTTTTCATCCATGGTCTTCTGGGGGGTCACTCAGCCCTATTTCTTTGCCACAGCTTTCTGTGAGCTCAGCCTGTTCTGCTGAGCCTACATCATGACAACACTTACACCAATGGAGATCAGGCTTCTCCAGTTTCCATCAAAGTCACCCAGATGCTTACTGGAGTCTCGGTCATTGTGTGACTGCTTCTGAGAGTACAACAAATTATGGCAATGTGGCTGGGCAGATGGGAGTTGTCACCAAGATGAATGTAGCTCACTTTACTTACCAAATATATCAGTTTCTTAGAGCTCAGAAGAGTCTTTAGCAAATCATTACCTCTCAAAGACAAATACCAATCTACCTTCATTTCTGGGAAATAGGTTATTTCTCTACAGTGTCTCTTTGATTGTCATTTCACCATTTCAATAAAAATGTCAAAAAAGCAAATATAACTAAAAATCTGAGTCAGATCTGCACTACCAAAACATACATACATTAAAATAAAATTTAAAAGACAGTATTATGAGCCTGGTTTAGAATTATGACCCAACACTAAATTGGGATTCTCTGTAATCACTACATTTGGGATTCTCTTCCTTCGTCATCCCTCAGTTACACAGTTAGCTCACTGCTTGCATTCTGCCCACTCCATGCCAGATGAACCAGTTTCACTTCCACACTCCTGCAGTAGCTCTGTACCGTAGAGATGAAGGGCAGGGCATTTATCTTGTCACTCTGCACCACACCACCTCCAGCAAGATGATGGTCCCAGCAAACACCTGTGCTTAGATGCAAATGCTGGTCCTTCACACTTCAGCACAGGCTAGCTTATTTTACCACTGCCCATATTCTGTCCTTTGCTAGGAGATGGAGTCCTATGTAATTTTGATCAGTCCCCAAAGAACAGTCAGTCTAGAACTTCCTATCTCCACAAAATTCTGTATTTTGCTGCTGTTGTTTTCCTTAATGATCTTATTAAGACAACAAACCCTATGAGAAGAAGTGTGGTGACTGCACAGAGTAAACAGGAAGACTCTGTTCCTCATGACTGTGTGGGAGTTACATTTGTCATATGTTATACTTAACTCTGGTGTGGGATTTTGACCCACTTGAGTCATCCTGAAGCTGTAAGTGTGTGGTTGAGAAAGCCTGGGTGCTGTTCTAGTGATGAGCATAGTTCAGTTATGTTTTCAGTGAGGCTCAACTTGCATCCCAAATAGCAAAGCCATTCTTTTCCTCAAGGAGATCTCTCACTTTGGAAGCTACTCTGCTAAGCCCAAATCAATGCTAACAAGTAACTCACTCCAGTGCCCACGTTCACCGTGGTCTTCTGCATGGAGAATCCCAAAGTGCTTTACAGAGGCATTCTACAAATGGTGAAACTTAGTCATGGAGAGGTGAAATGAAGTGCTTCCAGTGGCCTCAGAAGGTCAGTGGCTGATGAGTCAACTCCCTGAGCTGCACTGCATGGCCCTGCAAATGTGTTTACCAATTTTCTCTTTCTATTTATATTTGACTGAGAATGTCTTTCTTGTTGGTGTTAAAGTAAGCAGGGATAGCCTCTCAGTGTTCACTCTACGAATCCACGTAATGGAAGAGTTCATCCCAGCTCCACAGAAACTCTCACAACCAGATACTCACAAACTTCATTAGTGAAGAATTGTAACCGGCTATGTAAGACATTTAAAGTGTATGTGAAACACTTTAATCTCCAAAAACTACATGAAAGCAGAAGGAAGATTATGATATTCCTCATTATTTATTCCAACTATCTAGACTACAAAAGCCATATCAAACTAAATATCTGTCCTCCAGTATTAGTCTGTTGACTCTACTTGCACTATATGCTTTAAATATTACTTCTCCTAGGAGCCTTTTCTTGCATCTACAATTTGATTAGGACTTTTAAATCCCTTCAATTTTCTATTCATCCTGGAGGACAATTACTCTTCTAGACCAACCACAAAATCACATACTTCAGAATTCAAATATCTTTGGTATTAAGGATAACTTAGATATTTTGAAAAGGTCTTATATGTTGTCTCTTTTACACTCCACTACTTGTTCTGATCCTCAGTGTAAGTAAATAGCTTATTTCAGTTTTGATCATTTTTTGATTCTTGATTAAGTTTGATAAGATACTTTTTGATAAGTATCACAATAACACAAAAAGTAAATGTTAAATAATAAATATTTTAAAAGATATAAAAGTTAAGATTAATCAAATAGATCTGATAGTATCTGCAGTGTCAGGCTACAGAGAGAAAACAGAACTTGATCATGTATTTTCCCTTTTTTTTCCTAAATAAAGCTTGTGTGAAATCACACAGCAATGTGGCAACATCTTTCCAGACTGAAAAGACAGAAGGGAAGAAAGGCCTGACCAAAACTGGCAGAAGGACCAGCAGAATACTGTTACTAACAGCTTACTAGTTGAACAAACATGATTTTTAATGACATTTTAATTATATTTATCTGTGATCACCCCCCTTAGCAGTTCATAGAAGGATCTTATTCAGGTAAAAAATCCCAATTTGCACCAAGACCAAAAGAGAATCAAGTCTCATACCAAAATTCAGGCCAAAATTGGTCCACCTTTTACAGTAAGTTTCTTTAAAAAAATGTTCGTTGAGTGTACATGGAAATCTTTAATCTCCAAAAGTACATGAACACTAAATAAAGACTACATTTGGCCTCCTTATTTACTCCAACTCTTCAAATAACAGGAGATACACTAGACAAAATATCAGACCTTTAGTTCTAGGACTACCTGCTTTAAATATTCTTTATTGTAATATAGTTGTCTTGACTATTTAGTCCCAGGATTCTGTGGATTACCAGAAACACACAGCTCAGATGATCCCAAAAATCCAGTGTGATAATCCTTTATACTCCCCTCCTTTCATTAGCAGTTATGATCACTGTTTGATGACCACAGTTATGACAGCTAATATTGCAAATGCTAAAAATAGGAATTACACTACTTCCTAAGGAAAGTTGTCTTTGCACTGCATTTTAGGGTGAAGTTTGACTGAAACCTTCACTAATTGAAAGTAATCCTATCACGACATAGCAGTTACAACCAATATTGCAGGTTCCTTCATTTAACAGTCTGTGTCTGCTTTCACAGAAAATCTCTTGCCATACCTGGGCTCCTAGATTTGTCAGCTCCTGCTGCAGTCAATGACCATACCCAGAGAAATGAGTGCTGCTGCTTCTGTCCTACCAGGCCTGCTGGTGTATGGAGCAAATCCCACTCTGCTCTTTAAACTTTCCACTGTGAATCACCTGATTAGCTGCTGCACATGCTTCCTGAGGAAAGCAGAAGTGAAAAGCAAATGAACCACAGCTCAGGAGCCATCAAGCTCCCAGAGCAATTTAGAACAGCTCAGCTAACACATAAACCTGGAAGGCACAGCATTCTTCTCCGTGCATCAAGAGTAACCATGTATTTCCCCCTCTGTACCGTATTCACAGGGAGGAAGGGGAGTGGGATTTGTTTAATTTTGGTTTTAAATTTAAGGTTTACAAAACTACTACAAGAATACAGCACCAGAAAACTCATGCTCTCTGTGCAACAATCTATGGGCAAAGCCAAGCAACTGTAGAAGTCCTTCCTCAAATGCCTCACCCTCAAAATAAATACATTTGAATGGCAAGGAGAATTCCGTCCCTGACCTCTTTACTGAAATGGCCAAGGCCGCTACTCAGATCAAGAGGGAAACAAGCACTATAAACTCACTATGGCAACATAAATGAACCTTGATTAGATAGGAACTTGGAGGAAGATTACTTCTTGGTTGTCTAGTTGCTTTTTTTTGTTCTCCCTAATAACACATCTGAAATGCTTTATAATGTTTTGGTTTGTTTTTTAAGGGGAGGTGAGGTTTAAATATTTTTAACAAGAAATTCAAGTGTTTCCAACTGCTTCTCCCCAGCAATTTTATGATGACCTTGAGAACCAACAGGATCATGACCTTGCAGTGACTGAAACCTGAGGGGACTCTACCATAGGTGGTTAAAGCCACCTGTTTTCTGTTAACATCTGCTTTACTCAAATGCTTGAAAAAGTATTCAGAAGGACAACTAACCAACTTTCTCTTCCAGCTGATGCCTGGAAAGGCTGACCTGGTACAGAGACTAGACAGAGCAAAAGGAATAATATAGGTATTTATTGAAAGGATACACCTTGGGCAGTGCAAGAGCCTGGCTGGGGCTACACCCAAAGCAAATCCAAGATGGATCCTGGTCATGAGTTTTTACACTTTTACAAGTTTTGGTTCATCTACACATTGGGGTCAATTGCCCAACCACAGCTCCAGGCTATGAAGTCTCAGCCCCCTGGCTTGCCCCCTTTCCCTCAACATTGTTCATGCTTTTTGGGTACCAGGTGCCCTTGATTCTCTAGCTAGGAAGGGATTGTTTTGTCTAACTACCCTGAGAGAACTTACTAACACCTAATATGAAGTTTCAGAGTTACACACTAAGCAGCAGAGAATCTGAAAAATATAAAAGCTAAAACCCAAGACATCACAACTAAGCTGCAACTTTGCTGCATAAAGAGCTGCTAATCCAGGCTGAAGACCCCCAGTAAGTCATAAGCCAGGATAGCAATTGCCTATACTACACAGGGAGCTCTCTTGATGCAGTGGTGTTCCTGGCACAGAGCAATCCCAGAGGACTGTTCTCAACCCTTATGGGGAACGTCTTGTATTGGAATACAGGCAGCAGCAAAGTCATGGGTTTAGTTCATCCCTTTACACGTTATACCAGGATTTAAGCAGAACTGTAGCTTTGCTGCAAACAGAAGTATACCTTAGATCCCAAGGAAAAGACTGCAGCAGTCTACACAGGCAGTAACCTCTAAACTGACTGGGTTTTGGAAAGCATTAGCTAAACTAAGTATAATTTATGGAGTGTTTTCCAAGGAGATGCAAGGTCACACTGAGCTATGCACACTCAGGGCAGCTCCAGTGAATGTTCATTTGGCCACTTTAGTGAGCCCCAGAGCCTCTCACAGCTCTGTGCTGCACTGCTGTGGCTCTGGGGCCTCTGGCAGCTCTCAGCACAGGCTGAGCAAGTTCATACAGCCTGTGAAACTGTGCCAGCACATCTACTACTTTGCTGCCATAGGCCATTCACATACCAGCAGATCCACTTCCAGCTGCAATCTAGCCAAACCCACACTGGTGTGATGAATGGCAGAAGCACAGAGACCCTGAAGAGAACATTTAATACCAATCTAGAGAGAACATCACTGTCTTAGACTTCCTAACGCAGAAACAAGCCTAAATGTGCTCCACTTCTACCGTTTTACTGCCACTTTAAAAGCACAGAAGGTCCTTTGCAGCATCCCCACCGTGCTCTTTGGTCAGAGAGGTTTATTTCCCAGGGATCTTCCCAGTCCAGTGGTACCTCCTCACTAGATGATGTCAGGACTCAAGCAGACACACAATCATTTGCAGAGTGTGTCTGCTTGAGTCCTGAGCAGAGGAGAGTCACAGCAGAGGAAGCACCATTTCTCTTTTTCATACTTCACTAACTGTTGATGCGTCTGAAAGTCCAGTTTCAACACACCCACCCACTTAATCTCTGCTCCACTGGAGCAAAACAGATGTAACCAAATTATCTGTAGTAAAAATAACTCAAGGGGTAAAGACAAACATGCAGTTAACATAGTAAGAAACAGTGCCACAACACCCTTTGTCAATATGGGTTGTTTATACTACAAACCCCTTTGTAATGTGCCTCCACCTACAAAAACAGGAAGAAAAATCCTTCTTTGTCCTCTTCCCTAGAGTCTCAGGGAAAAGAAAAAAAAAGAGACATATCTCCCACATGCATTTGCATCTATGTCAGGACATCTAGCTCAAGGGAACCTTCATTTTGTTTGAGACATCTAGAAAGGGCACTAAATCTCCTGGTCCCAGGAGCCAGCTCGACCTAGACCAGCTGGCAGCTGCCATCTGGTGGGGCAGCACTGTGATGTAGGACACCCACGGCCCACAGGAGATGGTGTCCTGCCTGAGCCAGACATGCAGCTGCCTTTCTGAGCCAAGGACCACCCAAAGATAACTATAACTACAAGGACCACTGCGGTCACTGCGCTAAAAAGAGAGAGAAAGGACAGCAACACACATGGACCTCTTTAGGGAAAAAAGGCCAACTTTATTGTACAGACAGCTCGTATTTAAAGCGTGTTACGTGCAGCTAGGACAGGGCAGTAGCTCATTGGACAATTGGGAAAAACGTCCATGAGACAGCACCTCAGGATGTATCCCACGGGAAAGACACCAGGTGTTAGTTTTTATTATTAATTCCACTCTGGTTTTCACTATGTTATCACCTTGGGAGACTTCCTCCCTAACTGAAGCTGCAGTCAGCTTGTCAGCCTGGGAATAGACCTGAGAGTCAGAAGTCCAGGCCTGAAAAAGAATTTCCAAGCTGTAATTCCCTAGCTCTCTAAATGTGTGTGTCCATAGACCACCTGTCTCATAAGATGGAATACTGTCCCTTTTGTTGCTTCTTGTCAAACTCCTTTGCCACTCCAATCTCCACACACAAGTGGAAAACAACAAATTCATGCCTTTTATCTACAATACCAGCCACACCAATGTATCTTAGTGGTTCAGAATGCCAAGAATCACAGTACTTCTTCAGCCTGAGGCTGGAGGTCAGCAAATGCAGGTTTCCCCAAAAACACAACTTGCAGTATGATTTAGTTGCATTCACCAAATGGCTGACTGGCTACAGCAAGAGCAAACACATCCTCTGGCTACTGCTGTGCAGTTGCCTTTGCCTGAGGGGATCACAGTTCAGCCCAAATGCAAACCCAAATGGAATGGGGCTTTGCTGAAAAGCCTGTATTTCTCCCTTCAGCAGGTTTGTCTCCTTGTAGACGTAAAAAATAAAATTCAGTTGAATTTGCTGAGATAATAAATTTTTCTGCTGCACATTTGTAACCTCCAGTCTAGAGAAAAAAGCAAGTTAAACACGTGTTCCTTTCAACATTTCAGTGTTCAAATGTTGAATTATCTGCGGGCTTTTTCCCACAAAGGCAAAGAGGCCTTTCTTGCTAAAATCCATCATCTTTTATTGATAAAAAGAAAGTTGATTAAAATATGTTCTTAGAATCATTATTCATTTCTTTAAGGAAGCGGCTGTGTTTCATTTTCCTCCCTTCTTTTCAGTGGCAGAACAGAAGCTGACAGAGAAACCGCAGAGAAAGGCGACAGAGAAATTTAAACCATCTGCTTAACTATCATTTTCACTCATCTTTTTCAGCAAACCTTGAAATTTGCAATGAAGGAGGCATTCAGCTCCTTCAGCACATCCTCCCAAGGAAGCAGAAGCAGCAGGCTATAAAGAAGCTGCAGGATTGTGAGCCTGACAGCTCAGCTCCTCTTCCTCAGGCACAGGGGACGCGTGGGGCAGTAGGTGCCCAGAGGCCATCCCACCTCTTTGGCCACCTCTTCTCTGGAGCTCAAAGCCCTGGGGATGAGGAAGGAAAGGACAGCTCCTGTTGGTGCTGCCAGGCAGCCCCAGCCGAGCCAGGGCCCTTCCTGCCCAGCCCTTGGGCAGCACCAGCAGCCGAGGGCAAGAAGGCAACACGTGCCCGAGCATGGCCAGGGAACCCATGGAGCTGTGCCCCTGCACAGGCTTAAACTAAATGGAGCTCATGCTGAGGAAACCATGAGAGGTAGCTGGCAAAGACATTCAGTGCATCCACAAGGAGAGCATTTTCTGCCTGCCAGCATCCCTGGGCACTCTCAGCCTGTATGGGGAGCCCCAGACACCCAACACTACTCTGGCACCACGACTGTGGGTTTAAAAGGACAGGGCAGTTTGCAGCCTTGCTCCTGTGGTCAAGCTCCTAACTTGTCTCAGGAAAGTGATGTGTTTCCTTCCCACGTGTTTCCACCTGAGCAAGGTCAGGAGTTCTGCAGCTCTGTGCCTCCTGGACCCAGCTGGCACCTTTCCTCAGCAGTAGCAATGTTATGTAGTGAGGATAATTTGTTTATCCAGTAAGGATAATTATCACTTAAATTTTGCTATTTCAAAAAGTTTCTTTGGAAAAAATTCCCTCCATCAACACAAATCTGTAAATCAAAATGAATTCTTTCTAAAGTTTTTGTTTAAACAGGACCCAACAGAAGTGTATCCAGTGGCCTTCATCTTACATGTTGGGCTGCAACAGTGGTTTTCAGACTTTTGAAATCCGTGCAATCCTGAGGTAGTTTCCTACAAAGCATTATGCAGCACATGTAAATCAGCTGCTTGATAGCTTCACCCTTTGGTCATTTTTTGCCTCTGTTAAAATTAGTCAGGGGGACTCACTGGATGATGTAACTCCAGAAGTACACTGAATAATTTTAAGCTACACTTCTTAAAAATTCTGTGCATAAATAAATCTCAAAATTATTCCAGAGTCAGTAAAATAACATCAACTTTTAAAAACACAGGAAAAAAGAAGCCTTATTTAAAAATGGGTATGTAGCAAAAGTGAAAACATTTTCATTTTTCCATCTGAAATGATCAGACTCAAACAGAACTGAATAAATAGAATATGTTTTCCTCAGAAGAAAAAAAAACGTGTAAAAAAAAGTTTTTCTGAGAAGCTGCTATTTTGAGTAAATGTCACCTACTGACTAGAAAAGTGTTGTGCAGGAGAATTTTAAGGCAACTTGACTCAACATATGATCTCTGCAGTAGAACCCATGTTAGTCTAATGAGATTGAGGAAGTTGAAAGGCTGGTGCAAAAAATATAATTGACGTAGCAATGGCATGCCCCCCTCCTGTACCTCAGGATACACAGGAATTCACTGTTTTCATATCAACTCATAAGTTATTGAATTAAATGATCATGATACAGAAGTTCTGCAGGATTTTTTTTTAATATTTACAAAGCGAAGTTAGACTTTAACACAGAGCACACATCAGAAAATAGCACTCACAGACAGCTGCAGACAAAAGCACAAGATGTAATTACAAAACACATACTGACCAAGAGCTGCTTTTCTTGGAAGATTTATTCTTATGCTTTTCTTGGAAGATTTAATCTTATTCTCTCTGCAGAAGGATCACCAAAATCTCTGCAGACAACATCACTTTCATAAGTTTCAGAAATGGGTGCTAGTTCCTGTTTTACACCCCCTTTGCTTTCTGCAAGGATGCTGTGTATCTTGCACAGCCTACAGGAACACTCATCGTCATCTCAAGGAAATAGGGAGCCTGACGTTCAGGCTAAACAAATTAAACAAGATCCTTCAAACACAAGTGTGAGAGCAGACACTTTCCCAGCTCTGATATGTCCCCTGCTAACTGTTTTTGGTTTTGGTTGGTTGGTTTGGCTTTTTTGGTTTTTTGCATCTCCCAAGTCTACTGATATACTCCAGCTCTTATGACCTTGTTCTTCAATAAGCTGTGCCCCCAGAGACTCTGCAGGTGTCCAGGAAAGCTGCTTTCCCAGAATCATAACTGCTCAGGTACCCGCAACTGCCTAATAAGCCAGGCTTAATAAGCTGTCACACCCTATTCGTGGGTAAGCCTGTTTTTAAGCTGAGCAGCTTCCCTGGGACTGTTGCATTTAGGGTGTTCAAACGACCCTGTTCTAGGCTGGTAAATAATAAGAAAAAAAATCTCCTTAATCTCTACTGAATTTATAGCCAGATTCTACATTAATATTTGCTTTTGTGCTAGGAACTGGGCCAATAAGGATACACAAAATTGCTGCTGCTCATCAGAGAGGTAACGTTAGTCCTGAAATTAAACTCAAGCATTGCACAAGTAGAAAATACTTTATTAAGGGGGAAAATTAGAGCAACAAGGAACTAGTTATTGGCTGTGTGATCATTTGGAGCGAAGGGCATTCAGCAGCTACCACATGCAGTAAAGGAGGAACTGGTAAAAGAACTTTACCTTGCAGTGGGGCTCACCACAAGAGGGAAGTGCAACATGCTCCTCAGCAGCTCCGTGTCACATGGAAGTCCCTTTTGCTGCTGTGCCATTGCAGGGCTGCAGAGCAGTGGCTCAGATCTGACAAACCAGCAAATTCCTTCTGCAGGCTGCACGTTAGGATGTCAGGTCAGACACAGGGTCTCTAGGATCACTGCCCTCAAGACTTGCCCTGCTGTAAGCAGGAAAATGTGAATGGCAGGCTTCACATGGAGGTCTACAAAGGCTTATCCAGTAACAAGGGTTGCTAAGCTGTCTAAAAAACAGACAGCAGTCATAAGGTGAAATTTAAATTATAGTTTTGTATCTCAGTACATCAGTCACAATACAGATGCCTCTAACTTGAAGGAAGCAAAAATCTACCTATCTACCTTGTCAAAGTCTGGGACCTGTGTGAATTCAGAATGTAACCTGCAAGGTTTGCCCCTTCATGCAAATACATAGCAACAAACTAGTACCAGAACCTGTGCTCAGAACATTGACAGAGTTACCAGGAAAAAAAAAAAAATCAGGCATGGCATGTACTTTATTCAGCACAAGTGGAAGAATAGATCAGAGGGGGTATCCATCTTAAAAGACATCTGAAATGCACAGATGACAAGAGTATGACTAAACCCCTAGTGAGATAGGCCAGGATCTGGTGGTATTTTTATTTCTATTTAATGTCTTACAATTTTTCATTTCAACTAAACTTTTACTTTCTATTTTTACTTCTTTTTTTTTCCCTCAAATGAGATGAGAATAAAGACGAAATGTTCAGACAGACAGCCTTTGCCCAACACACAATTCCTGCCAGAGATGTTCAGAGCTGTGCTTTTCCACAGGTCTGTTTTGTCCATCTAGATCATCAATAGGAAACTGTACCTTACAGCCTTTTAGCCTCTGTCTGGGCTCCAGAGAACATTACTTGCTTTGTGGTTCTCAGCAGTATCATGGGCAGTTTTAACTCTGAGCATTTTTGTGCTGGCACCATCCTCCCTGAGCGTCACGAGGTGGCAGCACGACAGAAGGGCTGCTCTTATATCAGGCAGCCAGAACCTCACACACCTGCAAGTACACAGTTCATTTTCATCTTAGAGTTGCAGCTTCCATTTCTTTTCCTGACACCATCTCAAAAACCGAGATAATAGAGTGTCACAGCACAGAATATAACCACTCACCTGCCTGTTCATGTGCTTTCAGCTATTTGAGCATTTATAGGATTACATTTTCACACTCCCACCAGCCTCCGGAATGGACAGGTATTAGCTGGGCACCCAGCAGAGAAGGCACTTTGAAAACAGTGGTGTCCTTTGACCTTCTCACTTTAGGGATACAGCTTGTAAAGGTGTCAGCATGTTGCAGAGCAGATAAAAGATTGTGGATGAAGAATGGAACTCTGGGGAAAGCAAATTACTTTTAAATTGTGGCAGCATTGGCAAAAGAAAAAAAAACATAAGGGATATTGAGTTTAAAAATTGGGGTTTGATACTTTCAAAAACTAGCTAATGTTTTGTTTTGGAAAGGCATTTTTTCATTTAAACCTTGAACAAAAATATGAGTAAGGCTCGATGAAGGATAACAAACAAGAATATACTGAGACAAATTATATTGGTGGGGAGTTGAAGTGGGTGATTTTTAGAGGGTTATTTGGTTGCTGTTAAACAAAACAGAAATCCCATTCATAAAACTTTAATGAATAGTTCGGTTCTCCCTGAAAATCCAGTAATATAGAAGTTTTCAGTACCTTATTTTTTCCAAGTTGAAATTTCCTGCAAGAACACAAGCTTAGGAATGTTTTTAAGGATTTAGAACCATGAGGTTTTTTCAGTTCTACAGATTTCTGACTTTTTAAATGTGGTATCTCTATGCAGACTCATTATAGTGCAGCTATGAGTGGACAACCTCCACAGCAGGGCATATCTGAGAAGACATCTGTATAAATAAACAGTTGGATAGTCCAAAAGAGTCTACTCCACACATGAATATTGGGGTAGGCAAAAGGAAGAAGCATTTGTCATCTTCCAGGAAACTGATGTCCTTGTAAACAAGATTCTGATTACCAAGCTAAGACAGCCTTTAACAGGATAATATCTGCTCTAAAATGAATGATGCTTTAAAATGCTATGATTCCTAAATTTTCTTCATCCATAGAGAAGTTGAAAATATTTCTTTAAATAATATCATACTTTTTCCATAACATTTCGATCCAAAAATATTCATGGGAACATATTTTCAGATAATATTTTTACATAAGTAATATTTCTTTTATTAAACACTTTTGGTTGGAAAATTTTCTCCTATATGTCTTGAAGCTTATCAGAGAGGTCAGTTTTACAGACTCCATTTCACAGGCTGGAAACAGTAATATTAAGAATTGAAATGACATACCCAGCAAGGGGCAGAGCCACAAATAGTACCTGGCCCTCCAAAACCCAAGTCTGGAAGTCATTAGCAACTCTATTTTAATTTCATTGTTTTCTTCTTCTCTGCTTAAAATGATTTGAAACAGAAGAAAAATGGGTCGGTGTTAAAATAACAGCACATTTGAAATTTTTAGCTCCCTCTATTTTTCAGCTAGCCTCCAGTTTTCACCCTAGTTCCATTTTGAATCAGATCTGCCTAAATGACTATATTTTTCCCTGAGGCAGCAGCAGGAGATACATTCCTGAGGATGCCAGTTTCAGTCCCCAGTGTCTAAAATATGCATGCACTGCTCTTTGATTCCTGCCACTACAAGAAAAAAAGTAACATTCATTCTGCAGAGATAGCATTCAAGTTTTAAATAATGCATTTCTTTATCTCCTCTCCCAGCCAAGGACCTCATTTCTTCAGGCCCATAGGTGACAGGATAGGATAAGCAATTGCCCAGGTTAGAGTTTTATGCAGCTGATTCATGAAGTCCTGCAGCACCTTACCAAGGGATATATTGCTGTCACTGTTCTCAAAGGTACAGGGAAGGTCTGGGGGTGTACAGAAACAGAAGAACAAGTGAGAAATCCATGTCTCCAGGCTTTCATATCCAACCTGTCTCAGGAATATCAAAGAAGCTTAATCTGGCAAATTTTGTTAGGTGATTGGAGCAGACTGTATAACTGTGTAGTAATACAACTCAAATGAGAGATGTGAGTACAACAGCACAGTTAACTTGGACTTGGTCATGTTAAGAAATTTCATTTTGAAGTTTGAGATGTTTGGTACATAATGCAAAATCCAAAAATGTGAACTACTCCAATAAATTCTGATCCAGTGGGTCACATAAGCATATATTTCAATGTGAAGCTTGTGAGCACTCTCTCATAATATAAATTTAACCTTTAAATGCTTTTCTTTATTGGAATCTGGAAATTAAGTTCAGAAAGATAAGAATACATTTCACAGAGAAATTCTGTAAGAAGAATCACCCATTTAAAAGAGGCAATGATGAAGGGAAGATCTTCAGCTGTGATTTCCCTGATTTGACAGCAGCAGCAGCTCTCTTAGATCTGTGATGATCTGAAGGTGATAGTGAGGCAAGGGCTAGGGAAAAAAGCAGCATTTTGTTAGATCAAAAGACGTAGCAGCAGAAAAGAGGCTTTTAGACAGACTCACAAAAATGTTGGCAGAAGGGACCTCTGGAGGTTACTTCGTCCAGCCTTCTGCTTGGAACAGAACTAGCACCAAAAACAGACTAGTCTAATCATCTTAAAAACCTCTGAAGGCTGAGATCTTCCCTGCTGTGCAGGTATCACTCCCAGTGCTGCATCATCATCTGCCTGGTCAAAAAAGTTTGTCAGTCTGGGCTTCAGTCTGAGTTTCTAAGGTCCAGATTTGGAGGACATTGCTTTCTGTGTTTTAGCATCTGTACTACCAGGTGTTTGATTTTATACTCTGAAAATGTTCTTTAACTACTTGTGGATTGATATTAGATTCCTCCATTAGCCTTTTGGCCAGATTAAGCGAGTCTGTTTCCCTCAACTCTTCCTTATAGGAGAGGTGCCCTTGTCCTCAATAGTCTGAGTAGTCTTTGTTCAGATGCGAAACATATTTCAAACCAAATATAATTTGGGAAATATTTATTTCTGTGTACCTTAATTATGTTAACTCTATTTTATCTGGCTGTGAGACACAAGTTTCAGTGTCATTATCAACTAGTATCCATTCTAGATTTATCTCCTTATCCTGTGAAAAGCAAATGTGATGCAATACTTGGAGTCATCCAGTCTCAGTATCCTTATGTTCATCTTCATTACCAAAGGAAACTTTGCTTGCAGACATGTTTAGGAATATGGAAACAGCAAGAATTTCTAGTACTAAAGGGGATATATAATTTCTGATTCTGGTATAATAAGGATAATACCACAAAGACAAAACAGAAAATATAAAACAAATGTGAAAACTAGGAATATACTTTGTCTCCCTATTTGTGAAATCTTGAATATGTGGATTTATAAGACACTTACTGCTCTTAAGAAAGTTCTTGCATTCATAATCTAAGTCTTGCTTTCCTGTAATATATGAAGGTGCATCACAAAATACATTTGGAAATCTTTATCAGATCATTCAGAATTGTTGATCCTTTTTTTACCACCTCCTCAATCCCACTGCCTAACAGCTTCTCAAAAGTTGAAAATTTCTGTCAAAGGTTTTACTTCTCATTAGAATAATGCACCTTGACATGGCCAGAGATCACTGTTTATAGCAAAATCAGAAAGGGCACACCAACATCTCTGATATTGTCAAATATAAACAAGAAAAACAGGAACGAAATCCAAGTCATGCTTTTTAAATCTACTATGAAAAATAGCATCCAATGTGTTTCTGCAGGCCACTAATGTAAAATACCTATTTTCTTACTTACAGGACACTCTTTTGAATAAATCTGGATTACTTTAAGGTATTTCAAATAGTAGTAGGCGAGATCTTGCAGGGGTATAGGTACTCATGGTATATGTTCACCATTGCAGAGGAGAAGAAAAATCAGTGTGTGCCAGGAATATCTCTGCAGGGTAGTTTCTTGTCCCACTGAAGTCCAAGGCACCTGTGTTATAGGCTCCTCTCAAGCTACAGCTGCTCTCTAGAGAGTCACTCTTACATCCTGAAATCAAAGATTAATTACTCCTGACCTATTTGTGGAACATGACTAGATGGGAAGGAACATTGGCTGTAAAAGAATAATAAAGACACCCAGAAATTCCCTAGTTTCACTCTGAAAAACATTAAAAATTACTCTTGTTTAGTCTCTCCCTTAGCCCTCATTCCTGAATGTAATTCTGTAAGATCATAGTTCTGTCTTTTCCTAGCAGTCATGATGTGTTTGGCACATTCACTGCCTCCTGCAGTAAGCATTACCCCGGGAAGCCCAAGATGTCATTAGGCTTATGTGTTTTCTTACTTTTCAGCCAAACCTAAAGAAATTGTTCCAGTCTTTGTCCCTTGGCATTAGATAATCCTTGAATTAAAGTTTTTCCTGAATTACCTTTTTTTCCTCAAAGATACCTTTGAGCTTCCAGTTACTTCCAGAGCTGCTCTAGAACATCTACACAGCTTTCTCCATTCTGCATTATCAGTTTATGTGGTACTAGAGAGGCTATCTCTGAAGAACAGGAAAACTCCCTCCCTCTTCATGGTTTGAGTGTTTCTTGCTATAAATCCTAAGATTGCTAGTAAAATCACTGGTTTCTGGCAGCTTAAGTGAAGTAGCCTTTTTCACCTGGAAAATCAACTGGCATCATCAGCATCAAGAGGTTTCAAGTGGTGATCACTTAGCCTGTAAGCAAGGGATATATAAAATTAAAATCCTTCTGGTCATTAGATACTTTGAAGTTGTTAATTTATGCACAAACTGCTTAAGCAGAATTCCACAGTTCCTGAATACATAACAATTCAAACTTACCTTGCAGAAGAAATGCTGCTGCAGTTCTCGATCTCAAAATGCACACCATAGTCTTTCCTAGTTTCTCTGGACCCTTTTCCATAAACTCCATTTTATAACATATTAGAACAGATTGCAATTTTGGTTACAGTCTAAAACTGGATCTGAAATTCAGTGGGGCCAAAGTCCAGGGTGATTTGATCTTGGGCTTTGGTCCAGGTGCATCATGCCGATGAGCAAAGAAAATGTTATCAGTCAGCTAGTTACAACAAGTCCTTGGCCTGCAGATGGAAGCAGAAGATGAGGAGGAGGAAGAAAGGATATACCGTGTGATAATTGGTAGGTGACAGCATGCTGTGTGTGCAGCCTGGGGAAAGAGATCCATTCAATCCTTCCCACAAGAGCCTCAGCAGCTCCACTGGCCCACGCACGCTTCCGATTCAAGCGCCCGCCGCGTTTCATTGCCTCCAGCCATCAGCCTTGGCGCCAACTCATGAATCATATCTTCTGTGAGTGTCCCTGCTGCAGGAACTGATTATCATCCTCTGCAGCTACATAGCACTTGCCAATCCCACATCTCAAAGCACTGCATTAATATGGACGTGGCCTGGGATTTAATATCTTGCTTGTAGCCATGGGAAAGCAGCTGTCATTAAGACAAGAGACCTCATCTCTTCACTCTCCTTAAGCTTTCTAATCCCCAGGTCACATCACCTGCCTTCATTTGGTGAGCTTAACCATGAGTGGGGAACACTTGTGATAGAAGGAAGAGTTTTTCCACATTCCAAAAAGGCAGTAGATAATTAATGTCCACATTTATTTTTAGATCCACATAAGAATCACATAGTAGCACTTCTCCAGTATGTGGTTAGTCAGCTGATTTCTATTTTCTAGCCTACTAGATGCTTAGCACTCTACAATAGACTTTCATTCTGGATTTGACCAAGCAGAGAGATATAATCATGAAAGCAGTGATTTGTAACAACTGGCACACATTGTCACTTTGGTATCCCAAGCCATCAGGAATGCCCCTCTCAACTCAGATCAGTCATAAAAGCCCTATTTCCTGCAGCTTAGCAGATTGCTAAGTCACTCTGAGAAGCCTGCTAAATGGGACAACCCTTAGAGCCCAGCTCTGGAATAGAATGATCAGCAAACTCCCTTTTCTCCCTAAGGAAAAGGGAGGGAGAGCACAACTAGGCAGGTACTATAGTCCTCATAGTACCCAAATGAAGTAAGGAAGAAAGATTTAGAAATGCCTAGGTTCAATCAGAACTCAAGCACATCAAACACATTTATGATGATGTAAAAGCAGATCTAGGATCAAGCTAGGAAAATACCCCACAGCTAAGAGTGAGAATTATATACAATAAAGATCACCAATACCAGGTACAATCTTCCAATTATTAGGTAGAGCCACAGCATTAAGAGAAGATGTAAGGTCCAACTGAAAAACAGTCTATAGGGCAAAATCCAAATTAATACAGACCTACTAACAACAAACATTCCTAGTAGATAGTTTAAGCTATATATGAAGCCCAAGACTGGGGTTAAATAGAGATCCTGGACCTGTGGGCTGAGCGTGTGGATGGTGACCATGTGAGGTGTCTTAGGGCCATTAAGGCTATTAATGCACTTCAGGATCACAACACAGGTTTCTCCCATCTTTGTAGAGTGTGCTTACACAGGAGAACATCTCTGCTGCTGGGAGAGAAAGGAGCTGTTAAACTCACACAGGACAATTAAGGTAAAATATAAACCATTGAGATAGCTTGTCCCAATTATCTTCCTTAGTTAAGGCAGTTCAGTACAGAAGCTTTAGGAATTAAACTTTCCTATACTGTCTGGTTCCTCCTAGAAACTTGTGCAACCTTTCTACTGGATCTACACTTATTGTTTTTTTGAGGAACTGTTTCTCTAAACTTTCAGACCGAAGTATTGCAGCTAGTGTGGAATTTACCCCTATTTGCTGGGGGTGATTGTTTTGTTGTGTTTTGGGTTTTGGGTTTTTTTTTTCCTCTCAGCTGGCTTGTTTGTTTGAATTTGGTTTGCTTTTCTTTCTTTAACAAGCAGTTTACTTTCCCCAAATGGTGTCTGAGAATTTCAGACCTGAACTTCAGAACAATACTTAAAGGAAGGGGAAAAAAACCCCAGCCCCCCCCCACTTTCCTACTCTTAAAAAAAAAAATTTAAATTATATTTATGCTTTGAAAATTGCTTTAAGAAGGGCTGAAAATATTCAAGTAAAAGCAAAACAGAGTTACGTTGAATATTTCTATTTGCACTGAGTATTTTTTATTTAACAAGAAAAGCTTGGAAGTTAGCATTTGGTGTTGAACTTGGCTTGAATGTTTTCATTTTAGTCATAAACATGATAATTATTTATAAAAGTCATGTTCTCTAATTTTTTTCCAGAGGGGAAATCAAGTTTTCATAGGAAGTGACTTAGCAGGATGAAGTGTTCTGTGCTTCCCATAGGGTTAAAAGTTCAGTCAACTTTATCCCTTGTTATGTTTACTGTACACACCTTTTGACTTCCTGTTCAAACTGCAAAATGATATGTATAAACAGCACCGAAACAGACAGGAATTGCTAAAAATATGGAGAGAAAAAGAGTTCTATTAAATGGTTGGTTAGAATGACTTTTTGATCCAGGGTCTCAGGTTGGACAGAAAGGCAGGAATGTAACGCCTTTCTGCTGATGCTCCTTCTACTTATCCACAGTGTCAGGATGCTTGCTAAGTTTGCTGGCCAAGGGACCAGCAGTGAGCTATTCTTCATTGTGCTAAAACAGATGATCAGTGGGGAGATAACTGCAGGAGGCTGTGTGTTCATAACTGAGACAGTAGTTCAGATCCCACTTCTATCTTTGCTTACAGGTGTGTAAGTTAGAGTTCATGCCACCATGATCTCAAAGATTTACAATCACTTACAAGCTGCTGGTTTTACCAGCAGCTAAAGGTCCAAAACATCTTAGCCATTGCTGCAGTCTGCACACTGAGAAGTACAACCTCTGCAAAGAGCCAGAGAACCTCTTCCAGTATTGGAGACATAACTTGATAGCCAGCATTCAATATCCAAGATATGAGAGATCTTGGAAGAGGAGAAAACTGCCAATCTCAGATGCCTTTTGTCAATACAGCTCAGCAATACAAACCTGCAAGGTGGTACTGCAGGGCATGTACACTGCTAGGGAAGCATTTACCCCTTTTTAGCACTCACAAAAGGACCTGCTGGGTGGATGGAGCTACAAGCAGTCCAGGGTCAGGATATGCCCATTACTCACATACAATTATCATCCAATTATCTATTTATATTTTATACATACTATTTAATAGTTTCTATCTATTTCAACAAACGTTTGTCCTTTCCTCCTCTTCATTACTGATCGCAGAACTGTAGACTTGCCTCCCTCCCTAGGAGGGGTGAGGGTGAGCTTAGCAAACAGTACAATTAAATATGATGGGTTCTAAAATGTAATGTAAAATGTTACGAAGACATTTGTGCCTATCCTGCCGGTCTGTCAGTGCGGGCGAGAGGTATTTTTCTCTCTGGCAGAGAGCAGCGTGTCGTTTGTCCCTCGGCTCCCCATCTCCCCGCGGGATGCCTCCCCGGAGGGATGCAGGGCACAGCGGGTGGCCCAGCACGCCGCCGCCCTGGGGACCAGCGCGATCGCTATTTCTTCCAGCGCAGAAGAAATCCCGCTGAATCAGGCTCAGCTCCCGGTCTGATGCTTGTGGAGCCAAAGCATCTGTTGAGCGCCGGGCAGCGGAGGCAGGCGCAGCGCGGGGCGAGCGGCACATTGATCACACGGCCGCGTGGCCAATTAGCGGCAGCAGCCGGGCCAGCCCTCGTGTCTGCGCGCTGCTGATCCATCGGCACTAATTACCGACACATCGCTGCCTGCTCTGGATGGGGATTAATTGGAGGCCGGATAAATGATGCATTGGGGTGTACCCAGCCCCGCGTGAAGCGTCGCCCCGAGCCGGGGCTGGAGCGGCGATGCGCGGGGCGGCGGCCGGGGCCGGGCGCTGAGGCTGCGGGCAGCGCCCAGCCGGGAGCATGCTGAGCCCCAAGATCAGGCAGGCCAGGAGAGGTGAGTGACCCGTGCTCCTGCCGGGTGGGGACGGGCAGCAGCTGCTGGCACGGGGAACTTCGCGGCGGTGGCGGCCAGGCTGCAGCGCTGCCCGCGGAGTGTCCCCACCCCGCTGGCCGAAGCCAGCCCTGGGAGGGCAGCGGAGTGACTGCTCGGGGAAAATGAAGCCTAGGGGGAGGAAACCTGTGCTGGTGTTCACCGGCGTGGTCTGCAATGTCTGGGCTGAGCAGCAGGGATAAATTAAAAAAGAAAAATTGTACTCTGTCCTGGGACTCGACATAGCCTTTTCACTCCTGCATTGGTGCTAATGTTGTGTTTCTAACGCTGAATTCATTGTAACGGCTGGAGACAGGTGTGTCTAGTTTACCTGCAGCAGCTCGGAGAAGCAGTTTGCTGTAGCACATTATCCTTGCAGGGCTGGACGCAGGAGGTGGAGATATTCGTTCTGTGGGCAAGACAAAAGGAAGGCAGGAAAGCCTGCCCTGGGTTTGCAACAGATGCTTTAAGCAGTCATTGGGAGCTGTGAGGTGTAGTGTGCCATGTTTGTAAAGCTGAGAGCTGGGGCTGGGCATAGCTGTTGTGTCGATATCAGGTCACTTGGTAGAGATGCTCCAGCAGGGGATGAATTCTGTGATCTTCAGGGGCAGGAACAGCTACTCGTTTGACATGGCATTTGGAAATCGTCATTGCCACTCACAAACTAATGACAGTGTCAGAGGGATATCTTCCTGCCCATTGGAAACAGATTAGATTAATGTCATTTAGGAGCTAAAACAAATACAGTCAGAAGAGTATGTTAAGATAAGGGTTTTCTTCAGCCATCCCAGTATTGTCAAATAGGAAGAGCATCATTGGTTCTAGCTGCTGTGACTCCAAGACAAGTACTTTCAGCCAAATGCCACTGCATCATACATTGAAAGCTGTATTATGTGATGAACAGTCCTTAAAATACCAACAGCCCATTAAATAGCTGTTAGCGTCTTGGAGAGAAGAAGCTTCCTGCCATCTGGAGGTGTCAGGATCAGATATGTACTGCTGCACACACAGTAAAATCATAAGAACTTATTTTTTAGTTACACAATGTTGTAGAAGTTTAGCAAGTCTTCTGTAGATGCTGCCTCTTTGCCATCTCCCTTCTAAGGGAGTCTTTTAATACACGTGTTATCCAGCATTCCTGGTGGCTATTATAGCTCTGATGAGACAAGCTAGATGATGCTACTAAGGTCATACAGGAAGGCTGTGTCATGCCTGCCATTCTTCTACTTCCTTCAAATCACCTGGACGAGACTAATTTGTGTATTAATATATATTGAAGTCTAGTTATGGGACAGGCATTCTAGATACGTAGGGGACAAACTATAGTGTACCTTTGTGATTAAATTTCAGTTTATAGCAGTATGTATCATTGTCTCCGGATTTGTTCTGTTTGGTTCATTAACTGTTCATGGGTAAGTTTATTTCTGAATGAATTTGGAACTCTTAAAAAGAGCTGGGATCCTGCGTTTGGAAACTTCGGGAATTTTCTTACTTTTGCAATTCTGTGGCAAAGCACTGGTAACCTCTTCCAAAGCTTACCAAGTAGGACCTAATCCTGCAAAGTTCTTCTATAGCTCTTGGTCACAGGAACTGTAAACAGGTCATGCTGGAGATGCTGAATGCTTCTTTGAAGGCAAGTGTCCCACCTTGCAAGACTGAGCTGAATAGGAAACGGCAGTTTATGCTCCCTGGAGTCTCAGCTGGGATTGCTAACGAAGATTCAGGTGATAAACAGTGCACAAGCAAAGTATTCAGAAGGCTGCAAGAATGTTCTGCATACAGAGAGCATCAACAGGGGCAGTTGATCTGCTGCATGAGTTTAGCTGACTTTTCAGAGTAGCTCTGCCATAGAGGACTTAGTTGTGGAAGGGAAACAATGTGACTTCTCGGAGCAGACAGGTTGAAGAGAAGGGAGAAGGAGGGATACTCAGGGTACAGCCTGTGGTTTTTACTTGAATGTGACAGAAGGCAGCAGTGAGGCTGAACCTAGGGATGTTCATGTATTTGCAGAGTTCTTGAGGTTCAAACCCCTATGTGTGTGTGGCTAGCTGGCTCTTTGCTTCAGGCTCCCTCTATTTGTGCAAACAGGAATGCTTCATCAACTTCTCTTTTATTTCCAGTTTTCTGCTGAGAATGTACCTTTAAACATTGAATAATGACATCTGATGCTGTCATTTTTGTTTGATTTGAAGATTGTCCTTAAAAAAACTTCTGGGTTTAAAAACATTCAAGCTTTTGAAAATGTGTGGTCTGGACTTGAGCCTGACATCCAGGGTGTAGTTCCTAATGTCTGTGAAAGGGACAGTAGAGAACAAAGATAATTTGCCTTACCAGAAGTAACTATCAAGTATAAGGCAGTCCTTGCTGTTCCACCAGCAACCTCAGAAATATGTGTTCAGAGGTACATGTTCTTTTCATAAGATCCAGGAAGGTGTAAAATCTCACAGATGGAAGTTCTTAATGTGCATATATGGGCCTTCTGGAAAATCATTCATTCTGGCTAGGTCTGAATGGATTTTGCATTACTTTTTCATCTATAGGGGTTAATGTGCAGCAATTGGCGGAGCCCAGGATCCCATAATAAGTGACTGCAATGGAAAGCATCTATTTTCACATTCTTCTTATGTGATAGGGCATAAAAATGTAGCCTTGCACAGTGGAGGCAAGAGAAGTTTCTGTATAGATTGGAGAGAAGACAGGTTTCAGACTACATCCTTCAGTCTCAAGGAATGTATTTTTATTTCATTGCTTTTAAGAAATTAAAAAAAAAACAAAGCATTTGATCCTTGGCTTGAAAAGTCCCAAAAAGGTTGCTAGCCCAGCTGCATTTAAATGTGCTACAAGATGGAAGCTAGACTGACTACAGCTCATGCATTTGTATTTTAATGAGTGATGTGATTGCCCTCTATAGAAAGAGAGATAGCCTGCTGCCATGATATATAATTTACAGTATTCCTGTCTTCAGCACAGTCTGTCTCAGTTTTAGAGGCACTAATAACTCTTTTCCCCTTATTAGGACTTTGTACTTTTGGGTGACACTCTGACCTATTATTTCTGTTTGTGACATGCTCATACATATGTTACAGTATGTTGAAAATTTTCCTTGCACTCATAATAATAAAACCTTTTTTTGGTCTGTTTTAATTAAAACTTAAGAGTCTGGAAAAAGCAATGGGAGACATCTTGGTTAGTTAGGATGAAGCAAATGTACTGATATTCTTCATGTGCCTGTAGTGGAACAGAGTCATTTCCCTGATTCTGTGTGAAGAGCCACCCTTTCACCAGCCAGTGAAGGATGGAAAAGGGGAGCTCTCATGTGTCTAGTGCCTCTCACCAAATGCCAGCTTAGCCCCTGCAGCCTCAGCTCTGGTTTGAGGGGCTGGTGCTGCACACAGCTATCCCAGAGCACGTGGGAGCACAGCACCTTGGCACCTCCAGACTGCCAGGCAATGGTAACACCCAGTTTCCTACTCCTGGAACCAAGGTAAACAGCCCTGAAGCTGTGAACTCCTCCAAACACTTCCTCCAGCCCTCAGAGCCCACCAACATTGCTGGGAGCACAGGATGCTCTGGGATGGGAGCAATCCAAGTGACTCGTGCAGCTGGCAGAGAGGAGCCACCATTAATGAGGAGCCCACCTGTAAGAGGGTGGGTCACCACCCCACATCCTTACAGTGATTCTTTAAGGCAGGAGAGGCAAGTTTGGGAGCTCTTCTCTGGAAAGGTATGTGGGTAAAAGGCAAGGATGAGGTGTTGGTAAGTATAATTTGGTTTATAGCTCAGTTTGGTAGAGGAAGACATCTCTGAGATGGTGGGGAGCAGGAGGAGGTGGTGGTAGGGCTGCCTGCAGCATGAGCCTTGGTTTTGTCAGGTTGTTTTGGAGGAGCTTGAGATGAAACTGTTGAGTTAAACTTAAAATCCTAAGGCAGGAGTACAGCGGCTGTGGAAGAAGGCATGGGGCTGGACTTGGTGCAGTATTGGATTAACTGAAGGCAGTGTAAAGAAGTAGGACCAGATTAAGGGGTAAAGTAGGGGAGAAGTAAACTGCAAGGGTCCCTTGTCACTGTGTGCAGCCCTAGGGAGCTGAATGAAGCATGGACTTACTTTTGTTCCTTGGTACAGGATCAGGCTCCTAGCACTGTGCTGCCCTGGTGCAGGGGTGTGTGGCAATGAGCTGTGTTATAAACTCTGGGCTCTAATTTTATTTTTGTCTCTGTTGTCCTGATTCAGTGGCAGTGTGCATACAGAGACAGAGTCAAGAAAGTGATGTTTGTAGGATTTCTCCAGAGACAGGTTCATGTTCTCACTCTTACTTCATGACATGGCCCATGAAGAAGGACATGAGTTGTTCAAAGGTGTAATGTGTAATCCTCTCATCTCCGTGGAGATACCCCTCTCCAACCGGATTCATGGTGTGTGCTGGAGTAATTGCTGCTCTTGGCAATAGCAGCTTTCTGTCCCTGCCTGAAGGCTCAGGCAGGCAGTCATTCTCCTTAGAAAAAGCCCTGAAAAGTTTGCAGGCAGGCACCAGCTTATTAAGAGCAAGCAATCTGAATTTGAAATAAGGAACCATAGCCTCACCTCCTGGGGAAGGAAAGGGGCATTGAGAAAGAGCAGTAATTCAGCTCTAAGGGCAGCTGGACTGCTGGGGAGGGAATTAAATATTAAAAAAATCACAAAGCCATAGGCTCTCTAATTGCTAATAGAACATCACTGAGGGAGTACAGGGTGAAACTGGCAGTCTGTAAATAGCACAGTGGAAAGGCTACAAATGGTAGCACCTCTCCTGAGAGAACAGTCACCTGCACTTTTACTACCTGTATAAATGTATTACTCTTCATTGTAAGATTACTACCAGAATTACTTTCTTTCCTTGCTGGTTTTCCCCTTACATTTATGCTAAATGATGGTAAGCACAGCAGCATAAACAACTTAATTTGTTTTCTTCAGCTCCCTGCAGTGTGGGCAGGGGTAGTTTGATGCAAGGATAAGGGCTCACTGGTGGGAAAGGGAAACTGTCATGAGGCTGCAGTGTCAGCTATGTGCTGAGCTGGAAGAGGAAAGGATCTGTGCCTAGACTCTGCCCAGGCCTGCACATATTTAAGTATTTAAACTAACATGGGGGAGGCAAGCTCCTGCTGACAGTCCTTCTAACATGTATTCCTTCCACAGAGCTTTTCTACGCATCCTTTGTGCCCAACGAGCTGTAAATTAGTCTTTATGAAGATACCTTCTAAAGTGAGGAGATAGTAAGTTTTTGCTATGGTTGAAAAAAGTTACTTGTAATATCCTTCCTCTTAAAAGCAGGTGTTAAGAATTGTTACGCTTCACTGAGATCGTCGTCCTGTGAACTGGTATTGAAGTTAAAAAAAACAACCTGTGGTATAAGAAATAGAAGAATACAAAGAAGCTACATGTGTTTTTTCTGAAGTGAGAACTGATTCTGTGGCATGGGTAGAGGTTGGGCTGCTCATGATCTCTTTGGAAGAACTGTAAGCACAGGGTTAATACTCCTTTGCAGACCTCCAGTTTAGGAGGAGCTGCCTTTGTTTTATTAACCTTTGATGTCACAAATACTTATGGCTCAATAATCTGAGTACTTAGATTCAGAGTATGAATTAATGTAGGAGTAAGAATTCCTATATTTCCTCTGCTCTTGTCCCCCTGGCAGTGAAGTAAGTAACTTAGCTATTTCACACAGTAGGAAGCAGAATTTGTTTGCACATTAAAAACAGGTCCAACAGTGTGGAAATAGCCACACTGAGCTCTTGGTTCTACGTCATGCCCTGAAAAAGTAGGGTAGGAATGAATACCCTCCTGATCTTTGGATGACTGAAGGAACAGAAATACAATGTTGTGGCTGAATTCAGGGAAGTTTATTGCTGAAAGTGGCTGGGTTCTGGTATCACTTAATCTTATGGCCAGTTGCTGGCAAAATGCCTTGAGAGAGTTTCTAATTTTTTCAGTCCAGAATAATTTTGGAATGTGATATCCCATGGAGCAGGTGGACAAATGTCTTTGGTGCTCACAACATCAATTTAGGAGGCATTGATGCTGGCAGCCACTGTGAAGAATGTGGTCCATGTGCTCGGCATGGCACAGACAGTATTTAACAAAAGCACATGATTGACTGGAGTGCCTCTGAGGACCCAGAGTTTTCACACTGCAGTGGACCTATGCTGCATCTGTAGTGCTGTAGAGCTACAATTTTGATCAGGACTCCACAGTATTTGGTGTAAGCTTAGGCCACAGTCCCAGCTGCAAACCAAATGTTACAGTGGTCAGCATTTTTTTGTTTGTTCATTAATCTACTACGACTTGAAAGATTATTAAAAATTAATAGCCGTAGCCATTGGGAGGATTACAAGGGCCTGTTGCTGATTGCAGAGGGAATTCAAGGTATTCATTTGGCCTTCCTTCTCTGACCTGATTTGACTCACTAAAATACCAGGAAGAAAAAAAAATCTTAGAACTTTATACCGTTCCAGTGAGCAACTTTTCTTACGAAAAGGTCTTGTCAGTGTAGGAATGTAAGACTGGGTGTATTGGCAGATGGCAAGAGCAGAGTAGGTCGGAAGAAAGGAATAAGACATTTTTCTTCTGGCAGTGGTGGGCTGTAGCTCAGTGTGGTTGTCCATGGGATTACAAGAGTTTTGCCAGCAATAGAGATGCCTTCAGCAGTGTGGGATATGCAGTTCTCTTGTCAGGTATGCAGTTCTGACCAACCAGATAGGGAAGAAGTACAGCTTTCTAGAGATTGTGCCAGGGTTCAGTGGGTGAAGAGCTGGTGCTTGGGTTTGCTAGATAACTTTGTGGTCCATAGTGTCCAACAGGTGCATGTGCTTTAAAGCAACACATCAAATAGCTGTGACCTAAGTGCTGACCTGTCCTCTGAAAAGCCTGCCGTGGATCCAGATGGGAGATCTCAGATAAAGGGACTTTAAAATATGGTCTTTTGCTGGGAGCAGTTTCTGTACTTGTTCTTATATTATCAATATGGTCTGTAACTCTGGTTTTGCAATAGCAAAGGGCATGGGCTGTTTCACTTTACTAGATTGTAAATTGGTAGGTCAATCTGTTGTAGCAAAAAGAATTAAGTCATTATCTTTCCATCTTGGCACTTATCCACAGTCTAATGCTAGTGGTTTGAAAAGACTGGCATGGCTTTATGGATTTGCAGGGCAGTTTCGAGAACAGCTGGTGGCAGGTTACCTGCAGTATTTAAGGTTTGTTCATTGACAGGTGTCAAAATCACCACACATTCCAACAACCTGAAGCAGTTATTCAAATTCTTTTGCAAATGCAAGGTTAAACTAATTTAAATAATTATTATGTAGATTTGAGACCTGCTGGCTTTCTTGATGCTAGTGACAGCAAATTAAGTTCAGGACTACTTTGTACAATAGCTGAAAGGTCTCCAGTGTGAAATGTCAACCAACAAAGCAATGCCCCTTTGCCTATATGATAGCAATGGATTGCCAAAACCCTTCGCTTTTCCTGAAGTCCAACATGCCATCAATTTGTAACAATAGTTTGAAGATGAGTGCTGATTGCTCTTCAGGAGAAAAGGATTAAATTATCCCACTGACTATATGTTTTGGGTTGGGTTTTTTTGGTATTGTGTGGGGTGGATTGCCCTGCTTATCAAATATACTTGGGTTTTCCTTGACTTGTGGAAAGGTCTTGCATTAATTCATATCAGTTTGTGCTACTGTATGTGTGTTCTCTGATGTGATAAAGACATCACTATTGGTTAGTATATCCCATGGAAGCCTTGAACTGTGTCATTGGAAAAGAGAACTGTGATTGAAGCTTATTCTTTTCTTTCTTCAGCTTATCCTTCAGCTGCCATGTTTAGATAAACTACCTGCATACTTTTGAAAGTAACTCTGGTCAGTAAAGTGGCTTTTATGGTCACATCACTCAGGTCATTGGAGTATAAAATTATTTTTCTGATTTAGAATGTGCCTTATACAAAGCTGACTATGCCATTTGTAAGGTGGTGAAAGGTCATGGCTCTTGAACACCACAAAGAAGTCCAAGATTAATTTCTTCATGCCAGCCAGGAAGCAACTTCCTAGAACTAACTTATCTTTGCCTTATTTCTGGCTATGTTCCTTAAAGGCTGTACTGGTGGAAGAGTCATAGTTTTTCTATGTACTCTACAAAGGAAACACTGTGAGCTCGTTAAAGATTGATGGAAAACCTGGGCCAGCTCTGATGGCCCTAAAAAAGGCTATAGGCAATGTTCAGTGCATGTTGCTGTGCCTGAGCTTATGGCACAGTTGGGCTACACAGATTTCAGCACCAGCTGCAGTGGTGTGTATCCCAGCAGGGTTGTTTGGGTGTGCCTAGCACTGGCAGGAAATCTTGCCTCCCTTTCTGCCAGATACTGTCAGCATGTTCACCCTTAAAACATGCTGATACTAGGAATTTATACAGTCTAGTGTTACTCTTCAGAGCTCCTTGGTGAATGTTTGTCAGTGAAAAAGCCCTGACTGATCTGGCAGTGCAAAAGGGATACGAGAGAAATCTTGAAAGCAGAACTCTCAGCTTTTGGAGTTTGAGAGGAGATGAGACTGTGTTCTGGAGACAGAGTGCTCCTTCATGAACAGGTGTAATTTCCTAAGCCATTTGGGCTCCTTTATGGGCATTCATCTTTCCTTATCAAGAGTCCTTCAGGCTGGCTCAGATTCTTTGGCCATGGCTGAAATATGCTTCTTGGTAATTTCCTTGCTGTTCAGATCTTCCTTCATCTCTCCCTTTAGTATTTTTCTGTCAGAAGGCTGTCTGTGGCTGTGTTAGGTGCCTGTTTGTTTGGGTTTTTTTGTTTATTTGCGTTTGGTTTTTGTTTTTAAACAGAATGTGCTTACCTACATGTAAATAATCTATAACCAAAGTTTCTGCTCTTCAGTTAAGGGCTGAATGTGTTTCAGACTGTAGATGTAGCCAATTTCTAACAGCAGTCATTCCTAGTCTGAGTGTGAAATTACACTGGTTTATACTACAGTAAATTGTACCAGTTCATGGTTGATTTTAGATTTATGAACTGGTCTTTGGAAATGCAGTTTTTCTTGGAGGAATTTAATAACAAGTAAATAGATGTGCAAACAGATCCATACCTTCAGACTTTGAGTTTTGTTTTGGTTTTTTTACCTTGGTTTGGTACTTTTGATCTGGTTTCCCAAGTTCCTACAAGTTAATAAACAAATACATGAAAAGCAGTTTCCCTGCTTTTCCTTTGGTTGGACTGTAAGGCTACAGAACTGCTTCCAGTGTAATGCATTTAAGGGGTTTCTTGGGGGAAAAAAATGAGTTTTCAGACCCATTTATTTTTCCTTTCTTATTTCTATTTTAGCTGTAAGAGAAACAAATCGAGGGAAGGAAGTAGAACATAGCACATGACTTTGCTCTATAAAATGTTCTGAGTAGACAGGTGCAGGTTTATTGAGCAGAAGTGATGGAGCACAAGCTGGCTCTTATGGTAGTGCATCTGAATGTGGCAATTCTCATCCAGATCACAAAATGTGAGCAGCTATGTGGCTGTTGTAGTACCTTTTTGTATCTGTAGAGATTGCTGCTCTGTCTTGGGGAACTAAAAGCCTTTGCCAGTTACTTATAACTGGTATTTTTCTAGTTGCCTAAAAATATCTTGTCACCAAGCAGTTCAAATATTCTGCCTTTAATTATTTTTTTATTGTGTTTCAAGATGCCTAATTCTCAGATTGTGTTGCGGAAGTATCTTGGTTTTGTTTGTGCTTGCTGATTCTGGTATCTTAGCAATCAAATTCAAAGACAAATATGATTCTGTGATGGACACAGAAAAATCTAAACCAAGAATTTTATTGCCTACAATGCAGTGACAGGAAATTCAGTATATCTTTATAGCCATATTACCTGCATTTCCAGTGAGTCCTTTTTATAAGGCCAAATTTGAATTAAATAAACCGAGAATGCTGTTTATAGTATGGGAAGCCACTTCCCTTTGTGGCTAGTAGTTTAAACGAAGACTATATTAGAAATAATATGTAGTTGTCACTGGGTCATCAGACTGAAGGAACACCAGAGCAAAGTGCCTTTATTGTAGGACAGTTTGTTGGCCAAAATCAATTATAATTACTATATCGATTTTAGCTAACTGCCTATGAAATTTCAAAAGATTACCTCTTTAATTGATATTGAATTGGATTGACTTGATTGATTTCCATGTCTGGTTTAAGTAAGTACTTACTGAATGCTCAAATCTCTAGTGGTGTTCAGAGCTGGGAGCGGGAGAAGGAGAGCAGAAGAGATTGTGTAATATTGCCAGGCAGGATTGAACTCAGGAAGGGGGGATGGTATGGATAGGGAAGGGAAGATGATGTCTCTGTAATGTACATGTTCAGGGTAGAAAATAGATGTGATGAGAAAACAGGAATGTGGATATTACAGAGGATCTCTTGTAGGGGTGTATGGCCCTCTGGATAGGGATTGCTCCCTCTCTAACAAGTGGCAGTGTGGCTCCATCCAATATCACCCACCCATTCCTTAGGATAATCTTTGATTTTACTATTAGAGGCATGACAACCAAGTACGGGGCTTTGGAGGGGAGTTTATTTCGTGTAGTCTCAGGCATTTGCACAGTGAGTGTTGAGCAGAACTTCACTGCCTTGGCCATTATTCCTGCTCCTATCTTAATTTGGATATGAGAACTTCGATGTGCCAGTGTCACTTCCAGTCACAGGAGTAATTTCGAGGTCTGTAATTCTGATTCTTGCCTTCTATAGTGATTTACCATCCCAAAATGGCTTGTCGGTGCCACCTGTGTGTCTGCCCTGCCTGTTGTCCCCTTGCAGTGCTGCGATTGCCTCGTTTCCCTGCCCCTGAGTGGCCATGGTGTGGGTGTGTGCTTGGCATTTCAGAACTGCTGGGCTGTGCAGATGAATCCTGAACCTTTTCCCTAGGAGAGCTAGAATCCTTTCTACACTGTTTTCTGATTAGAACTTAGGTGTATGACTAAATCAATAATCAGCTCATGACAATGTGAGGAGTGAAACCAACCTGTGTGGTGTAATTGAAAATGCATTACTGGATCAGAACTCGGGAGCATGTAAAGTATTCGCTGAGCTGTGAGCCTGATTTATTGATTTGTTTTCTTCCTTATGTTCTGCTGATTCCATAATTCCATTAAATAGATAAGCACAAATAATATATTTCTACCATTAAGAATCAGAGGCTTGATGTACTGCATCAGATTATCAAAGCAGATATTTTGGTCCCAGTAATCTGAAATAACTGCTGCTTTAAAGGAAGGCTGTGTTCATCCATAAGAGTTTTCTTCTGACCTCTATGCAATAATTGTGTTCTGTGAAGCATGCAATAGAAGCATCAATGCTGTTAATAGCCATAAGTAATTCCTCTTTCTAAAAATTTCTATCTGATCCATGTTGTTGACTTGCAGATGAAGTTGCTAAGTATCTCCCTAATGAAATTAATTATTACAGTCACGACCAGAAACTAAGGAAATGGAAAGCTAAGACAGCATGAAGAATTAACAATCATAGCAATTGACTGAGACATGGTGCTGCATAAAATAAAATAAGGAAAATATGTGCATTCTCCAGAGACTGATAATGAAAGCTTTAACTCTTGACTAAAATAAATAATTACTAGGTGAACTGTACAAATAGTATCAAAGGGACACTGAGGGAACATACAAGGTAATACATTTGGTAACATTTCAATGCTAGATGTTTGTCTTTTGTGAGGTCTGTGTCAATATAGATGGTAGATTTTCAGTTAAATAAAACTAATTTCTTTTTAGAGGGAGAGGTAAATTAGCAGGGAGTGTATATAACTACATGCAAGTCAGTCTGGGGGCTGATGGAATTTTCATGTTTAAGTTGGAGAGTGCTAAGGTACTTCATGTGGAGATGACTTAGGTGCTTACTGAAAGATGGATTTTGGTATCATTAGACTAATTTGTTACTGTAATAGCCAAGATGTTACCTAAGAACGATTATAGTGCCTTTGATAAAAGCAAATTTTTTGGATATTTATTTTTTTAATGACATAATTTGTAACATGAATATGGACTGGAATTTGGACAGTCTAAACCAGATTACAGTTTGGTCATAGTTGTAAAATGTGGCCTGGGATGAGGCAGAGAAGTTTTATTCAACTCAATTCCTATGGGCCTCTGCAATAGAGATTTAAATGTGACAGGTGAGTTTTCTTACAGCCTGTGTGTGAAATGTCCTCCACGTCCTGGTGATGATGGGGAGGGGCCCGGGTGTTCTGGTACCTCTGTAACCATCTACCAGAGGGTGCTGTGCTGCCAGAAGGGCTGATGCTAAAGCCTGAGGATGTTGGCTGCATGGGGAAAAGTGGTTCTTGATATTTGCACGAATGAAAATACCTGAGAGAGCTCAGACAACAGTGAATGAGTTTAGAGAATATGCCTGGATACACCAAAGCCTGATTTTAAGTGAACTCGGTATCAAGATTTTTTGTTTTTACTATTGTTTTGGCATGTAAAAATAATCAGAAGGAAGGAGTGCCAGATTACTTAGGAGAATCCAAAATTTGCTGGTAAATTTTACTAATGTAGTACTAATGCTATATATTAGCTCACATTAAATTCAGCAATGTATTTTAGGCATTAAGGGAAGAGTAATTCAGAAAAAACTATGATGCTGCAGCAGCACTTCTTACAACATTTCAACTTTTAAAATAATTTTGAAGTGAAACTAAAAACAAAATAAAAACTTGATTTCTTACAGCATTAAACAGTCATAATTTGAAACCTAATTTCTCTAGATTGGGCCACAAGACAAAACCTGTTATTCACAGTTTTGTTGAAAGCATCAGGATTTACATTAGCAGTTTAGAGAAATGGAAAAAAAAATCCGTACTGTCTGTCAGGCTTTCATCAAGTCTGAAATTTAACAAAGTGATATCATTTTCTGTCCATTAAATTGGAAGGTTGTTGGGGTCAGAATGAGTGCCCACTGGGTGGTTACAGGAGAGGTGAGTGGATCCTTAAGACAGAGTGGAAGGAGCAAGTATACAAAACTATAAAAGTAGAGATTGTGTCACTGAGGCTTTTTGATAATGGGAGGATGTGATACCATTCAGATCTGCCCTCTGCTGATGGAAGTGTTTAGTGTCGATGTGCTGGTTTATAGCTCTTTATAAAGCACAACATGATGACCTGGCTGCAGGTCAAAGCAGATTTTATCACGGACACCAATGTGATTTCCCTCACTGGATTACACTGAGGAGGCTTGTTAAAGGTCTGACCTAGGTCTCTTATCTGCCTTTCCTTATTTTGCAGTTTGCTTCATGGAAGTGAAGAAATAGGATCAATCTTAATATTGCAGATGTGATTATTTTAATTTTTTTTCTTAAGTTTTTTTATTCCCCAAACACCATGATATCCACATTATTTTTCTTTCTTTGGCAAATGCTGGCAGTTTCATCACTGTGTGGTGAGGCACCTGGAGCAGAAACCAATCATGTGGTTAATCAAGGCCATGCTTAGTTCTCTGAACCTAAAAGAGACAAAATTAGACACTTGTAAGCAAAATTAGACACAATCAGCACTCTGAGAGGCAGAGGGTTGCCTTGCCCTTTCTTGTGATGGTTTGAATTAACTGTAGTGTATCAGGGACACCTGGATAAGAAGCTTGTCTAGATTTTAGCTTCAACAGTTCAGTGTTAATGTGAGACATCAGTGATGCAGATTTACTGGTACTGGCCTGTAAACTCATGCCTTGTTCCAAGTGGGCACTTATAAATTGTGCTTTAAGCTAGCTGAATGCAGAAAATGGGAGGCAGCAGAATCATATTAGCACTAATGAAGGAAAAATGGCATGAAATATTAAAGAACTATTATTATAAGATAGTTTGTAAATCCAAAGGAAGTAGAGGTGGAAAAGGCCAGTGAGGTCACCTAACCTATCCATTCTGGAGGACTGCCTTGCTGCCTGCAATATATAATAATTGTCTGCTACTCCAGACTAGTTCTGAATGCCCCAAGCTTTAGTACTCTTAATGCAAGAGAGGAGGAAAGAAAGGGTCATAGACTGTTTTTCTGCTTCTTAAACTTTTCCTCATTTTTCTGTTTCCGAAGCCCTTCAGATTTATATGTTGTTTTTTTCCTCTATTTTTTTTCTTTTTATTTTTTAATTTTGTTTTTCTACTTCAGTGTCAGAATGCCCTGAAGAGGTAGATGACTTTAATAATTCTGGATAACTGTGTTATCTCTGTCTTTTGTGTGGATCACAGTCACTACTTTGATTGACAATTCTTTTTTCATCTTCCTCAGTTTTAATTTTTTTTTCTCTCCTATAGCAGCTGGATTCCCTGGCTAATCATTCCAAACTGGTAGTGTGTGGAGTGAGAATTTTTTAATATTCTCTCCTTCTCTTTTTGCCCCTTCACCACACGTTTGAACATCCTCATTGTCAGATAGCCTGTTAGGAGAGAGCAGCATCATTACTCCCATGTGGAGTTGGGAGGCAGTGATGATTTGCCACAAAGATTGGTAATATGAGCAGTGAAGCCTCAGTGGAGATATTGTGTCCCTTTAGACACTCTGGAGTGAGCAGTACCAAAAAGGTGATGTTTGTCCTGTGTTTGACTGTCATGAACTTGAATGTACACACTGAAAAACAAGTACCTGTTCAAAAAGGAAACATGTCTGTCCATAACTGAGAAAGTGTGGAACAGTTAATTAGCCTCTAAGTGTTCTTACTAGTATTTCTTTGTTTCACTTACTCTGGAATTGCCTTTTCAGCCCGGTCAAGGAGTTTGGTGATGGGTGAACAGATTGGGCCTCCCTCCAGACCAGCTTCTCCAAATCCTCAGGAGCGTGTGCTGAAGTGTGGCTGGCTAAAGAAACAGAGGAGCATTATGAAGAACTGGCAGCAGCGGTGGTTTGTGCTGCGTGGGGATCAGCTCTTCTATTACAAGGATGAAGAGGAAACCAAACCTCAGGTATGGCTGGAGGACTGTAGGAGTTAATGGCTGTGACTTCTGTGTGATCACAGCATGCTTTGTTTGACAGCTCGTTTCAGTTGTTTTCTGTCCTCAGCAAAACCATCCACACTTAAGGAAGGTCAGAGGCAGGAGATGTTGCAGGGAGGCTTTTCTGCTACCAGACAAGCTGTAGAGCTTGGGAAAAGGTTAGAAGGTGTTTACTTACCCACTAGGGCATGCTGACCTCCAAATGTTAGTACGGTCAGCTATGAGACTGGAGTTTGACAAGAAGAGCTATGGAGTTGCAGATTACTGAGGCAGGAGTGATTAACCTTGCTTGCTCAGTGGGACTCGTTATCTCCCAACTAATCCATTGTTAGCCCTGAGGTGAACCAGCTGCTTGGAGCTGGCCTGTGTGTGTGGAGTGTGCAGGTTTTGTTGCATGCTGAGAATGAGCTGGAATATGTGTTTTAGTGTCAGGGGGAGGGAGTGGATGTTGTGCTATGGGCTAAAGCTTACAGAGGGGATGAAGAAGTTTTTATTCATGTTTTTCTAATGCCTGTAAAATTCTCTTACAGCATGTGAGCTAAGGTCTTTCCTAGTTGCTGTAGTAGATTATGCATCATAATTCACACAGGCATTGTTTTGACTGTAAGGCCTTTGACCAGAGTCATTGAACAGAGGGAACATAATTAAATGAGCCAGACAATGTCCCTGTACTGCTGGCTCCTGATGAGTCAGTACAGGCATTACAGAGTGACAGTCAGCCTGTGTAGTATCATCACCATCCACATGCTCATTATAGACAATTATTAAACTCCTTGGTGCAGCTGCCTGCTTGACTGTCACACATAAATTTCATTGTAGAGTGAGAACGGAAATTAATATTCCCCTGTGGGCCTGACATAAATATGGTAGATGAATGAGGATGTTGACTGCATCTTATATCTTGCACTCTCCTGATCAGGGATTTGGTCCATAATTATGGAAAGTCTACTGTGTAAAAGCTAGAGAGATTTGAATTTGATGATAGAACTTGATTACCCAAGATGCTGCCAGCAACAGCTGGATTTTGTACTTACAAGCCAGGCAACTTATTTTTTCATATGCAATGAATGTGGGAGAGCTGGGCACTTCAGTGACAGGATGAGGAAGAAATGGCCTTAGGTAGGCACATTGTGAAGGGTTTCTTTAACCCTGACCCTTTTTGGGCACAAGGTTGCCATACATTTATCACTTTGGGAAGCCATTTTGTATGGGATGATACAGGACTATGTCCTAACTATTCTTGTAGGAGTTGCAAATTAGATTTGCATTTGACTTGAGGTAGGGCTGTATGTATCCCACAGGTGAGATGTACTTTTGGGACTTACAGACAGCTGTTGCTTGGGATTCTCTGGAATGAAGGGGCAATGACACAGGTGTGCCCATACATCTTAGGAAGACAACTGAGACCCTTTGCTGTAGGGAGATCTTTTTTATAGGCCATGGAGATATTTTCACTGATTATTATTGATATTAATCCCTAATTTCCTTCAACCCTAAAGGTACTCATGCTTAATTTAAATATTTTTGTTTTATTTATTAAGTATGGCCTTTAAGCTTGTGTGTAAAAACTAAATCAATAGTTTCACTGACATTCCTATTGATCTTCCACCTACTTGATTATTTATACATACTCTAGAAGAGAGATATGTTTACTTGATAAAGTTAAATGAGATTTATGACATAATGTTTCAGAAGAGAAACATGAAACAACACCTTTTTCTTTATGGATGTTGCATTGCCTATTTGTATGAAAACCTGTCCTTTCAGATTGTTAGAGGAAACTGTAGATCCTCTTCCTTTAATAACACTGCTGAAAAGGAGGAGCTGTAATCTAATGGCAGGAGAATCATGCAGGCTTTCTGGAGTGACTAGGAATTATTGTTATCTTAATGGACTGAGTACTGCTGAAGGTGTGCATTTTTGTGTGCCACAAGACAGTTGCAGTTGCACAGCCCACTCCATCAGAGACCAAAGGTTAGAGAGTGGACTTGCAGCCATTGCTTTTCTGCAGAGTTTTCTTTTTTTTGCCCCCATAGGGACAGAACTGACCTGCAAAGAGGTTTTAATGCTCCTACTGACTGTCAATATGTATGGGTTTTTAAAGTAGCTTTGGGCTCCTTTCTATTCCCAGGAAAGGAGAGACCATGCACCCTTCCCTAATTTGCAGGGGAACAGAAGCCACTGTGCAACTCTAATTCATTAACCCTTCCTTCAGTATTGACTTGACATGATAAAAGGCTTTAATGCATCTGCAGTGGGCATGAATTTTGCACTTTAGAAAAGAGCGGAATATTCTAGAATGTGTTCTAGCCACTAGACTCTAAAGATGATGTTTTATGCAATACTTTTTGATACCATTGGAATAATTTCAGATGCATCTGCATTTTTTGTCAAGTTGCCTTTCCTATGCTTTCCTCTTATCTCTGGAATGTCTTCAGTTTATCTTCCAATTTCATTGAACCTCAGAGACAAATTGCAGGGCAACAGGATTGGGAGGTAAGGGTGCTGACGGCTTATCCTGTGGTATTGACTTATTTTACCTCAATTTTAAATCTTACAACAATTCTTGAGAAACCACTCAGCATGGACTTTGCTAAAGGACCTCCTACGTGGTGTCCTTCCACAGCCTTACCCCTACATTAGGTAGGGGATGGGAGCTGAGCCTTGACATTGCTGGATAAAACATTTGTAGGAGGATGTATTCCTGAGGATCAAAGCTATGGAAGTTATACTGAATATTGGCAATGAAAAGTAACACATCTGGCTTCATTGTTTTATAGAGAAGATTGCACAGGTCTTATGATGAGTTGTCTTCTGTTAGTTGATATTCTGGATTGTCTGTCTCATGAGACACTATTTGTATTGCTCCATTATATGTGGATCTGGAAACTGACAAATAGCTTAACTAGAATTTGTTTTGATTACCAATGTTATGATGGTCCAGTGTGTCTTGGATTTGGTTGTTGTCAGATTAGTAAACATCCATAGCTATATTCTCATCAACCAGAGATATGTGTGAAAAACCTGAATGAAACAATGTTCTTCATTTTCTGCTCATCAAGAAAAGGTGCTCTGGACCCCATCTGCATTCCAGGGCTGTTCAGTGCAGAAGTGGAAATGCTGATTACCCTCTTGATGGCTTAACTCTTGAGACTCCCAGTTCTTACTGCATTTTGTCTGTCTGATTGTGCATATGTCCTGAAGAATGTTGGCTGGAAGCCCTTTAAAATATCAGAGATTAAATGCTTGTTTCACTTATGTGACTGGACAAGAGCTTCCTGTGATGTCTTTTTCAGCTTTTCCATAGATTAAAAGGATCTTGTTCGCTTTGAAGATATCATGTCATCAGCTATGCAGAATTCCCAAACTGGAATACATGGTGTTAATTATGCTTGGGCTCAAAGTGGAAATTAAGCTGAATAATGGCAGCACTGAACTTGGAAAGTAAAAGAGCTCAGTTTTTTTTTTCCTAGAAAAGCTATATTCTTTTGGATTAAAAAGTTGTCCATTGTCTTGCAAACCTGAATTAGCTGCTCTCTTTCAGTATCTCCCCAGGAACCTCTGTGTACTGAGGATCTCTGGAAAATTGGCCGTTTTATTCAAATACATGCTGCAACCAGAAATTCAAGGGTGTACAAAGAGTAGATACAATGTGAGATGAAACTTATGCAGGGGATAATTAGTTATGGAAATCAAGGAGAATCACTTCTGCTCAGAGCAGTGTTATTCCAGAGGAAACAGCCTTTAACCAACAGTGTCCAGTGTGAGAAGGACAGTGAAGCAGGTGCATGCCAGCTCAAACCTTTTCTTGCTCTAAACTGTGAAAAGGTGTTGGGATCAGTAGATGAGCAGGACCTGAATTTACTATATATTTTATTATCTTTTCCTTACCCTTTTAGTGGCTTTCCCTTTTCACTAATGTTTGTGTCCATTACAGGGTTTGATACTACTGCAAGGCAGTCAGGTGAATGAGCTGCCACCTAATCCTGATGAACCAGGGAAACATCTCTTTGAAATTACCCCAGGTATGCCTGCATTTTTTTTTTTTTTTTTTGTGCTTTCACTATAACACCACATCATTCCCATCAGTTGTCACTAATGATAATTGAGTTGTACTGATCACTCCTGAATGTTCTGATACACTGGCATGATTATCCAGTGAGACTTGACTACATGGTGTTCTCTGTTCTGGATATAAGTGCTGCTGTGTGGTACCTTATTTTCATTTTATAGTAGTTGAGATGCATCATGGTCCTTGACTCTCCTGTTTGGAGAGGGTCTTTGGAGTGTTGTGTGGTCTCTCAAACAGATGCATTCTTCTGGTTGTTACAGAAACAGGCACAGAAACATAGCACAGAATTTATGGAAAAGGGACATGCAGTGTCTGGATGCAATTTCTTTCCTGCATACTAGCTAATTTGGGGAGCAGGTGGAAGGGCAAACAAAAAGCTTCAAAACGCTTCCCTTTTAGAAAATAGATGACCTAGCATGGAAGAGAGATTGAAATGTTTTCAGGTAGAAAATCTAATGATATGTCACTGTAGTATTAATGTAAAACTTGTCATTTTAGCTCCCATATAAACGCTTGCTGTGGTCAGAGTTGGTATCTCCAGGATAGATTTAGAATTAAGTTCCCTGTTGCAGTATAGGAACAATTAAATTCAGTTGATTTAGTTCTGGTTATATTTGGGAGATGAGATCTGGGTTTGAATGCAGTGTATTTTGGAGGTAGTTTCAGGTAGCAGGATCTACAGAGGAAAAAAAACCTGTTGCACTGCTACAGAGTTACAGCAGAGAAATGAGAGCTGTGGAAGGACTGAGCCAGTTCATCCATCTCCCAGTACCTTAAGACTGAGTTCTTGAAGAGAACAGAAGAGAAGAGGCAGACAAATGAGACTGTGCTAAAAACGATGTGAGTGCAGTGACTCAGTCATGCTTCCCTTCACTGCCAGCTTGTCCTGCATGGGGTACCTGTCCATGCTGCTTAGCTCTGTCTCCCCACAGCATTGGTGCTGTCACTAGGGTAGATAAAAGTAATTGCTTTAGGCTGCCTCTTGTTTTTTAATGAAATTTTTGAAAAACAGACACTTGCCCCTCTATTTGATTTGATGATTCTAGATTTGCTGTGAAGTCAGGTGTGTTTTTACTCTTTGGGGTCTTTTTCTTACCACTTTGTTAGGCTGTCTTTAAATGCCATTTTTGCACACCCCTCTTTAGACAGTGTCATGCAGAACAAGAACAGTGCTGTAAGGTTTTCAGCTATACCATCAGGCAGTGTTTTGCAATACCTTAGTCACAGAATTCTGTTTGACATGCAGGAAGCTACTTGGGGAGGAGAGATTTATTTTTTCCCCTCTTACTTACCACTGTGCACTATCTGTTAATGCCTTTTCTCCCTTATGTGCCCCCCACTGTGCCCTCATAGGCAGGGCCCCACAAACAGCAGGGCATTGGCCCACAGTATTGCCTGCATGGAGGATCTCCAAGGAAGTGGCATTTATTTTTGGTCTGAATGTGACATATCTGCACCATTTTGCAAAGATTGTGCTCCATATTGTTGCAGAAGGACTGTGGACCTGCAATGTGAAAGTACTTGTGTTGTTGTGACTGAATGATCCCATGTGTTCTGGCAGTGATCTGAAGTAATTAACGGAGCCACAGACTGGCTTGATTTGGTTTCCTGCAGGCTTGAATTTCTTCTGATTCCAGATGGCAAAATAGCAATTCTGTACTACTTGTCCAACCTATCAGGTTATGTTGCTGTAGCCTGCAAAATAATTTTCCTAAACTGCAGGTAGCTGTTGCTTCAGGTGAGTTGGTAAAGAGGGGCCATGTGGCTAGTTGAAAGGGGCTCTTCAGAAAGGTGGAAAAAGTGACATTTTTTAGCATGGTTGTGGATCCTAGGAAACTTGTGTTTAGTCTGGGGTTTTGACATAGCACCTTTCTGTGTTCCCTGGAAAAATGATTCAGTCTTAGTGTACCACTGACTTGTCTGCAAAATGAAGATGTTTTCCCTAACTTATGGAGCTAAATCCCATTTGTAGCAAACTTAGTTGCTACATGGAAGTATGGAAAAACACTATAAATAGGCAGTCAATACAGAACGTGATTGACACAGATGTCACTGGAGAATGTGGCCTGGAGAATTCCCCATTTTGTTCACAGTGCATTTATTCTGTGCTGGTTTTGGCATAAACGCCTTTTCTTTTTTTGCATGTGTTCTGAAATGACCGTGTTCTGCGTGGTTGGCAGCCTGCAGAACACCCACATAGTGAACAGCTCTGAAACAGATGCCAGATAGGAAGGGGAGCACAAATGATCTTGCAGGACCCAGATCTTTATTTCCCATCACTTCCCATCTTCCCCTGTGTTAGATGTTTGGCCATGATCACATTTCTACCGAATTGTGTTTCATTTATCCCACTATAAGCTAAGACTGTAAAGTTTCTATACGGATGATAAGATTTATTTCGAGTTGTTTTAGCTAAGTTGGAGAATTTGTGAATACAGGTACATTCAATAGCTGTAAGTATAGATTGGAGTTTTACTATGCTAGTAAGCATTAGAGCTTTAACTAACAAAATTAAGAATGGAATGTAACATTCCTAAAATGTACCTATAGCTGATTACAGCTTGTCTGTCAGAGAGGCTGAGATCTGAGAAATGTCCAAAGAGTTCCAGTCTGTGGTACCATTTATCTCCAAAGCCCTATTTTGTGATTAATTGCTAAGGCTTTCAGCATCCTTGTTGTGAAACTGCTGCTGAGATCTTGCCACCTTTCCTCTGCTGCAGCCTGTGTTAAGTTTGGCTGTGGGAGCTGTTCCCTCAGAGTGCAGGGACTAGAGTAACAGCATGTCCTGTGCTGTAACAGAGCATGTATTGATTTTCTGCTGAGTAACAAGAACTAATGATGGGCATTGTGTATTATTCATGTTTCATCAAGTTCATTTCCAAGCTCTATAGGGCAGCTGGGAGAAGGGTTAACTAGGGACATGAGAGACTGCAGAACAGTTCTACAGTCAAACCACTGTTAGATCTGGTGAAGGACTTCCTGAAATAAATTCTACAGATTCCTTTTGGAGGCAACTGTAGATTTCTGGACCCTTTTGAATCCATTCATCATTGCTAGAAGTTCAAAGTGGAATGGTGGGGTAAGCCGTGGGTGCAAGTTGCTCTCATACTCCAGTGCACATTAGCAGGTGGTGGGGGATGTTTTTGTAAAGTTATGAGGGTAGTATAAGGTCAGGTGCAAATGTTGTACCATTTGGAGAAATAATTCCACAGCAGCTGGTATTTATGGATGGAAATGATCTATGTTGCTTGGGAGAGGAGTCCAAATCCGGCAACAAAAGCAGCATCTGCTGTTGCTAGGAGCAACAGAACAACGTGGTGTTGACCTGGGGTTACAGTGCCTTGTGGAGTGGTGTAATGCAGCTCGTGAGAAGCCACAGGCCTTGAGAAAGGCTTAAGGAATGTTGATGGCTTAAGTGCTCCTGAAGTCTCACCTTTTAGGAAACTGATGTTTTAATGTCTTGTGGCAAGTGGTCTACCTAGTTTCATTCCCCAGTCTTTGCAGCACTACGAGGTGCTCAAGTTCTTCTGCAGACAGAGAATTTCATGATACGGTAAGGTTTTTAGAATCAAGGAGGGGAGTGGTAAAAAGGTTCAGAGGTTAGGAGGTACTAGTGGTACACATCTTGGTGTCTCCTCATCACTGATGACAGCTAGCTCCTGTTTCTTGCCACAATGCTTTCTGCCAAGGTGAACAGTGACAGCTCTTAGCTGAGACTGCCAGTGAGAATAAGAGAGCACTTTTGTAATGAGTTTTTTTACAGGAAACAGCTGCTGAAGGGGTTGATCTTGTTTCCATATATTTAATAATATTTTTCATCTTAGCTCTTATGACTGGGAAAAAAAGTTTTCAAACCAGTTGGACTTTAGGTCAATTCAACTGAAGTGATGAAAACTGCACCATCAGGTTGTTTTTTGTGCTCCAGGTGAGTTAGCCAGTCTCTTTAGTGAAGCAGTTCAGTCCTCTTCATAATTGTTACCTTGGTCTTTTTGCAGACTTAGCCAGAGCAAGGATCACTGCCTATACTTGATTTAGGTTATTGTCAAAACTTTAGAAGTTAGTTCTCTATGGTGTACTTTTTGAATTAATTACAAAGACTTAATTGAATATAGGCAACTTGCTTCGAATACTGAATCCTTCAAAGATGGAGCAGTGATTGCTTTATGCCAGAAGTTAGGCTAGGGCACAATAAAATGCCTTGTGCAGAAACTTTGTGCAGGGAATATGTAGAAGCTACTTCACTGCCTTGGTTGTGCTATATAACAAGAAGGAAAATCAAGAAAGGCAGAATAATAAGGTAGGAGTCCTAATTCTTACAGGAACAGTAATTGCTGTCTGCTTGTTCTGTAGGGGTCCACTTGTGTTGTTGACAGTAAATGACAGAGAAGTCGGAGTGGCAGCTTGTTTGTCTTGTACCAGTAGGTGGAATGATGCCCACAGAGCAATCTGATTTGTGGTACGCTTCTGCATCCCAGCTGATCGACATCAATTAAGCTATTTTTGTGGCCTTTTTATCTCAGTTCCTGTTGAGATAGTGTGTAATTAAAATACCTGGAGGAGAAATTAGAAATTCATACATTGAAAATCATTCCATGTTCTCTATTATTCAATGCAAATTGAAATTCTAATTAACAGCAGGATCCTGAGTTTGCCATTGGTAATTAAGTTTTCTCCTGAAGTCTGCAGCTGAAATCTGACTGTGCATATCTGAATATGTGATGATGTTGATATTTGAGAGGTATATTTAGATTTCTGTGCTTTGGCATCCACCACACTGACTAGGGGAACAGCAGCAAAAAAATAGTTATTTTGGGTCCTACTAGAAAGTGTAGAAATGTATTTGCAGCAGTGCATTCTGGAAACACTTAGCAAGAGAGAGCTGCTGATGTTACCATGTCCATGGCATTGCATTGACCTGGAAAAGAAGATTGGTGATCTTGGTTTTCCAGTGGAGGGCCCTGTCAGATCTGTGTTTATTACTTCTAGATGTCTGAAGCATAGCTGAGAGCATGCAGTTGTATGTCACTAAAAAACATAACTGTCTCTTAGAACACGAGATAGACTTTTCCATTTATTGAGGGGTGAGAAACAATAAATGTCTTTTCTAAATTGTCTTTCCAAAGGAGTTCCTGGAATGATAAAATTCTATGCTTTCTTTTCAGTCATGGTCTGGAAACTGTTTTGTATTATTACCTTTTATCTTGAGTCGAGAGCTTTAAGGTAATAACGTTTCAACACTGAGATGATGATGGGTACATCTGCTTGCCTTTTCCCAGCTGCGGAATCTTTTAATGCTCAAGTGCAGTTTGAATTTCCCTGAATTTCTGTGCCTGGAAAGTGCTGGTTGCTCTCTCTGCTCTGCCTGCTCCGTCTCTGCCGAGCACTAGATGGTGCTGGTTATTCCCAGCTGCTGTCCGTGATGGCACATGTCTTGAATCCCTGGAGCGTGAGTTCGTCCTCTCAGAGGAAACTAGCTGCTCTGTTTTGTTCATTCATGTCTCCTCAGAACAAATCAGCAAGCCAGAGTTCCCTAACAACATCTTTGCCCAGCCTGTGAAGCCCATACTGTGCTCTGTAGGCAGAATACAGTATTAAATACATACCTGCACATTTGCTCAGCTGGTTAGAGCGTGGTGTTAATGATGCCAAGGTTGTAGGCTGATGCCCATATGGGTCATTCACTTAAAATCTGGGCTCGATGATCCTTGTGGGCCCCTTCAAACTCAGAATATTCTGTGATTCCGTAATATTCTATATTGAACACACTCCATGTATTCACAATATGTAGCTGCTGTCTCAGATGCCAAAATTAAGTCTTTGAAAACATTCAAGTTTAAATCGTTTACCTATTTGATTCTTCTTTTGGTCTTAAAACTGTCATATAAGAGTAGAACATCATCTTTATAGACACAGACAGTAATGACTGTGTGAGAAGTCACTTGGATGTAGGTCTCCACTGTTTCAGGTTAACATGCTTGACCCACAGCTTATGGGCTATTTTGTGGCATGTGTTTTCCTCTCCTCCCATTCTCAGCCTGCTAAACTAATTTTTCAAAATGTGTATCTTCAAATTTTTGCAATTTTAATGAATTGGCATTTTCCAAAAGGTACTAACTGCCTTCCTTGGGATTACTCCTTTCCTAATTCTACTGAGATTCTTTTATTGAAAAAAAAAAAGCTTTTGTGGCCTGTCCAGACCTTGACAACTTCCTTTGTGTCCTTCCTTCTGTGTCAACAGAAGTGTCAATCAGCTGCCAGTATTTCTAGGCTTGTTTTACAAATGGAATCAAGTTGAAGAGCTGTTACTTGATTAAGTTAACAGAGGCCTTCATTTCCCTCTTGCAGGTAAATGCTAGCAGCTCAAATCTTCTGAAAGCAAGGCTTTCCTGCTTTCTGATCTGTGCTTTCCCTGAATGCTTGACTGTATCATGTCACTGAATTCTTATGAAAAGGACTTTTTTTTTTTTTTCCTTATGCAAAGGACTGACCTTTACTTTCAATTCATGCAACCTTACTGATTTCAAAAGTGTTGTGCTCAGTCCCATGCTGTATCCCTACAGCTTGACCAGTCCACTTCTGCCTACTTAAGGTGATGACTCACTGCAGGTGAAGGTCTTCAGACTGCATCCAGTTTTGTGCAGAAAGGTTATTAGACTCCTCTTTTCCCCTGAGGGCTATGAGGCTCTCTGATAGTTACGAATGTTTTGGCTCACCTTACCTTATCAGTTTAAAACATCTTGAAGGGCATCAGGAGGCACCTGCAGCCTGTAAATTGCCTTTTGCTTTGTTTTTTTTCCCCCCTAGCATATGCAATGCCCAAGGCTTATGTTTGCATTTAGCAGGTAATGATCCTGCTTCATGAAATAAACAAGATCCTGCCTTTGTTTTATTAGAAGTGTTTGATCTACTTCAAGGTGTCATGTCTCCATCCCTCAGTGCTCTGGGGCCGTGGGCACTTGAAAGTAGGACTGGAAATGGTTGCAATAGCATACATGTGTTCTGTTGTCCTGGGTTTTGTATTCTAGAAGTTCTGCATTTGATCCCTGATCAGTAGCACCTAGCTGTCTTTAATGCACGTGCTGGCTTTCAACAAGAATGATGGTTTTTAAAACTTCAATTGCAATTGCATAAGGCCTGCTGTGAAAGGAGCATGAGACTTAAGAAGTTGCATGAATAGGGCTTTCTGCTAGTGCAGATCATTAAAATGTAACCTCTGACTGGTTTTGAGCAGTCTTCCTTAACCCATGGTATTCCTGAAAGACAAATATAGCATTTTATATAGGTTGCCCTTTGGGTATAGAAATATGGCTTTGTAGTGTGATGGCACATTGTAGTGGAAATGTACAAGGCATCATTTGATCCCCTCAGGTTGATTTTTTTTCAGTGTAAATTAGGTAAGATTTTGAATACTTCCTGCTGAGACCTTCCAGAGTGAGTTCTGCTGTCGACTATTCTGCTTTGAGGGTAATGTATTAAGTCCTAAGGCATGTGTGGTTAGTAGAGGGATTTTTTTTTTTTTAAGTATTCTGATGCAAGTTACATAGAGATAGGCTTATCAAACTGTCAGTATGATCAGTTATGTAGTACCATCTCTATATTTCTTGCTAGTTTGTCAGAAATCAAGTCTTCAGTGATGTTTTACAGCTTCTGTGCTCTGTTGCTGCTGTTATGGGTTTTGTTCAGCCCCAGAACCAGCTGTGTTCCCATTTGCAATAACTGAGTGAATTCTCCACAAGATTCATGCAATGTCTGGGATCCCTGAGGCTAATAAAATAATCTATTAGGTTAGTATGAGGAAGTAAAATAAGAAACATGATGTATGGAAATGTCAGAGCACACACTAAATTCTAGCAGAAGTGAAATAAAGACAGGAGGAAAAGGCCTCAAGCTGTGCCAGGGGAGGTTCAGGACAGACATTAGGAAGAATTTATTCACTGAAAGTGTTGTCAAGCCTTGGAACAGGCTGCCCAGGGAGGTGGTGAAACCACTGTCGCTGGAAGTGTTCAAGACTGGATATGGCACTTAATGCTATGGTTTAGTTGGCATTGTGATGTTCAGTCAGAGGTTGGACTTGATCTTGGAGATCTTTTCCAACCCTAATGATTCTGTGATTCTGTGCTGATACTGACAATCCTGTAAGGCAGCATCACTCATGCTTTTGAGGTACCTGTTAGCACTGTAGCTTAACTGCTCAGTAGAATACACTGACTTGGAAATGCCACCTGGAAGTCATTCTGGGAAGCGAAATTAAGAAAACTAAAACACAGGTCCTTTTTACAAGGCCTATAAAAAGTGTGGGCGGGAAAGGGAGATGCAGGTGATAATGTGCTGGTCCAGGATCCAAAAGAGAATATAAGTGAGAAACTGCTATCTGGGGTGTTTATGAATGCACTAGTACCAGTTTGAAGTGGCAGCTGGCACACTGTCAAACACCTGTGAGAGAGAGTTCACAGGCACAACCCCTTCTGTGCTTGTCTGAAATGCTTTAGGGATAATTAGGGTGCTATCAGTGAGAACCTGCTTGCCCTAGGCTTTTTGAACTTCACAGGGAGGAGGAGATATGACAAGGATGTTGCTATGCCAATGGTGTAAGCCTCACATCCAGCCTAAGAACATGCAGAGGCGGTTTTGTTTTGATTTGAGTGAGTTTTTGGGGGGTATTTTTGTTTGTTTGTTTGTTTTTGTGGGTTGTTTTTGTTTTTTACTGGGAATGAATTTAACTTTCTGTGCTAGTTATCCAGGTACAGTTTCACTGTGGGGAATGCATGAGTGCTGGGTGCACTTATGGCAGTGTGGCTCATCTATGTTGAATTTACTAGCATTGCAACAACTTTATTCCCTAAAGCTCCTGATCAGCTTCACAGTGCCTCTAGAGTGCTCATTGCAGGGGCTCTGCTAAGGTACTGTTCTCTAAAGGCAGTGAGGCAGCTGGGTCAGGACTGTGCTCTGTATAGTGCAGTACATTCTGATGAGCTTAATGTTCCTAATTTTTTTCAAGCACTGTAATTGAAATTAATGTGATTTCTCTCATTAGAAAGGCAAAGTTCAAGTTGTTGGTCATTACAGAGCTTTTTCTTTTGACAGACTTTTAAAATGTTTACTTTATGGAACTTCATGTCTTCTGTGTCTGTTCTACGAGGTGCACGGGCCTGTAAAGACATTCTTTCAAAGTCTGCCTTTGAATCTTAGCCAGAGCCCATTGCTCATCTAAGTCCACTTAAGATGTTGATGCCCATGTTTCCATGTGGTATCAAAGATGTTATGTATCATCCTGGACTCCTAAGGCACTGTTATTAGTTCTGGGATTTGTTTTTAATCACCAACTGTCAGACAGACATGAAAACTTGGGGGAAGGGGCAGGAGGAATTTGAGATAACAAAGAAAAGAGCTGTGAAATCAAAAGTATAGAGTGTTAAAAGGGAGTGTGTAAGACAATAGGGAAAGGCTGTTACAACCGACCATGTTCTATTTGCATTGAGGGATAATTGTGCAAACTGTGGTGCTTCCCTGAATTTTGAGTTGTGTATTTTACTATGAAGTTGTGTATTTTACTATGAAGATTTATAAGCGCTCTGGCAACTGCCAACTTGAGAAATGAAGAGCCTTGTGTCTACATTAGTAATTCTATTCCTATATAATGTGTCAAAAGAAAACCTGTACTGGCCTAATAGTGTAATGAAGAAAAAGATTACTTTTATTGACACAAAGAGAAGTGTCTTTAAAGATCACTAGTGTGTGAGAATCCTTCTGCTCCACAGAGATTCTTAAAAGGCTCTGCTTTTATAGCATGTGGTTTGTGTATGAATCAGACTCAAAATTATGCCTTCTGGAAGGGTTCAGCAGAAGGTATTTTCCAGATTAAATTAATTCTGGTCCACTTTGAATGGGCAGACCGGCTTCAGCTGCCTGTTTATGTTCCTGTGTCCTTCATAGGTCTTGGGCACAGATCTTAAATGTCATGTGTTGCTAATGCTCTAGAACAGGGAAGTAGACATCCTAATTTTTGTTAGCTGTGACCCAAACTTTAGACTGTGGAGTCATTATTTCAAGGAAAAAACAAACAAGGTGGAAACCTGTGAATCTCCTAAAATGTGGCCATTAATATGAAAAAATTTCCAAATGCCTGTGAAAATTATTGTCATAGGAGTGTCACATGGTATGACTGAATTTCTATTAGAATTACAGTGATTGGAGGGAGAAGAGAAGGCAATGGATGTAGTCAATTCAGAAGAACTTTTTATAAACTCAGTATCTTTTGACTCTTTCTGGACTGGAAATTCTTTACTAAGACAAGGCCAGATGTTTCAAAATGTTATTTCTGACAGAACAGGTGACTTTTGATCCTTTCTTTTTTTCTCTTTTTTAAGACTTTAAGCCTTAATTCTTAACAGATCTGTGCTCCATTGTAAACTTAGCCTAACCTGGTCAACAGGAATGCATTTTAGATCACTTGGGGCAAGGCAACCTGTGAATATAAAATATGTACTTTTATGCTGTCTCTCATACAGTCTGGTGATATACCTACATTGAACTCATGTTTTCTGTGCTTATGTCTTCTGTGAAGAATAGATGAACTATAAATGGTTCCTTCAAATGATGAAGGTCTAATTCTTCTCTCAGGAGGTTATTTTTTAGAGTCTTAGGAGCCCAAGAACTGGAGTTTTCAAAAATATTTCCTTTGCAGTTTATATTAAACATATTAGAAGTGTGTATTTGGAAAGCAGGGGATGATGAAGACTGAGGTTTGAATGGGTGGGTTTAAATTACTCTGCTCTCACTGGAAAAAAGCCCTAGGGGAGGTAGCATGTCACTTTATTAACAAATACTAGGCTAGAAAATTCACTTTGTAGTTTCAGGCTCTTACAAGAAATGTAGTAGGCCTTTAAAGGAGTTAGAGTATTTAGATACATATGAACTAAGACTGGTTGAAATGTACTCTTCGGTCTCTGTTATTACATTGCCAGAATAGTCTTTTCTTTCTTCTGAGTCCAATGGCTATTGGGAAATCTGAGGAGAGTTGTAGAGTGTTCCCATAGTGGCCAGGCAAGCTACTTTTACTTGCTTCACCGTGTATTTTGGAAATTCTGGGAATAATCCATGCTGAATCTGACTTAGAAAGTAAACTTTTCATTTTACAAATGCTTTAACTTTTGAAGAGGAAGTTTTCTAGTTTGCCCTGGCTTACAGATTATTTGATTGATATGGAGAAGATCACAGTATAAATAATTTTACAGATTAGACAAAACAAGTTTTTATTGGCCAAGCTTGAAAATACTAACACATTCTTCTGAATTTTGAGAATGGATATTAGTATAAATGGTGAACTTTTCACGAATGCATGTTTCATACTGACTGACTTAGGTCCATTCTCTATGAAGTCCAGTTAATCTGTTTAATAGTAATGATGCAACATGGTGTTAAAATTTTGTGTTCTTAAAGACAAGTTTGTGCCTTTTGAGAGGAGGGAATGGTGAGGAAAATCCCCAAAGCTATGTAATCCTGGCCTTGTATCTAAAAAAGCTTCCAAAATGAATGCTTGCCCAATCCTAGAGATGTAACTCTGACATCACAAAAACCATTTGTCTTTTAGTAAAGAAATTATTAATAAATTCCTTCAGCCAGTAGTACTCTGTCATATCTGGAATGAATCGTTGAACTAGAATAATATATTCCTTTGCCATCCTGCAATTTTTTAAAAGTTACTTGGTTAGAGTTGTTTTTTTTCTCCCAGAATATAAGTGGTTGGCTTAACTAAAACGGAAATCTTTACCTCTGGCTTCCAGATATTTAGCGTTGTCCAGAAATATAAAAGTTCATTTTTCACACAGCAGTGTTTAGCAGCTGACTTTCCTTTTCAGTGGCAGGCAATACACTACTGTATTTCTTAAGAAATGAGAGGGAATATAAACTTTAAATCAAGAATTTCAGATGCCTTGGATGGCTTTCTGAAAGTTGTCAGTATTGGCTTATTTTATTGCTGACCTTCACTGTAATTTTTGCCATCTGGAGTAAAAGTGAGGGAAAGGACTAAGCGTTCTTTAGCTCCATTTTGCACAGTGATGCTTTTGGGTAATGTCACGCTATGTCTACATGGGAAGGATATCAGAGGCTCTGCTTTCCTCTTGCAATGAATGCACCTGAAGATTATTATTTTAAATACATGGTGATGGTTATTGCAGTAAGTGAGTCTCACCTATTTTCATCTGGGACCATTTCATTCCTTTAGGTGATGTCACATAATCAAAAGGCAAGACAAACTTTTTGTCAGTTTTCCAAACATTTTATGAAAATAAGTAGAAATGAAAAAACAAAGGAAAAAAATTCTTGAAATGCTTTGTTGAAATTGTCAGTTTGTCTGAACCAAGCATGTGTGCCTAACCCCTCATCAGCCTCTATCTGTCTATGTGAAGTGATGTAAGTAATAGCTCTAAAAGTTCTTAAATACTCAAATTTCAGTAACTTCTAGGTAGTCTGGGGGGGCTCTCTGATATACAGCACCTTTCCCCATGGAGCTGACTTGGCTGCCAGGCTGGAACAGCTGGAGAGGAGGGTGCTTTCTCCATCCCTTTTATCTACCACTGCTCTGACAGTGCCATTAGTAAACACTTTGGCTTTTCCAAACCTTGGAAAACTTCGCCCTGCTGGGGGTTGCCCGGGTTTGCTTTAAAACGAAATGGAGGAGCGTTGCCAGGAGATTGTCCTGCCCCTCAAGCAGGTGGTTTACGAGGCTCTTCCCTGAGATCAGATCACCCTCTAGCCAAGAAGAAAGGAAATATCTGCTGCTTTACGAGGGCAAGGGAGCACTTTGCACAAGAGATGGATTTCCAAGCAGCTGTCAGCTATTGGCACTGTCTGATGAGTTTAGAGGCTCAACAAAGCAACTGAGAGGAATTCTCACACATCCATCCAAGAAGAACAAGTTGGCACCAGCAAAGCCAGAATACTGGATTTCCTTCAGTGTTCTTGGAGAAATATCTTCAGTTTCCTCTAGGATATTTGGTGGTGGTGGGAAAGCTTTCCTGCCCTGTCCATCTTCTATCCTGTGTGGGATTTGGTTTTGTTTTGGTTTTTTTGTGCTAACTAATGAATGCTCATACTCTGAGATTGCTCAAGTGTGCAGTTAACAGCTGAATACTCTGCAGAAGAACCTCTCTGTAGAACATTATTGTTGTCTGATTTTTTTCTTTTTTTTTCTTTCTTAATGATGGGAGAGCTGGAAGACATCTACCCTTTATATTATTCATTTTCTCTCCTTGAAGAATTTTAGTTCAAACTCAAGAGGCTGAAATATATACTGGAGGCTGGAGCTGCAGATTGTCATCAGATCTTGGGTTCAGGCTGTTTCTGGTATTTTAACTGTACGGAAAGATGCAGCTCCTTGTTACCTCCCCCCACCCCCAAACCTCTATTTGTCTGGCTTTTTCCCTTCCCACCCAAATTGTAATTTTTGTGCACTGCACACAGCTATCAAAGAGTGTATTCTTCTGCGGTGTCCAGCCTGGAAAAGACTATCATTCAGTCGCTTTCTTGTGACATCCAACTCTGAAGCTTGATCCAGGCTTTGCAAAGGCAGCCAGTTTGCCTGTGAGTTGGTGTATAAAACAAACTGCCACTGTGCTGCAGTGCTTGGGGCATTGCTGCACCTGGGCAGTGGGGCTTCAATAAGCAGGGTCCCTGCTGTGTTACGTGAAGTGCTGCAGGGTCTAGAGAACAAGCACAGAGTGATCAGAGATCCAGCAAACATCTGTTCCAGGGATGTTGTTCTCTCCTTACCCCAAAACAAAACGCTTATCTTGTCATTGTGGCCGGTGACTCAGGTTAATGCAATTAAAAGTGTGTAAACAAGCCTTCTGAATATTGCTAGAGCAGTGCTGACCTTCGCAAGAATGCAAGGTCCCTGTAACCCTCAGTATCTCTGTGGACACTCAGATATATGGTGAAGTGTTTACTCTTGTGGGGGAATACTATACGACCCTGTGCTGTCCTGAGTGAATTTTGCAAGGGGTGAAATAGTTTTTCTGGTATCTTTTCCATGCACACTGAGGTTTCCGTCGGGTGTCTGTTGCCCTCTGAGAGCCTCTCGCACAAAGCAGGCTCCGGTGGCTCTCAGCCCTTCAAAGGGGCGACGGTAATTAATAAGCCAGCGCGGTTTAAGGGGCAGGGAGCCGCGGCGCGGTGGCCCCAGGCCGGCCGGAGCTGGGGCGGTGCCGGCGGGGGCTGCCGGGCTCCGCTGCCGCCGCTCCCTGCCGAGCGCTGCCCGCCCCGCTCCAGCCATGCTGCGAGCCCCGCCTGGCAGCGAGCGGGCTGGCCCGGAGCCGCGCTGCCACCTGCCATGGGGCTGTGCTCCTGCAAAGGCTGCCGTGAGGAGCGCAGAGGTAACTCATTGCCCCGGCGTGTGCCGGGGAGCTCCGCTCGCCCGGGGGTGCGCGGCTCGGGAGGCTCGGTGCGCTCTGCGGCACCGGGACCGGGGAGTGGGGACCGGCCCCTTGTCCCTCTGTGGGCAGTGCTCAGTGTCCTGTCCTTCCGGAGGTGCCACCGCTTCTTCTGTGGCTTAAAAACACCCGGCAAACTAAACCGAACCTTGAAAAACTGTCTCGATACGATCTTATGCTTTAAACGCAATCCTCTTTTTCTCCGCTAAGAAGTAAAATTTGGTGGGAGGGAGAGTGGTTGTTTCTTTTCAGAAAGGCTCATAACGTGGGAATAGCATGAGCTGACAATCTTTGCTCATCTGTTCTGTGTAGTGAAGGACAGATATTTTCTGCAGGGACGAGCTCCCTGTAGTCTAGGAGGAGCTGCTTTGGGAGGCAGACAGTGTCTCCAAGCCACTTAAAGCTACTGTAATTCTTCTAAGCATTTTCAGTTACTTTCAGGGTGGCTCCTGCATGGGTTTATGTGTTGGGATAGCCTCTGACATTCTGTCTGATTTATGAAAAGTTTGTAGTTGATATTCAGGAGCTATAAGAATAGATGTTGTGTGAGCCCAAAGAGAAGTGTTGTTTCCTCAATAAAAAGCAGTCTCATACAAAAACAGTGTTCAAGAACGTTACCGTGCTTGGAGTTTGTAAAATAAACCCTTGACTGCTTTGACTTTTTGACAGCTGAAAATAATTCTCTTTTAGTAATCAAAATCCTCTGAAGTTGGATTCTTGAGAAAAAAGGGGGGGAAATTGCTTCCTGCGCAGAACTTTGGAGGAAACACCCTTAATAGTCACTACGCTGGAAGTATAATTCAGAAAATGGTAGAAATTTAGCACACATGCTCTAGTTTTGAGACAAGGGAAAAATAAACGCATTAGTGGAAATTTGGTGAGTATGAGGCTGCTGTCTTCATCAGAGCTGCATCAGGGTAAAGTTTATAAATGAAGGTAAGCTTCATAAAGCTGAAGGTGGCAGTATAAAAGCTACAGGAAAAGTGTGCTGATCTGAAGTCATATCGGTAACTGTCAGTTATACTAGAAGCACAAACACTGGAATAAATATTCCCTGTCAGGAGTAGAGAAGACCAGGTAAAGATATATCTAGTCTTTCAATTATTATTGAGTTGACTATGACCAGATTGTCAGTGTGGCACCTGGTGAATGGATCTGAATTTCCCTCTAAAGACAGGATAAAGGGGGAAAAAATTAGCAAAATACCCCTGAATTTCGAATTGGGAACACTGAGATTTTTCATATACTTCTGGTTTTAATCTGCTGAGGATGGGGAAGCTTAGATTGGGTGTTATCAAAAAACATTTGTCCTAGTTCTGGCATGAATCCAGTCACCTCATTCACTTGAGTGAAATTGTATTTGTCTTCTTCGGGAAGAGCTTCTACAAACAATGTGTGTTTCAGCTAGCATATTGCATTCAGGCTTGAAAGAACAAAGTATGTTTGTGTCAGAATTGCACATTTGTGTAAACCTGGCATCATGAAGCCACACCATCCTGTGAGGACTGATACAGTTGAGATACATTACTTGTGTTAAGTTATACTTTGCCTGTGGAACCCTTTCGAGTATGTAATGCTAACAAATGTTTTGAGAACTTTTTTCAAGGCTAGCACATTAAAGGTCCTGCAGAATTATTTTTTCTTATTTTAAAATATATTTTAAGTAATTTCTGTGTAACAGAATAAATCTCTCAGTTGACTGTCTTAACCTGTGTAGGAGGCTGAAGATTGCATAAGGATTGTGTGCATGAGACTTAACAAGTGTCAAGTTTAATACAACTTTGCTGTTGATACTAATATGATCAGTGAGGTAAAAAGTCTGTGCCCTGTCTTGCTGATCAGTCACTGAGGGAGAACCCGAAGTGCCAGGCTGTCGTTTGTATTCTTAACTGGGGACCAAATTTGCCTTTGTATATTGCTGCTGAAATTTGCTTCTTCCTTGGTGCTTGGCCCCTTTAAAGCAGTAAGTTTATTTTCCAGTGCTTTTCAGATGGCTCTAAATTTATAAGACATGTAGAGAAGCCACTGATTTAGCTTGTCCTGATGCTTTGCTTTTTTGTCTTGAAGGAACGGTTTAGGCTCTGGCTGCACTGGCCTTTTGATCATGAGCTTCACGGAGTCCTGCTTGCTGTGAAAATACTTTTGGCAGATGTGGGAGGGGTGTGGCTGGGGACATGGGTACTGATAACAATGTTTTGTGTAATTGCATTTGCATATCAGTTTTTTCTGATAGCCTTTTAGCACATCAGGCACAGATAGGGTGAACTGATGACTAGATTCCTACTTCTTGGAAGTTGCAGGCTGAAGTGTCTCTCTGAATGCAGCGAGTTATCTGCAGATAGCAGAGACAAGCTTAATTAGGGGGGTGGGTGTTTAAGGATATTTACATTTGTTTAAGGCCAGAGTGGAAAGCTTGAGTTGTCATCCTTCCCCACTCATCTCCCCTTCTGTCCCTGTAGTAGAATTACCCTACTGCTGGAAAGTAACAGATTCCTGGGCAGGAATATTGAATTGTCCCATTACTTTCTCTGTCAGATTCAGTTGATTGCTGTGTGCTGAAATCAGAATGTGGGAGAAGGACGTGACTGCTGGTAGGAATTGGAAGGGAACTAGAAATAAAATCCTCCTTCCATCTCTCCTACTGTTGGCTCCCACTAGCCTGGAACCTGAAGTTGTTGGGAGTGTTTGCCACGTGCTGTGGTGGATGGTTTACACTTCTCTGTTTCCTGCGCTTGCTCGTTTCAGTGTGATTGTATTTCTTTTCTTGGCATTTTTTTATACTGAGGATTGTTCCCCATAAGATGATCCAAAAAATTCTTTCACTCTAGTGTTACAAAGTTTTCTGTTGGCTTTCCAGTGATGCAATGTACCCAGGATTTTTACTTCTGCCTCTACTTGCTTTAATCTGGTCATCAATTGCTCCTGCTCAGTTTAGGTCTCCTGGGGGGACCCACCTTGCATTCACTATGGAAAAAAATGTTTCAAATTGGTGTAAGTATAAAGGATAAAGGAACACTCTAGTTCTCAGCCAGATGATATTTGCCCTTTCAGTCTTGTCTGGTGTCAGCTGCCAAGGTGTGCTTTCTCTTACAGTTTTGTGTTTAAGAAGGTGCAGTGTTTTATATAGGGCTTGTAAGACAGGGATAATGGGGGCTTACCTGAGATACCACAACTCACTGGGTTTTTTGATAATGGTTGTGCTTTGTCTAAAAGGAATAGAAGAGGAAGTCTGGAAAAAGTCAGTTGAATCTGTTGGAAGACCTTAATACTTTTCCTGTGTAGAAGCAAAAGGGGTGAGGATTTAGGAGAAGACCATACTTTGGAAGTCTGCAATTCTTAATGCAAATAAAATCTGTTCAGTATCTTCCAGTCTGAAATACTGTAGAAACGTGGCCTTGGGATTCATACTACTACCTCAGAGCTAAGGAACTAATTCTCCTGTTAAAAAAAAAAAAAAAAAAGGCTGAATTATTTCCTCTATCTTATTTTTTCTAGATTCTTTTTGAGCCTCCACAGCTAATAAATACACTTTCTAACAGAAGTCCAGAATGATTTCTCACTAGAAGTACTGAGTAGATTTTGACCATAATCTTATACATTTGGCTCTCTCAGGGACAGTGTGCTTGGCTGTGCAGTCATGTGAAGCACGCAGTAGCACAGTTGCAGTATTTGTTATGCAGTATTTATTTAGTTATGAAGTCCACAGCATGTGTATGAATAAACTCGTGTGCTCATTATGTTGCACTTTGCTTCCTGTGAGAAACAGTTCTCTGTGATGTGACCTAAGCACTGTAAAAACAGCCTTTGTTGGGTGGCAATGTATATTAAGTTAGGATGTGAAGTCATTCCTCATTTCAACAGGGTGGTCAGTTTACATTATAACTGTAGTTATAATAATATAAATATAATATAGCAAAAAGGGCTTCAGAGTCTTCTGCATTCTGCATTTTATTTGAAAACTGAAGACATAACAAAGGAGATAAAGGAGGAATTCAGAGTCTCTTTCAAAACATAAGATAAAGCAAATGTATTTTCTTAGTGAGTACAGCAGAGTATGCCACCTGCATGGCTCTCCAGCTGGCATTCCCTGTGTGCATCCAAATGAGCTTCCTCTCCTTTTTCCATGTGCCTGTAGCTGCTAAGGGTGGCATTTTGGAAGGTATATTTGGGGCGTGTGGGAGACTAATTATTTTTGCTGAAATTCAAAAATTAACTAAAAATTTTAAAAGATGGGAGATGTGTTTTAGGAAGAAATATTATCCTGAAGTTATCTGGTCAATGATTACTTATCTAGAAAACTTCTCTGTGACTGGTTTTGTCAGTGAAAGCAAGGAGTAACCTTTGACCTAACACGGCAGAGCTGTTGCTGTGTAAGTTGGTGTAAGAATACTATTTACCTTTATGGTCTCTATTACTTATGCTCTGAACAGGAAAAGATTTAACTGATAGAATTTCAAAGGCTTGATCATATGTTTGGTCTCTTGTCCAATTCACCATCTGTTTTTTGATGTTGGCTAGTTGCTAAGCAGAACTAATTGCAATTCTTTTGTTGAGACACTTGTAAAAAATACTTTTTATTTAAAAGTTGTATTTCTACAGTTCTTGATTGCTGCAACTTGAAAATAGTAGTTTCAATTAAAAAGGTTTATTTCTTCTCACATTATTAATAATTTAATAGATGGAGTGGGATACAGCTTTGCAGGACAGGAAATATGGGTCCAAAACCAGAAAAGCAAAGCAGTGGATCGCTACCTGTATGTAAAACAGGGGGAACTATGGAATACTGCTACGTTGAGGGCAAGTGCACAGAGCTTTTCAATGTATAACAACCACATAAGCTGAAAAGCTAAAGCAATTCTTTCCTTAATCTGTGCCCCCTCAGTGAACTGCCATTTATAGGTTGAACTGCCTCCTGTGTTTTATCTGTACACAACTGAACTAACACCTGAAGATTTGGTAGAATCTGCTATCTACATAACCTCTGGTTGTGTTTACTGTCAACAGCCTTGTTACTTGTTGATTTGAATTCAGGCTTTCATAGTGAGAGAGCTCATAAATGCAGCATGAACCCCTGCAGTGACATTGCTTCTCTCTGTTACCACATCACTCACTTGTAACAGGAAAGCTTTCTAAACTGCACAAAATGGGATGAACTCTCTCTTCTCCAAGTTTTTATAACCTCTCTTCTCGTTTTTCCTGAATACGGTGTTCATCTCTACATAAGGGCTTTCAGTCTGCTTTCTGAGATAGGCAGAACTTGCATTCATTGGTCCTGGGGACATCTTCCAGGCATGGTGACTTGATCACTTCCCTGGGCAATTTCTTCCAAAGCTTAACTACTCTTTGAATAATATCCACCCTGAACCTCCCCTGACATAACTTTTCCTCATGTCCTGTCACTGGTTGCCTTGAGAGACGAGGCTGACCCTTGCCACAGCCTCCTTTCAGGTAGAAAGCTGTAAGGTCTCCCCTGAGCTTCCTTTTCCCCAGCATGAACAACCCAGATCCCTCTGCTGCTCTTGATAGGACTCAAGTTTCAGGCTCTTCTCTGGACACACTCCAGCACCTCAATGTACTTTTTGAAGTGAGTGGCCCAGAAGGAGACACAGTACTTGAGCTGCAGCCTTGCCAGTGCTGAGTACAGGGGGACAATCACTTCCCTGGTCCTGCTGGCCACGCTATTCTTGGTGGAAGTCAGGATGCCATTGGCCTTCTCTGCCACCTGGGCACAGCTGGCTCATGTTCAGCTGCTGTCAACCAACACCACCAGGTCCATTTCCCCTGGATCACTTTCCAGCCACTCTGCCCCCAGCTTGTAGTGCTGAAAGATCTGCCAGACAGTACTTTTGAGGTTTAAAGAGTCATTGGAAACAAAAGGTGAAGGTGTGATGTGCACAGTAGTCTGCCGTCTTTGCTGCTCTATTAAAAATAACTGTCTAATTGGAGATCAATGCAAGTTGGATATTTGATTTCCATTCTGTTTTCTAGCCCACACATTCAGTTCGGTCTGGAGCATTTATGTTGCAATCTGGATAAGTAACAGTATTCTGGAAAGCAAATACAAGCAAATAATTAGCTGTTGTTGATTGGCATGATACAGAACTTGTTCTGTTCATATGAAGGAATCAGATGAGGTGTCCAGGTGTTTTAACCAGGGGGTGATGTGGAGAGGAACCCTCTACTCTGATATGTGAGAATTGAGAAGAGGTGATGTTCAGACAACTTAGAAGCTGGTGTGGCAGGGTTTCTTTTTCCTTTCTTTATTTTTCATAAATAACAATTGAACAACAATGCCACAAAACATAATCTTTATGCTAGGCACAATACTCAGACTGAAATGGCAGTGATGGGGCCTGTGGGGGGGTATTTCAACCTGCTTTTGGAGCAGCTGGCTGAGCAAACCTCAGCACTGCTGCATCCTCCACTGCCTTCTGGGGGAGCCTGGAAAATCTAATCTCTTCTTCCACAAACAAGAGAGCCCTGAGTGTTTCTGGAAACAATGAGGATCATACCTGTGCAACTCAAAACTTTGCTGAAGGTGTGTTGGTGGTGTCTGACCTGCTGCTTCTCTCAAGACATCCCAGGATGTAGCCTCCAGGCTTGCTGCAGTCCTGACTGCTGCAGCGTCAGTCACTAGAGGGGATTGTATGATGCAGCTGAGTGACAGTCTTGTCAAAACATCTGGGGCATGCTTGCTGACTTGAAGGAGTTAATGCTTCCATTTCACATGATGAAAATATCTGTGCATGTTGTTATCAAGTGGTTTTACTGTAATTAATATTTGATGCTTTGGTCAGATGTCAACAGTGGGTGCCTTGTGTCTGTTTTAAGTGAGCACAGTGCTGTGAGCCCTCTGTTTGTTGAATGTTTACTGGAATAATAAACAACACTATTTTGTTGATTTTTCATTTATTCTCAGGAAGTATAACGTTAGCATTATTAGTAAGTACAAATCAAGCAACAAAACCAGGCAACAATGTTTTAAGGAATTATGTTATTCAAAGCTTTGAGCATCTTGTTTTGACTTTCAGCAAGTTGCCTCATGGTGTAATCTGGCAATTTCTTCCATTAAAGAAAGAATGTTGCTTGATAGTGGGGACACTCCCCTCGCTGCTGCCCAGACCATTTCCATAAAGTAGACTCTTCAAGCGTTTGAACTGAATTGCACTTCTGTCAGTTCTTCCTTTCTGTTATTAATACTTAGGTCACTGAAGAAGTTATGACTAAATGCAAATACGAATCCTCTGTGAATTAATATTTTTTTGACCCTGTGATACGAGAATTGGTACTTTGAAACAAGATGGTAGTCTGTGTTCCAACAAATCTTTATTTTAAAGCATAACTAAACTATTAAAGGGTGCATGACAAGGGAACAGAAGAACAATGGGTGGTATTATAATTTTGCCTTTTTATAAGTGACATGGAAAAGAAGTTCAGAAACTGTTCTGGCACTTGAGATACTTTGTAGTAGTAGATAGGCTCTTCATTTTTCTATTTCAGCAGGTAAATCTTTTGCTGTTTTACGAGTGACTTTTAATTTCAGCAGTTGCATCAGTGTAGGTAGTGAAACAGCAGCCTGAAAGGTAAGTTTTGCAGCTCTGGTGTAATCACTGTGTTTCTGAAAGGAGTAAGTAATGAAACCTCTTTTTTAACCAAGAGGAGGGCATGTCACATAAAACATTTCAGCAGGTGTGTACAGAGTAGGTGATCCCATGCCTGTGTTTTCTACACCACAGTTGGTAGATGCTACATGAAGAAATGGAATGGAATTTGCCATAGCTTGACATCATAGATAGGATGATCCTTGTGCACTTACAGGAATTCTTCTCTTAAAAAGTTAGGAGTAAGAAGACAGAGTTGAGTGTGCTGTCTCTGGCAGAGGCTGTCAAAAACTGGAAGTGACCTGAGGACTGGTTCCTGGAAGAGCAAAGCCAATGTATTTCAGTACTGCTTTTGGAGCAGCTCTCTGTCCTCCTACAGCCTTTGCAGCAAAAATGTTATCTCTGGACTTCCAAGGGGCAGGAATATCTGTGAGTGGAAATGGATTTTTGGTTATGCCATGATGTCAAGTTTAATGAACTGAGCAAGTGAATCTGGTGGGGAGCTGATAAATGATTGAAATGAACTATTTGAAATTCTCCTTTTAAATTAACTCATTTCTAACATCTATAAAAAGATCATTACCTTTCAGCTTGGAAGTGTAAGTATGTGCCAGTTCATTAATAACCTGTGACACTGAGCTAGTAATTGAGGCCCTGGCTGTACCAGGGCATATGAGGTACAACCTTTGCTTCCCAGTAACTTCAGATATGGCTTCTCTTGGCCATGTCTTGGCAGGACCAGCTGTGGCTCAGTCAGTCACTGAGTTGTCTATTACCAACCAAATGAATTGGGCTGTGCTACTGTTGTGAGTCTGAGATGGGGGAAAAAATCCTGTATGAATTTTTCCCCCAAAATCTTGTTTAATGTTTTGTTGTCAGAGGGGCATATACACTTCTCTAGTTTTAGTGGGTAAAGCACTATGTTAGCACTGCCTATGATGGGATAGCCTTATCTCCCTACTACCTTTTGTTTCCCAAACCAGAAATGCAGTTGGCAGAGGAAGTCATTATCTCTGTAGATTGTAAAGTCTTTTCTACTGGGCATCCTGTTTTTATGAGGTTGCTGGGATATGGAGTGAACTGTTGCCATCAGAATGAGGATTGAAAAGAGCTGTGTTGCCATGATGTTTTCACCTGTGTTTTTGCTACTGGGATGGAGTGGATAAAAACTTGTACGTGGAGGGTAAGAGAATCTAACAATGTCCAGTGATAAGAGCACAGGTTTGGGAGACTTAAGTTTAGTACATGGCTCTGCCTTAGTGTTTGCTGTGACCCCAAGCCACTTTCTTAGTCCTTTAAGGTCTCACTTCTAATTAGTGAAAGACATCCAGTGATGCCTGGAATTGTGATTTTTCTCAGATACTGTTGTAATGGGAGCTACATTATTGTCACAAATTTGAGGGATTGTATGTTGTTTGTATGAGTAAATGTGTTATGGGAAAATCAGAAAAGGTAAACCTTATGGGTTGAGATAGAACAACTTACTAATTGTAGTGCTAAATGCACCAGTAATATTTATAACAATTTTAATAAAAATGAATGATAGAGAGAGAGAACAGAATTCAAGAGAAACCAGTGATGCACAGTACAATTGTTCTCCACCCATAGAACAATGTTTAGCCCATCCCTGAGCAGCAGTTGGCCCCATTGAAGTAATTTCCCCTGTTTGTATACTGAACATGATGTTCTATGGTGTGGATTATCCCTTTGGCCAGTTTGGGTTACCTATCCTGGCTATGCTCCCTCCCAGCTTTCTGTGCAGCTTCTCACTTGCAGAGCACAAGGTGCTGAAAAAGCCCTTAAGACAAACACTGCTTAGGTGAGCCAAAACATCAATGTGTTATCAATGTTATTCTCAAAATACACCCAGAAAAACATGGCACTGTACCAGCTACTAAGAAGAAATTTAACTCCATCCAGATGAAACCAGGACACAGCAAGAAATACATTAACATACCAGTAACTGATCATTGAAGCAGTGGTAGGCAATCCAGGATGTTTTTTTTTTTACTCTCTTTGCTGCAAAATGGTGTGTTGTCAATGTAATCACATTTTTGCTCCCCATCTTCGACCATTTGTGATCCTCTGTAAAGTTCACCGTGGGGATGGAAGCTTTCTAGCAATTTTCCAAGGGAAATTTGGACTAAGCATTGGAAGGTTTTGAGAAAAAAAAAATCAGTCTAAACACTGAGAGCAGAATAAGAATGACAGCTTTATTCTTGTTAGCAAAAGTTTTGTGAACTTTTTGAATTTCTGATAATGGCAGGAAATTAAAATCCTTAATTTAGAAAAGTTTCTAACCCAAAAGTGAAGACTTAAGAAGGCAGTTTTGGTTATGTAAATTGGGTGTGTTGTAATTGTTTGCATTCTTTGGAAAAAAAAACCCCCAAAACAAACCAAAACCAACTTCTGAAGTAATTTTATTTAATATAGTGAAAATGGACAATAGAAGGGCTGTTTTCTGCCCTGAAGTGTTTTACATCTCTCATTCTAGGATGTTTCATGCTTGAGAAGCTGTCTCTGCTCATGCTCATAATCCCCATTCCTTTAGCATCCAGTGCAGCAGCCTGCTGAAAACGCAGTACCACACCTGTATAATTGGTGGAAACACTTTGTCTTACTGCTGGGCTCAACTCTGCCTATTTAGCTTTATGGTACTGTCCTTGCACTTTTTACAGTGATATTATTTGTGTGTAACCATTGGGCTCTGTTTGTCCCCTGACTTTCAAGGAAGTGATCTTTTTTTTCCTTTACACTTGTCAAGTGTGCTGTCAGCACTAACTGCCCTTGCTTTGGGATGAAGGGTTCCTTATCCTGCAGCAGCTGCTGTCCCACAGAGCCCAGACTGTCTCCAGTGACACTCAGCAAGGCACTCCAGGGCACCATTAGGAGCAAAGTAGGGACTGGGGTATGTCCAGTTTGTTTCCCACCACAGTCTGCTGTCCAAGGTGACTTTGCCTAGAGCTGCTCTGGATACAAAGGCAGGTGTCTAGGGTGAGAGAGAGAGAGCAGTCAGTCCCTTAAAGGAAAACTCTTGGATCAACCTTCTGCTTTACTGCTGTCTCCTTATACCCTGTGAGAGCTGGTTTCTTTTCCATATGGAGGGCAGCATCTTCCTGAAGTTTAAACCACTTAAGCACCTCTAAAAAGGTGGAATCTGGGACTTTACTCCCATTGCCCAAAGCATGTAGTCCTTTTGTGTCTAGCTCTTGAAGTAACGCTTTGAAAAACCAGTGTTTTGGCTTTCTGTGTGGGAAAATCTGTGTGTGCCAATGTGTGTGCCTTGCTGATTAGCCCAGTGGGTCAGACACCCCTCTGGAGCACAGAGCTGGGCTCAAGGGTGGTGGGAGGGAGGGCTTTGACTCCATCAATCCCTTTCTGTCTGTAGCTCTCAGGAATGCTGAGAAACCATATGCAGTATTGTTCCCCCCGGCATATTCTCATGTGCTTTGAGTAGCTTGGCTGTAAGCAATTCAAGTGACAGGCATCCAGTTCTCCCTTGGGAGGCAAAATATAGTTCAGTCATCACTATAGGAAGGAGAATGAGATTCCAAGGAAATGAGGGGAATCTGCTTGAAAACAGCAGTGATGTAAAGGGGCTCTTAGGCTTTGCAGTCAGGGATTTACCCAGTCTCAGCCAGAGACAGACTGGGGCAGTTTTGTACCTGCTGACGGTGGCAATGACTTAGGTCCTTACTGTATGTTTCTATATTATGTTGTCATTTTCTTCTGATTCTCAAGATTTAATATTTCCATATATATATGGTAGAGAGACTTCAGGATAGGAGAAACATACAAGGGAGTGTGTGACTTGAGTTAATCTTTCGAAGCAATGGAGACTAGACCAGTTGAGAGGCTTCATAGGCTGTTTAGGGGGCTGGAAAGGGTCCCTGAGCACACTGATGGTGAGATGATTTGTGAATTACTTCCTTTAAACATCCTGGTTCCTTGCTTATTAATACACAAAGTGTATTGCTGGATCACTTGATAGTGTAAATGATAATATAAATTATCCCTGATAGTATAAATTATTTTATCCATGAGATCAATTTATCAGCGTTTATATTGGATAAGGCAGAACACATTGTAAGGTTTCATGATTGTACTTTATGCCTGTGGAAGCAGACTATACCTGATCTGACAAAAAGAAATTTATCCTTTCATAGCATGTTAGTACATCTGAATAAGGCAGACAAAATTTGCACCCTTTTGTACTGCACAGCTGGGATGTTTTCTGGTATTATGGAAAATGCCCAAAAATTTGTTTTACTGCCTCACAGAACAGTGGCTTTTGTAGTCTGTTGGCATTGCCCACTCCTGTCTCCCACATCCTGTATCTTCTCAGCTCTACACTACTGAGCCTCCCACGTGAATTCATGGCAGTCTTAATTAATCAGATCATTCCTCTCACTCACAACTTCCCAATGATTTATCCATACTGAGTAATTCAACCTGTTAGAGACACAAGCTGGTGTTACTGTCAGACTTGGCTAGTTCAGGGAGGGTTGAAGAATCATTCTCTTTTGTTTCTCTGATGCTGCAGGTGAGTGGTTGTTAGTGTGTAACTGAGCCATGAACATTTTGAGTCAAGGAAAACAAATAAACCTTTGGAAGTTTGTGGTTTCTTCTCAATAAAAGTAAAGTGAACTCTGAATTCGTGAGTTTTGAAGCTGTTTTACCCACCTCTCCTCTACTCTCAACACTCCTTTCTGAATTACCTAAAGCAGGAGTAATCTCATACTTGAGGAAGTCTCTGCAGCAGTAGCCTTTTTCTGATAATAGCTAAACCAAAACATGGTCAAGGTCTGTTTTCACTAGCAGTTCAGTTTCCCTGGACAGAACTCTTGCTGTCCTAATATCAAATTGTCAAGTCTGTTGTTTTCTTTTTCTGAGAAAGCAGCAGTTGCTAGACTGGGTCTAACGCAGGGTCTGGTATTCTGTCTGGCAGTGGCTAGCACCAGATGTCTCTGCAGTGACTGGGCTCTGGAGCAGCAGGTGGGAGTTAATCTACCCTTACACTAGGTTTTATCACGTCTTTAACAGCTAGCAATAACAAGCTCTGGAAAAGACGTGTCAATATTTCAGCTAAATATCTGTTGTTGTACTGAACTGATCCTTCTGAATAGTCTTGCCTAGCACAGGAGTATACAGAATTTTTGAATCATAATTTTTTTTTTTAGTTTTACTTAGTATTTTTCTCTTTTTTTCCTTTTCTTTTTGGGTTGGTGCCTCAGAATATTTGTTGCCTTTTTGCGGTGGTACTGCTCCTGTTTACTGAACTGTTAGATTTTGCATTTTTTCTTCCTTGCTTCTCAGTGAAGTTGTTAAATGCCTCTTTCATAAGAAAAAAGTTTCTTCTTTGTTAAAGCCAGATCAGCTGCAGTGATGGTAAAAGTGCTCTTTGCTGTCTACTACTCTAGGAGGCTGCTCTGCTGAACAGTGTTAACCTGTTGTTGCCCAGGTGCCATCTGGCCACTTGTGCAAGTATAACCAACATCACCTGCCCTGGTGTTTTGTTAGCTAGAGTTCAGTTCAGTAAAAATAGCTTCAGTTCTGTAGATGTATTTTCTGTGTGTTATAGAAAGGAAAACGGAGGCAGAGACCAAGAATGCTCTTTCATCAGCTGGAATTTGAGCCAGGGAATATGGTATCTCAGGTCCAATAATGGGCACTATTTCTTAAAGGAAAAAAGACTGGGTTTGAGACATTGATCTGTTAGTTCAGCTAAACAAGAAGTGTATGATCTGAGAATCATGAATTCTGAGCATGGAATAGCCTCAGTAGCACTGAGCACCACTCAAATACCACCACCTAGTGTAGTTCAGCTTCAGGTCCCAGCAGGACCTATTTTGTTGCAAATTTTAACAGTGCTTATTACCCTAGAGCTGATTGTGAATATCCTGGAACAGACAGCTAGAACAGTTACTTGAATTTTCAGAGCTGTACTGCTTGAAGAGACTTCCTGCAGCAGCTGTAAATCTTCAGTTGCTGAGTGCTCCATTGATTCAGGGCAAAATAAAGGCAGAAAATAAATGGTGCAACGCATTACTACAGTGCTTGGGAGAAATTCAGCTGGAGTACAGGTCTAATCTATTCCTATTTTACTGATGAGATTGCTGAGACACTGAGGAGTTGAGGGATTGACCTTCATAATTGCAGTGCAGAACAACCACTGAAAGCAGTGGGAGATAGGAGGGCATGACAGCTCTGAAAAGCAAATTCTGGCAGACTGCAGGAGAAAACTTGGGATTTCTGTCTCCCAGCATAGATGAGCATTCAGTATTCTGTCGAAAAAAACCCCACATGCTTAAATGCAATGTTGATAAATGTCTTAACCTTATGCTTTGCTGTGTGACAATGCAGGTTTGTTTCTGTCTGTTCAGTTGTGGAAGGAATGCAGAGCCCCAGAGGAGAGAGGATGAAGACTTATGTAGGCTATTTTGAATATGTGTCTTTGCTGTCTTGAAGAATCAAAAAGTGCAGAGACTGTTCTTTCATGGGGTTAATACGTGGGATATTTTTTGATTAAATGAAACATACTGAGACAATTCTCCTTAAATAGCAGCAATGCTCCAGGGATATTGGTGTCCCTTTGTCCTGGAGCACTGGGAAAATTTTGCACTGAAGACATCCTGAAATAGTTTTCTTTTGTCTGGTTCTAATTTTCTTCATACTGTGCACAAAAATGCTTTCTGGCTAAGGTGTAACATGGCTCTGAGAAATTGATTGATACCATTGGAGTGGGTGGCAGTCTCTGAAAGTAATGCTGCTGAGCGAGCTCCATAAGACATTTCAGTGTAGCCAAAGAATAGATCCAGAGGCCTTTTTAGTCCCGGCCCTTTCCTTTTAGCTTCTTTCAATTTAAATTCAATTTAATTCCAGGTTTGAAACTGAGAAGAACTTGTGTGTAGGAACTAAAATGTCTGTGCATGTGACTTCTTGGCAAAACTTCTGCTGCTGTTAGCAATCCAGATAAACCATAGAATGCTGGGATGTCATCCCAGGAGATAGACATCCAAACCTGTCATTTAATAGCATGGTAGATGAGGTCTATCTTTTGTCAGTCTTAAGTGAAAGCCATCTTTAAGGCAGCAGAGCCCAGCTATTACTGCCTGGGTCCCAGTGAGACTGTGTGCCTTGATGAGGGGTTGGGAAGTCATGCCAGTGTCTGATCTGCAGGGGAGGCATTGATATTTTAGTGGTAATTTCCTAAAAGACACACCCTTTAGTGTCCAATACTGATTCTATAGTGAGTGCTCTTCATGTGAATTAATGTCATCAAAGTCAGGGATAAAGGATCTGATAATCTGAATAAAAAATAGTCATAGAAAGGAGAATCTTCTTTTGTGATTGTGTGTGGGGATGAGGAGGGTGATTTCTCGGGTAGGTTTCTCCTGGGGGGAAATCAGTCAGTTCTGACATCCTCAGCCTGTGTTAGGATGTTGTGTCCAGTCAAATCTGAATAATAGTCCCAGTGGTTTTCAGGTCTGGCAGATCTGTTCTGTTCTAAAATGTAAATGTTATAGGGAATCAATATGAATGGACAATAGCTTTCAAATGAAGCCTCCATCAAGGTCTACTCTGGGAGTTTTGTAATTACTGTCACATGAGTGGACTTGATGTTTTGTGAGATGTGTGCAGAGCTAGTCCAGGTTGCCATACAAAATTCAGCAGCCATGCCAACTTTCACAAGTGGGTAAATAATGCATTCAAGCACATTTTTGCATCTCTGTGATTTTTTTGCATCACTGAAAGAGAATGAGCTTCAGAAAATGCAGGGGAAGACGTCCTCAGAAAATGCAGGGCAGGCAACTTCTGCTTGTGGGCCTAGAAAAGGTTGAGCAGGGTTGGACAGCAATTTGAATCCATGCAAATGAACTGGAAAGCCTGAGACACACAATATTGGAGGTCCAGCTTAGAATGTAATGGGGAGGAGTCATAATTTTATGTAATAATTTTGCCCTTTGCATCCCTTAATTATATTCATACCTATTAAATACCTCTGAGATACTTACAGCTATTTAGTCTACACTGATTGTTGACACCACATCACCATCACTATCAGGTTTATATTAATATTCAGGTTCATTTTGTGCAGCATGTCAAGAATAGCATAGAACCAGTTTGTATCCTAAATAAGACATGCACAGCTTTTCCTCCCCTATTACAGGCATTTCCCTGTTTCTTGCAATACAGGGATGGCATCTTCAAAGCATTCTATTTCTACAAGTGGATGTGTCTGCTTAATATTAGAGAATATTTCTCTATCCAAAATAAAGGAAAAATCTTCCATCTGTGATTTCTGAGTGCTCACAGGATGTATAGAAGCATGTGTGAAGTGTCTGAAGCTCTCCTTATTTGGAGGAAGGTCATTGCTGTGGGACAGTGTAGTAAGGAAGATGGTGTGTTTGTTGAGAATGTAGAATGCAAATCTTACAGTTCCTTGCTTTTGGATCTGTGGAGACTTGTCTTTTGCTGCTTGGTTGCATCTATTCTCCCCCTGGCATTCTTTCTTCAGTGAATCAGGTGCAACTTTTCTACTTTACTCCTTATGCAAAGTTCAAGCTCTTCTGTCAAAGCTTGCAGCACCTCTGTTTCCTTCTCTTGATGTAATGAACTCCCTTGAAAATAAGAGGAAAGTGAGGTGATTAACTATAATCCCTCCTGAGTTCTGTTGTTATAATAATCAGAAAACCTATTATTCTCTTTTCAGCTAAGCTTACTGTCCTGCTCTTAGTATTAGGATGGAGCTCTGTGATCAGTGGCTAGCAGGTCAATGCATCTTAAACTTTTCATTCTTCTCAGACCTATGATAACTTATGGGTATACCTGTCATGTTGAAAATGCAAAGTAAAATGCATTAGCTGAAGAATATGCAGTGCTTGTGCATGTCCCTTAAAAATGGACAGTGCTAAATATAAGGGCTGGTAAATTCTGAAGATGTGCTGAGTAGATGATCTCACCATAACGTTGGTATTTTTACTTATTGTGTGTGCACTGCAAGAGCTGCCTCTGTTCTTGGCTCTTTCTTTGATGCAAAGACCTTTGCTTTGGTTTTATAGTAACTTTATAGTAATTGCTCTGTGATATGAAGTAACAGTAGTTATCCCAGTGGAGATTAAAGTAATTTATCTATTTTTCCAAACTAAGCTAAATATGCAGGAGGTATTCCAAAACAGTAGACACTGCTCTTGAATAGCTTCACTATCCATAGTGCTAAATCTGTATTAAAGGGGGTTTTTTGAAAGTAATTTTCAAGTAGAGAGCCTGTTTGGATTACTTTGACCAGGGTTAGTCTGGGGGTGTTTTTATGCTTTTAGTGCCTTGTTTCCAGGGAAGCCAAGGTCATTACCCAGATGCTCCTTTAGAACTGCTGCTCAGTCAAATGAGGCTCTGTTTAGGGAGGGCACATAAATGCTGTCATCCAGAGTGTTCCCCCAGGATGGGGATTGCTGGAAGGGGCAGGACAAGTTGTTTTGCACTAAAATGATGTTTGGCCCTTGGCAGTGCTCTAGGGGACTTTGAGAGCAGTCAGACTGGTGCTGTAAGGTGGTCCTTGGTGCTGTGTATCAGCCTGCTCACCATATGCTGAAGGAGGCAGCTTTATGCTGTCCTGCTGGGGCTGAGTGTGTCCCTTCCTGCTGCGCACCACTAACCCACTTTGAACCAGTTGGATTTGGGAAGGGCAGAACCAAAACCAACAAATTCTCAGTTCCTGGTGTCTAAAATGTATGAAGAGCTCTCAATTTGTAGTTTCTCTAACGTCTTAACCAGTTACTGCATGTGGGTGATTTAAAAATGCCATGTGAGTGCTCACTAAAAGTCATGTTAGTGTTGTTATACTAATGGACTGGCTAAATTGTGAACGTGCAAGTAGCTATTGTCATGATTAATTGTTCAGGACTGGTAGTGCTTCATAATCTGAGGGACGAGGCTACTGATTTTGACTGTGATTTTTCTATTTCCTGTATTTTAGAATCCGTGGGGAGGAGGTGAAACTTTGTGGCTGGAACCCTGGTTCTTGTTATAGCCTAGAAAAAGTTCAAGCAGTTGAAGTCTACCATAGTGTTATCAAGTTGGGTTGAAAGGAATTTATTGGAAGCATTAACTGTTGAAGCTCCATTTGGAGCCATTCTAGCAGGCAGACTTTTAGCAATACTTGCCATGGCCATGCATTCTCCTGCTGTGGGTTTGTGGGTAGATCAGACCAGCACACTGTTCACCATTTGTAAAGATTGACTTTCCAGGTTGACTTCAAATCCAGTGACCCTTCATCAGAAGGACTTTTGGAGAAGGTAGATATAGCAGTACTTGAAGAACCTAGGCATTATTCACAGCCATATTATTAGCACAGATGCCAAGGAAACATGCAGTTTATAAAGTAAATACAAAATGACTGTGTGAATTAATAAAATCTCAATGCTGGAGAAAAATGGAGGAATTTCTCTTCCAACTCTAAAATACTTCATAAACTCTGCTCAGGAGTTAAGGCTTCTAGCCCAGGTTAGACCAAAAAAGAAGTGCTGAAGAAAAGACACATGGGAAAGGAGAAGTGTGCTGTATATAGGAATGAACTTTTCACCTCTGTATCCAAACTGACTAGAAGCTCTAGATCAATCTGCTTAAACTAATCAAAGAATAAAAAAAAATTATGCTGAAGGCTAGATTTAGTAACTTCAGAGTAGCAAATTAGCAGGTGTTTATATAACAGAAGAGCTGATTATGGTTCCTGTGGTGTTAAATTTCTGTTTCCACTGAGGTTGCCTCCTGCACTGGTTTAAAATCTTGCTAGGCTTCAATTATTATTTCTAATAGACTGGTGGCCTCTTAGTTTATATGTACATTAGACAAGACACATGCAAATGTGGAAGTCAGCAGCTGCAGCAGCACAGCTCTTACTAGAATGATGGTCGACTTGTTTTCCACATCCTTATGGGCAGTTCTTACCCTTAAGTAGTACCTAGGTCTTTCTTGATGCGTGTCATGACTGCCTGGGCGTTTCTGACCTTAGAGTACCATCAAAGTATTCAATTTGCATAAGGGTCTCATGCTGTTTGCTTGTACTGAAGCTTTCTTGCATGCTGTGTCAGATTATAGGATCTACTACTGTAATGACATTCCAATCTCATGGGGACACTTCTAGAGTAACAATTTTAATATGAAGTGCCTAAACATTTAGTAAAAGAAGGAAAGCACGAAGTAGTTATGCTTGTGGTGGTCTAATTTTTGTCTGCTTTATTTAATTCTAACAGCAAACCTTTATGGCTAAATCAAAATTTTGTACTCAGCTAATGTTCCTCACCAGTTTACTTATGTCAGCTTGCTTGCTAGCTATCACTTTGATATTAATTTGAAAAACATTTTAAGGAAATTGACTCTTATAATATAACTTATATATGTTAGGAGGAAAAGCTCACACATAGTGTGGAGCCTGTAAACTGGAGACAGTAGAATAAAATGGTTGTAATTTGAAGTAATATGTCATTTGCTTGTTCTTAAGTCTAAAAATGTGATACACTAAGATCACTTTGTATCTGGGATCTGGGGGGTGAATTCTATTTTCAGTCCTTTGGCCCGACTCCACCATCTGTAGACTGTTTAAAGCTGCAGTTGTTTGAAGATGTGTCTGTCCCTGCAGTGATACCCTTGTTTCCTCATCCCAGTTCTCAAGGGCATGTTGGATTAGCTTGAATAATGAATGTGTCTAATTGAGGGGAGTTGACATTGGATGTAGCTAATACAAAATAGGGTTGGAAACAGAGTGGGTATAATGTAACCTTTGAGAGGACATACTAATTTTTCTTTGGAAATGTGTGTCATGAAAGACCATTATTACAGGTGTTGACATGCCATGGTTCTTAATATCCCATTCTCTGAGACTTCATGGATACTAAAGCTGGATTTGCTTTGTTGATCCTAATTTTGAATTGCTTGGCAACAGAGTGACATCAGGACTGCTGTTTGTACTCTGTGTCTGCATGCAGAGAATGGCCTTTGGTCCCTCTGTTCCCCCCCTTTCTAACATCCTTACTGCTCTGCTGCTGCTTTTCCATAAAAGCAAATCTCACTCCTGCTAAAGAGATGAAAGCTTGTAAGAGAATGAGTTTGACATGAGAGAGAGTACAGTTTACAACACAGTCACAATGGGCCACATATGACAGCCATAGGAGGTGGTTTAAAACCACAGTTATAAAGGAAGGAGGTATGATGGGATCTCAGATTTCTGGTATCAGCACTTTGTCTGATGCAAGTGCCACTGTTAGAAATGAAAAGACAAGGTAGGAGAGAGCCTCTGTTTTGTTTCATAACAACCTTTGGGGTTTTTTTCCTGTCTTGTCTCAGCAATGTGCTGGCTCATGCATAAAGTTGTTTATTGAATGAATTGAAGGTTTTGGTTTTTTGAAAGGGAAAATAAGTCTGTTTGCCACAAGAGGGAGAGCATGAGAAATGTCAGAGAGGAAACTGCACTGTGAAGGTTCTGCTCATGTCTTTGTTTAGACCCCACAAAGGGATAGAGAGGTTTCTGGAGCTGAATTCCTCCATCATTATACCCAGATTCACTAGGAAATGGAGGTGCTAGAGACAGTCAAAATCTAACAAAGCCTTGCCTAATCAGTGTTGCCGAGTGCTTCTTGCATTAATTGTGATTATATCATAGCTTGAGATGTGTATCACTAAGGTTTTATGAATTAAACCTGCAGACTAATTTATACAGCATGTCAGTCATAGTACTGGAGCTGGGACTTGGAATCTAGAGACGAAATAACAGCAGTTGTTAGAATTCATCATTGCTTGTGTCTGGTTGGCACTCTATTACTGAACACACTTAACTAAATGGATATTGATTTTTAGTTAATTCACTATACAACCAAGTCATGCTGATACACTTTTAATGTACTCTGACTTGAGTTATGCTGAAGGGCTACATCTATTTTAACTGTGTTGGGGTTTGGGTCAATTTAGTTAAATCTGTATAAAAGTGAGTATTGACAAGCTCAAAGTGTTTCCTAATGGAATTTTGCATTGTAAGCTCATTTTCTATTAGGGTCAGGTTTAACCCCATCTCTGTTTTCCACTTGGTCTTTGGTGATAACATTTTCTAGGTTTATCCTTTATTTCATAAAATCCAGCACAAGAGTGATTGAACACTAACACTCCAAGAATCTGTACTTCCAAGTCAAGAAATAACCTTAATCTACCTTTTGTTTTGTTTTCTCCTTGCTGCTGTAATAATAGACATCTCATTCTGTTATTTTGTCTCATATAGTGTTTTTTCTTTCTCCTTTGATAATAGCTTTTAGATACTTTCCAATCCTGTAGTATTGTGATTAATTTGCAGAGTCCATGAAAGGTGTCTGTACAAATTCATGGCACACACACTGCTCAGCTCAGGTGAGTGGAATATAAAGCAGAAAGCAGATGTGCTGGGAATGTGTGTATTTATGTGTGACAGGTTGCTGTTGTGGACAGTGGATTAGGCATGGCACAGAACAGAGCAGTAAGAGTTCCTTCTCCTGCTCTGTTGCTGCCTGTTGTGAGGCTGTGAACACACACTGCTCCCTTTGTCTGCCTGCAATTCCCTGCCTGTCTGTTATGATGATAAACTCTGCAGGGCATGGACCAACTCTTGTTGTGGTCTGAAAAAGCCAGGCACATCCTCATTAGCTACTGCTCCCTCCTTAGACTATTTTTAGTCATTGTTTGTCTCAACCAGTTGTTACTTCTGTCTTGCAGACAGCCGAGACTGCCAGCTGCATGCTTAGACAGCACCCAGCACTTGGCAGCCAGCACTTGGTGAGCATCTTTAGTCACTGCTGTCACTTCTTTCCACCACAGATCTATATTTTAGCTGTATGGCACAAAGGATTTCTGGTATCACCTGAATTTTAGCTGTGGGACTTGTCACAGCTGCTGCAGTGCTGGTGTTATCAGCCATATTTCAGTGCATTTCAGGCATCAAGTTCATAAACTAAGAATTCAAAGTCTAATCTTCACAGTTTAGGCAGGCATATTAATTTAGGACATTTCATCCTGCATTTACAGCTTTTCAAAACTGTCAGGGCAGCCTGAGGTTTTAAAAATATTAATCCAAGGATGCCAAGCATACACCAACACAGGCCAGAACATTCCCATTCCCATCCTGTTTGTTGGTGGTTCTTCAGCTGTGGGCAGGAAGTGGTTTGAGGACTGCAGGGTTTATTCTTCTACTCTTGTCCCTGCTATGCTCCTACCCAGAGGCTCCATAGATTTTTTCCTAGCACATGAAAAAGTAAATTTTTCAAGTGAATGACATTCTGACAGTTCTTATGCATGCAATAAGAACGTATCTGGTGATGTGTTAGAAAATGCCAGGAACATCTGCATTTGACTTTGTCTGTGCATGTCCCATTACAAGATGTCCCATGCCTCTTTGTGTGACACCTATCTGTATGTGATTTCTCTAATGACATGATGGGGTGCCTCTTAATGCTTAAGAGCCTCTAGAAGAGTTGATTTGCCCCATGATCTGAAATTACTGAACCTAGTGAGACACCACAAATGGCAGACTTCCAAGTAGACCCTGATTACATTTGGGATCTGCTGTTCAATTTGTTCCCAATCCACCACCCTGACCACTCATCCAGTCCACGCTTCCTGATTTTTGCCAATGAGGATGTTGTGAGAGGCAGGGTTGAAAGCCACACTGAAATCTAGGTAAACAATATCCACTGCTCTTCTCTCACCCTGCCAGGTAGTTGTTTTGTCATAAAAGGCAATCAGAAGACCCAGATAATGCTTGCTTTCTTCCAGTCCTCAGGCATCTTTCCTGATTGCCACAGCCTTTGAAAGATCATGAGCAATCTTGCCTTGGCACCCACCAGCTCTCTGACCACTCATGGCTGCATTGCATCAGGGCCATGGACTTGTAGATGTCGAATCTGTTCAGGTGTTCTCTAACCCAGTCCACCTGGACCAAGGGAAAGTCTTCCTTCCAACACTCCTTTACCCTCTCTTGGGTCAGAGATGCCTGAGGGCTGATCTTGTCAGTGAAGACTGATGCAAGAAGGTGTTCAGTAACTCTGCTTTCTCTGCACCCCCTGCTCTGCTGAAGGGGTACCCTTCCTTTCAGTAACATGATCCTTTATTTTCCTTTTGTTGTTAATGCACTTGAAAAAGCCCTTCTTGTTGTCTCTAACATCCATGGGCAGACTGAATTCCAGATAGGTCTTGGCCTTCCCTGTTTCATTTCTACTTATTCTGACAGCCTCTCCAAACCCATCCCAAGTGGCCTGACCCTGATTCCATGTCCTGTATTTTTCCTGTTTATGCTTAAATAATGGCAGGAAGCTGTGAGACTGAGGTACTCCCATGCTGCAGAAGTGAGCAGACAGGAGGCTGACTCCTGGCTCCTGTGACTCCTGCCTGCTCTCCAAGAGCTCACTCATGCTTAGCAGCTCTGGTGCTGCAAACTGAACTTAACAGTGGAGTTAGTCCTGCAAGGTAAGGGGCATGTGAATTAGGGAAATGGTGCCATGTCTCTGAGATGCTTAAGATGCAGCCTGTGCTTCATATCTGGAATCTATAATTTGAATCTGTTTGAATTATTAACATCTACTCCAGATAGGCTTGCTACTTTCTTTTTTTTTTTTTCTCACATGGCAACAGCTGCCTATTTTTATGTGACCATATGGGAAAATCCAGTATTTCTCCAATTAAAAATAATTCTGAAACTGTTCAGATAACTGCACCCATACAAAGGGCAGCCTAGCAGCCAAGGCAGTAGCAAGGGTTTGTGCCAAGGACCATGAAGAATTCCAGCTGTGAGCAAATGTGAGAGAGCAGCCTCTGGGTACCCAAGCACTGTTCCCTCCCAGCTATCACTTCTTTCACAGCTGTGGGAATGCTTAAAAATTATGGATGGCTAGGGAGGAGGGGAAAAAAAGATTACAGCGACTTTCAAATATTTGGCTGAAAGCCAGAAACATTGTGAGCAGAGATTCAGCATTACAACTGCAGCCATGAGAGAGACTCAGAAATGATTGGGATTTATTTTTAAAGTGTACTTAATTCCAAGTTTCTTTCTCAGAACATGTTGGCATGCTGAGGTCCAGCCTGTCCTTTCTCACTCTTCTGGGAGTATCACTCTCCCAGTCTGTCTCATTGATTCCCCTCAGCTGTTTATTAATAGAGATCACTTAGTTAATTTTTCATTCTTCTTCTTTCAGCTTTTTCCACTCCACTTTCAATTCCTCAGGAAGTTCAGACACCTGAAATGGAAGTGAGGAAGCTGGGCTGAATAGAGAAGCCAGGTTGCAGTCTCTGGAAGATGTTTACCTGCCAGGTTATAATGCTAACCCTCCTGCCTTGTCTTCAGGCAGCTTCTGGGACTTGCTTGCATCAATTGTGGTTAATGATGGCTCAAGCTGTTCTTCATTGGGTATCAGTTTGAAATTCTCAGCCTGTGTAACCAGTGTTCTTTCCAATGCAGCTATTCTTTTGAGTGTGGGAGTTGGGATAAGGAGATATCCAAGATACGTGAAATCTCATTGCTAGGATTTCCCCTGTGCATCCAAATACTCTCTAGGTTTAGCATGTCATCAACAAGAACTTTATAATCAGAGTTTGATTAGGAGATATTATTGTAGATTGCTGCATATTCAGAGATTTGTGTTAGGAAATTGGAGGAGACAAAACTTTCTTTTAAAATGTTAATTTTCACATGTCTTTGAGTGTGAATTGTATGGGTGATTTTTCACAGAATCATAGAGCAGCAAGGTGGTTTGTCAGCTCATCTGAAAAGTATCTGAGCACTAAAGAGACATTAGGATAAAAGAATGTATTCTCAACAAATGCTATCATTCATCTGCCTACATTTTAAATAGTTGCTAAGAAGATCCAGAGACTCCTTGCTACTTGTAACTTCACAACAAATTCAGTTTCGGTGCAATTTGGGCAGAAATGTTAGCCCATTATCTTCTGCCCCATTAGCTAATGTGAAAGTGTTGGCTTGGGGGCCATCACCCACCAGAGTATGTAACATGTAGTTACCACTTACCCATAAACATATTAGTTATCATCCTTAGAAGAACCACTCCTTCATAGCTCAGTGTAGTACAGCATCCAACACAGCTCTTAAAACCAAAATGTATTTCTATATGGAGTTAAAAATAACCATCTTTATTTCTATATAAACATGTAAGTGAGAAGGATGAGAAGAATTTAATTGTAAGGGTATTTGACTGAAATTAGACATAATAGCAGTCACATAAGATTGGAGGTAAACACTATTAAAGAAAGTTTTGATGGATGGAGAAGTAAAAAAAACCTCATTCAATGAAGCTATTGACATCAGTATTCAATTATTTTATCTACTTCATGTTTACCATACAAGAGTATTGGAAGAGTAGAATTCATTCCAAAGCAGTGAGGTGTATAGATGGAGTAAGACTGCTAAAATATGAGATCAGAGTAGATTTAATCTTTAACCAGCAATGAGATGGAGTCAGTCTCTTTAACTGTGACTTAAAAGACAATCTTGCTATTACTAGAAAAAGCAGCTTTGTTTGTTGCACCATGTTGATTTGTTAATATTGTAGCAGTTAAGCCTTTGAGATTATTTTTTGTCATGAACAGGCAAGTGGTATGTATATGTTGTGATGAACAGTTTTAAATAAGAATTTAAATAAGGAGTATGTGTGCCTCAATGCTAATGACACCAGTCGAGCTGGAGGGGAGAGACAGACAAAGAACTATGACTGTGGCTTCTTGCAAGGGTTCCCTGCAGGCAGAAGGAAAACAGGGAGCTGGGGGGAAAGATGGATTCCATGTTGTATCATTATTGTTCTGTCCTGTTGTTTTCCCCTTTAAGCCCAAAATGGCACCCCAGATGCTTTTGGTGGGAAAGATCTTGCAGGAACTGAAGGTCCTGGCAGGCTCATGAATGGGCAGCTAGCCCTCTCTCCCCACCACTTTGCCCTTTAGTGCTGCAGGTTGTTGGCTTTCAGACCACTTTAGAAATTTTTTTTTTACTTAGTAGCATGGCCCTATCATGTTTTCACATCCCTTTTACTAAGTTCAGCATCACCTTTTTTTTTACTTACTTTCTTGTCTTGAAACCATGGAGTGTTGTAGGGGAGGTGATTCCATCAGAAATTATTGCCTGTTCAGCATGAGGGTCAACTTGAATTGTTCCTTGTGTATATTCTCCATGGTTTGAGGTTTGCATCATGCTCTCTGGCTTATTTCTGGGTAGTATTGCAGAGACTGATGCTGAAGCTCACTTTTCTGATCCCAGTTCAGAAGATGTGGTCTTCAAGTATAAACGGATAGCTTTACAGAAAATCCCAGGGAAACATGAGGCAGGATTAAAGAATGTCAGTGTAGGGCAGTAAGGTTTATATCTACTGGTGACAACTACAGAACTGCCTGCCTGGTTGAATAGCAACTCAGCACACTCAATATTAATTTATAAGAAAACCTTGCATGGTATATGTGCAGGGAGAAGGGGTGAAACTAGCTCTGAATCACATAAGTAGTTGTCATAGCCTTGAAAAACTGTTTTCACTAGCTTGTATGTAGGCTGTATAGTAACAGAGCAGCCAGTAACATTTTACTTAATCTTGCTTTTGCATGGCTAGGTCACCCAGTAATTTTGTTGAAAACAAAAACTTTCACAGAAGTTTGATTTTCACAGAAATCAGACTTGTTCCAGTTTTGGTAAAATTACTTAATTTAGAAATGAGAAGCAGGGAAAGAGCCCTGTGTGTGAGGCTGAGAAGGTGTTCAGCTGGGCATACAGCAGGTAACTGTACAACAACATCCTAAGTTCACAGAGCCATTTAATATGTTGGAAGAGGATTAATGTGAGATCTCTTATTTTGTAGACCAAACAGCGCCTTCTTTACTGCTTTTATCACATACAAATTCCTTTGTAATTAACCATTCTCTGTCAACTTTGGTGGTTGCCAGGATTCATTTTTCCATTACACATGTATTATTTTCATATAATACATTATTTTTCATCTCATGTGGTTATTTTTGTCTTTGTAACCTAAGATTCTTTGTTCTACTTCTGTCACTGTAGTTTGCAGCACTTGTACTATCTTCACACGCTCTCACATATTTCTATTTACAGATCTTTATGAAGGTATTATCTGAACACTAAATAAAACATTAAAAGATGTGTTCCCTAGGGAGAGAGAAAGGTTGGAAGCCTCTGAATGGAGATGCAAGCAAAAAATCTAGATACAAAACTTGAAGAACAGCTGGGACTAGAGCCTCATACTGTGTGCATTTGATGAGAGATGTAACATGTACTGAAGAGCTGACAGTCTGTGGCTGTTCAAAAATTGAACATGGTTTTGGAGCTGTTAGTACCAAAGATGTAGGCATGTGATCCAAAGTACTGTTCTGATATAAATTCTTTTTGATGTTTCAAAAATTTTTTTAAAAGAAAAGCTATCACCCCCCAGGCTGTAAACTAGCAAGCTTTATTTTTACTCAGATATGGTCTGCTTATATAGATATGGTCTGCTTCTATCACTCCAGTTTTTGTTGGATTAGTTATCTTTTCTCCTGCAGCTGGCATAAAGCTGATGTATACTATTGTGTGCTTTCCCTAACTTGACAGAAATGTGATTGTGTCTGTGCCTGATCTAGCTCAGTCATGCCTTATTAAGTGATTTTGAAGCTTAGAGCCAGCATTAATTGTTGTGAGGCCTCTGCCATGTTACACGAGACAGAAATAAGTTGTCCTCTTCCCCATTTTGCATATGGGAAGCTGTGGCAAAGGAATCAAAGCCATGTTCCTGTTCAGAGCAGAACTGGCCTCCTCTCTGTCAGCTTCCTGCTCTTCTGCTGCCTACTGCATATTTCTTTCCAAGCTGAATACACTGCATGCTATGATAATGCCTATTTGAGAAGCCTGTCTGAATCTTGAGTGCCTCTGACAGTGTTGACATTCCAGACTTGAGTTTGACGTTCCAAACTTGAATTTCAGTCCTAAAAGTTCTGGAGCCATGGATACTGAAACAAAATCCAAGCACATTGCCCCTGATGCACTTTGCTTGTTTTACAGCCTCCTTGCAGCAAGCTAGCCCATTTTGTCTGGAATACTTTGCCCTTTATAGACCAACACTCTTTCTGAAATCCATAATTTACCATCTTCCTGTTGATTAGTGATCAGTTACCTTCATAGTACTTATTCTTGCTTGGACAAGTAGTCTGGCTCAGGACAGTAATTACATGGATTATTTCTCTTTGTTTTTATGTCTGCATGTAAAATATAAGGAATGATAACACTAAGCTTTATAGGTAGTTGGAAATTTTATACTTCATAATAATGTAACCTTGATCCTTATGTTCAAAGGTACTGTCAACCCTTGGTCCCTTTAAGGCAGAGTTAGTGGCAGGTATAGAACAGTTTGCTGTCCACCCAGCAACCACTGTCATGTGTGCAAGGTCTTTAGAGCAAAATGAGGAAACTCTTATTAGCATTCCAGAAAAGATCTAAGGAGACAAGATGACTTCAGAGAGGGTTCTCACACTGGTTGCAGCAGTCTACTCAGAGGTCCTAAATACAGCCACCCATGAATCAAAGGCATGAGTGCTAGAACTTAAAATGCAGACATCCTACTGCCATTCTCTGGAACCATACTTCACATACATTGCAGGAATGGGGAAGAAAGCAAAACAAAAAAAATAGATGAGGAAATGTGTTGCTTCCCATCTCCACCACAACACCAACAAGATGCTGGTATCCTGGGGAAGATCATCAGTTTCTTTGTTTTGATTAAAGTCTCAAGTCTGTGTGACATTCTGAAACTTGTTTCAGCTAGCAGCATTGAGGAGTACATAGTATATCCTGAACAAAACAATTTGTTTGCTGTTGATACTGTGGGCTAGAACTTGTGAATCAAGATGTTCCAGGCTGCTTCTTTTTCCAGATTGTTAGATAAACTCATGGGATCCAACTCTTTTGAGCCTAAAATATATGAGGCTTTTGAATACCCCTGCTCTGATCCTTCTCCCATCCTGAGACCTCATCCCCCTCCCTCCCCATCCTGGGGCTGCATTATATGCTTGACATAAGCTGTTTATCCCTTGTTATCACCTCTAATCAATAATCATTTCTCTGTCTAAATATTTAATTCTCAGTCTTTTGGAGTAGTATCAGGATTGAAAAACATAATTTTTGTCAGCTGTAGGGAGCAGTAGTCCCCAGCTCTTAAATTGAGATTGTCACTGCACAGGTGGTGATGGGGGAGCTGTGTTACCTCGGGTTTGTGTGCAAGTGATTAGCAGTAAATCATCTTAACCTGTTATACGAGGGTATTTGCATCACCACTGGTGGCTTTTGGAGTTAACATCTCAATTACTGGCTCTTCAGATATTCGAGTGTGTATCACTGCATTGGCTTCAAGTGTGTGTGGGATATTTTTCTGCTGTGCACTGGGGGAAAGAAACTTGGAGGGAAGGAGCTGGAGTGCAGTTCAAAGCAGAATGGTGATGAATTTGCATCGTACATTGAGCCTCACATCTGTAAATTCAGTATGAAAGGTGGAGAGTGTGTTTCACTCCATAAGGATGAATAGTAAAGCAAAGTAGTGCAGGCTGAGAGGTGACACGTGTGGGCTGTGTGCAGTAGAAGAGTGATGAAGATGCTGACAGTCCTTATCAGTGAGGCTGGTGGTGTGGAGTGCTTAGCTGGTGTTGATGGATCAGAGCACTTTGAGCACAGTGTGCCAATGTCTCCTGCTGTCTGTGCTACTCCACAGGAAAGAAGCTGTCTGAGCCCCTGTAACTCTCACCTGCAAGGCCTTTTGTGAACAAAGAGAAGCTTTTAGGGCTAAATCTGGATACCACTGGAGAAAACTAAAAGCATAGTTTGGTTTGTTTAGGGGAGAGGGTTGTGGTTTTGGTTGTTGTTTTTTGGGGGTTTTGGGCTTTGTTGTAGGGTTCTGTTTTCCTTTAATTTTTTTTTTATTAGTTGCCTACATTTTTTTCTTGTGAAAGTGATGATCTCAGGGTAAGAAATCTGGGAAAAGATATCTAGAGAAAGGCATCCTGGGGAAAATCAGATGAGAGAGATGTTGAAATTACTTTTCAGCAAAGCAAAACATTCATTTTGTGTTATCCCAAGACAGCAAACTGTCTTTCAAATGTTTTTAGTTTATTTTTGCATTGATTGCTTTTGCTGAGCTTTTCTTCTGTTGTAGATCAGCTTTTAGATAAGAAACATATTTATCAGTGAAGACACTGAAATACTTTCTGCAGAATGTAATACCTTGTGAGGTTTTAATTTAGGCCAAACCCATTTGCACTGAATTAAAAAAAACTCTTCTGATCTCCTTGAAATACACTTTCATTTCTTCTGTCTCTGTTCTGTTGTGAAGATGCATCTGTGAATAAAGGTACTTAAATTACTCTAGGTGTACCAGTCTGAAGCTGAATGTACATTATACTCTCTTTACTGGTTAAGGGTGAAAATAGATGCCCTCTCTGATGAATACCTGTGCCTTAGCAGACATTGCCAGTGCAGTCAATTATCCATTGCCTGTCTTTACAGGAGGCTGTTGTCAGCATGGACTATAGGACGTGTTATGGTAGCAGCTCTGCAGCTCCATTTCTCTAAGCTGAGGGTGTGCTGGAATGATACTCCAGCCTCCTACCCCTCTGGCACCCCTGGAAAAGATCCTAGTTTAAATCCAGCCCTGGAGCTCAGTGAACAGGCTCAGTGAGCCCAAAGCTCTCAGCTGTGGTTTTGCTGGAAAGAAGTGGGATAAGATCCCTCAGTGGAGGATAAATCAGGCTATGCTGACATCATTATTGCTGACTGTGATTTTGGCCCAGTGTCATGGCTTTATTTATTTCTCCTTCTGTACCTTGAAATACAGGCAGATACGCTGCATTGAATAAGTCTGTTTTCTAGCTAGGATAATTATTGTTGTAATTGCCAGCTCTGAAGAGAAGGTGTTTGCCTGCTGTCATCTGTGGTAGAGGCAAAGGGAAAATAGGAAGGTCACTGTCAAGTTTCTGCCCTGAGGAGGTGTCATCCAAGAAAAAAGGGATCCTGGCCAGTACAAGTCCCAGGAAAGCAGTGGTGTAACCCTTAAAGAAGATGCATTCTTATTTAGGAGTCTTACAGGAACCTGTGCTGTCTGTTTCCTGCCATTTGTGCATGAAAGAGAAGTTCTGTCTCAGTCTCTGCCCAATGGAGGGATGTGAAAATAGAAATACTGAAGTATAGTACCTTGATTCTTCTGCCTGACTGTAGCATAGAATTCAGATTCTGTTCAAAGCCAGTGACTTGCCAAGGCAGATGTTATATGCTTGAATGAGTTTAATAAGATGATCAGGACTCTGTTTATCAGTTTGGCTTGCTCAGAGCAGTGCTCCAAACATCCAGGGAAACAGGAAGAAATTGTAATTAAAGGCAGCTTTGAAATTCAGTATGTGACTGATTTGCATTTTACTATTTTATTCCTCTTTCCCCTTCCCCTGTAAAAGCCTGGGGAGGTTTGCATGGTGAGACTGGCATTGCTGTGGTGCATTATCTATGCTTGAGGGACTGTGGAGTGACAATTGTGTAATGAGGATGAAAATCGGAGCTTACTCTGAAGAGAAAAAAACCCCTTTTCCCTTAACTGGTGCCTGGGGCCTTTCCTCGTCTCAGCTGTGCATGTGGGGCAGAGCTGTGGTGCAGGGAGTGCTGTGCTGGAGAGCCCAGCAAGAGACTTGTGCTGCTTGGGGGCTTGTCTGGGGCTCCTGACCAGCAGCTCTGCTTTGTCTCAATTTCCATTATTCTGTTCAGTCTGGAGAGTACATGTGTCTGTGCTAAACTTCTTGCTAGGAACAGAACTGCATCTATTTCCTTTGCTGAGGCTGTAAGCAAAAGCTCCTTCCCCACTCTCACAACACTTACAGATTTAGTGATTTATTCTGTTGTCACTAAAAGCCGTGCTTTGCTTTTTTTAGTGCCCAGTTGAAGCAGTAAAAAGGTGTTACCAATCAGTTTATTGTATCAGTATCTCTTAACTAACCTCTATAGATTTGCCATTTTGTCTTGTTCTGCTTTGTAAGTGCTGTAGATACATTTGCCCTCATCTTGTTCTAAGTACCTGAATAATTTAATTTATTTCATTTCCAAAATGAATTAAGAAAAGCGTGACGAGGCTCTGACAAGAGCACACAGACCTGAGGTCATATGCAGTCTCATTGTGTATGTGTTTTCCCTTGAAAACCCTAATTCTAAATACTATGATTATGTGAAACTTGCAGCTTTCATCAATAAAGAACAAGTCTTTTAATGCTTCTGGATTTAAAATAAAGATACAAAATAGGATCTGCAAAGGCTCAGAAACCAGAAGATAGATAATAATGAAAAATTCCCATTGGTTGGAAGCCCATCTCCTGATTTTGGTGACCGATACTTATGAATGCCTGAAGTGGCAATGATTCAGAAGCCAGATTGTGTTCAGGCTGGTTGACCAACAAAAGTCACTGTTACTTTAGAAACATGTCATTCAAAATTCAGTTAAGATAAAAATGCCTTCTGAAGCTATTTGTGGCCTTCCCATTGCACTGGAATCTTCTGAACCAGGTGGGTTTTCATCACATCACACCTACCCAGCACATCTATCTACCCTCCATGTAGTAGGGAAACAGCATCTCTTTCCCTACCATTGCCTGTTCCTGTTAGGAAGGAAAAAAAAAAAAAAAAAGGGAGAAAAGTAGGGCAAACTCTGTAGCCTTTATGCAGGGAAAGTCCCATCAACTTCAGTGGGAGACTTGGCTCAGGGAGAAGTACAGGAGCCAGGCCAAAGTTTTCATTCTGGTTTTTCAGAAGCTAGTATTTCATGCTTGTAGATTAATGCCACATAGCTTTGCAAAAGTGGCTTGTGAAATTCCTTCAGCTCAGTGGACTTCTGCCATTTAATTCCTGCAACTCCCAGTCGTTGTGTTTTAAAAAAATCTGTTCTTCATTGGAACGTGTTTGCCTGAATGTGACATTAGGAATACAGCCAGCAGTGCTCGAATATACTTATACATTGGCATACATTAAACCCCATCCTTGCTAAGGGACAGATAAGCATGAAGGGTCTCAGTGTTCTCAGATGAATCATACTTATCTCATCAGTGGGTGCCTTGATTTAATGAAGCCATAGTATGTTAATGTTAACACTGCAGAAAAAGCTGAAAAGTTACAGGCAGCCATGCTAACTAGCTACAAGCATTTAAAAGCCTGGGCATGAGCTCCTACTTGGCTATTCTGGCCATAATTAATGATGACAAGTATGTTGGAAAAATAATTATTTAGCTTGCTTTTAAAGACAATTACTTTGCTTGAGGCAAATGAGGGGGTGGGATTTATGTGGCTGTAATAAGCATATGTAGATGGCATCTTCCCAGAAGAATATTATAGCCACAGGATCTTTTTAATTGACCTGAGATTCCTTTGTTCTGCAGATAGAATTTATGTATGTGGTCACAGAATAAAATGACCCTACTTGTTCTAGGGCAGGCTTAGCTCTAAACTGCTGAAAGGAAAAAAAAGACTGCTTTTATCAGCCCAATCAACAACAGATAGAAATCTCTCCTGGTCACTTTGTAGGGGGGAGAAATCTTTTTAAATTGGTACCCTGAGTGCATGCTCTTTTCATCTGATAAAATATGAGTTGGGGGTGTGAAAGCAGGCTGAGGTGAGTATTATTGCAGTCATCTGGTATCACTTCTGTGTCTGGGCTTGCATAGCACAGCAGCTTTTGCCTGGCACACCACGATGCCATCCTCTGACAGCCACCTGCCTGCTCATTTACCGTGCTGGGCTGCAGAGCCTTGGACGCCGAGCTGGAGCTGGGGAGGGAGCACCTGCTTCTCTGTCAGCTGCCACTGTAGAGCATGGTGTTACTGTGTGATGGGGGCACCTCCAGCCCTCCTGCCCACCCCTCGCTGGCATTCGGGGCTGTGAGAGCCACACACACTCTCATCACACAGTCTGTGATCACATCCTGGAACAATAAGGCAGTGTCTTGCTGCCTTTCTCTCTGAGTTTCATGCTAACTGGGCCTAGGTGGGAAATAACAGCAGGAAATCCCCCGGGGCAGTAATCCAGTGGAAAATTTCAACGTGTGCAAACAGCTAATGACCTTTAATAGAAATCAGGAGTTTTCATGTTTGTTGTCAGTCATGTCATTGTTCGTCTAAGATGGTAAAATCCTCTTGGGCCACAGGAGAGAGAAGAGGAACCAAAAAGCTATGTGCTGGTCACATATCAGAAAAATCTCCCTGATGTTCCCTTTTTTAATTGTGTGGTGGTTATACAGAAGTCACCATCCCTTTCTCCAGTTTCCATCTGTAAGATGGGGAAGATGATACTGACTTTCAGTAAAGTGTTTTGAAACCTGATACTGAAATTTGTTAAAGAAAAGGCAGTAATGAAGAGTCATGGGTGCTTTTCTCCACACTGCTTAGCCTGCTGCTAATAGTAAAGTTTGTGTTCTGTGCACTCCCAAGTCACAGGATCTGAAGCTGGAGGAAGGAGGATATATAAAACAGGAGAAACCCATTAATTGTATGTTAATGTGGTTTTGGTATGATGATACATAACAGAAAAATTTAGATTTCTTGCAGTCCCAGATGTATCTAGCCCTTTCTAAAAGCATTACTAAAGGAAGCAGCCTTAACAGTGGGTGAATGATAACATTTGATGGTTTGGGTCCAATTCATTCTGTTCTGTGTGTCTGCAGATTTTTGTCAAGATGGAAATTTTTACCTGATTTCAGTCTGTTTGGAGAGCTGATTAAGGAAAGCTATGCCTGCGCAATAGAAGAGTTGCTAATACTAGAGGATAAAGAATAAACACTTCTCTCATCATGAAGATACAAGGTCTTAGGGTTTCTCTAAGTAGGCTGTGGTGGTAGGAGGTGGGGAGGGATAGAGAGAGATCCTCTGTTTCATTGCCCTGGATGAGAGATACAAATGTTTGTTTACCTGAGCTCAAAGTCCTCCCTGGAAATTGCAAGTCTAACAGGAGGGCAACCTCTGTTTTTAGCTCCAAGGGCAGAGTGAGCTGGAAATGAGGCAGAATATAGGGTACTGGAGTTAAAAGCACTAGGGTTTTGTGCAAGGTCATTAAAGGGCCAGAATCTTAGGCAGCTGGGAGGATTACTGCATTAGTCTGTATTTGACCCTGTGTTAAACTGGCAGAGAAGGGAGTTCCCTTGTGGTTGTGCTGTGGTTTTTTGGTTTTTACTGGGTATTTATTTTTTTTTTTCTTTTCTTATTTTTTTTAATTTACTGAGTGCAAAAAGGCAGACTTAGTTCATCAGGAACTCCAGCCTGGTGTGTTGCTGAGTGTGGGGCATGCTGGCAAAGAGGAAGCTGGATGTTTTGAGGGCTGTTTGGGCATGACATCTTTTCCCATATACCCCGCAATGATAGCATGAGGAAGTGTCATGAGGTTCAGGGATGAACTCAGAGTTTATCCTGACTGCTGAACTTCTCCTTCAAAATAACCAGATTCCAGAGCAAATCCTTTTTTTTTAGGGTCTGCTGGAAGGAATTAGGAGTGATGGAAAGGGCCCATACCCCCAAATATTTCCAGATATCCATGGAAAGATTTGTGAGACCATAAATTATGTTAAATCTGGGAGAACATGTGAGGTGTTTTTTTGATGACACAAGATCAGGCAGTATTTCCAGATTAAATATGGTGTAGATTGGGCCATCTCCAAGGCAGAGCAGTAGCAAGCTTGGGCTCCCATTCCAGGGTGATGTGTTGCTGTAGCAGCTGGGTAATACAGAAGTTCCACCTGAAAAAAATGCTTCCTCCTTATATGATACTGTACATTCCCCAAGTCCAGCCCACAGCCTGCAGTGGTTCACAGATGGCAGCTGCCAGTATCACTGACTCATAGGGACTCTTTCCTCATCTCTTTCCTTTCTACTGTTCCTCTCTGCTCAATACATGCTTAAGAACCAAATAGGATTTTACAATATCAGGTCAACCTGACCTTAGCTTGAGGTGTGCTATGGAAGAATTATTTATGCCTGAGAGCTTGTCAGCTGATTTCAAAACTATATAATGAAAGAGCAGACAGTTGTTGGGTTGTTTGGTTCAGGGGTTTTTTTTTGTATGATGGTACAGATACAAGAACAATGAGCCTATTGAATATCATGGGATTTATGAATTCTAAACTGTGTTGAAGTTTTTCAGATGGCAAACTGAATGGATTTTTCTTGACCATAAAACTTGTCTTTCCCAAAAACTCCACATTTATTTCTGTGATGTCAACAAATGGTTCAAGAAAAGGCACAGCTATGAGCTTTCTGTCTTGTGAAGTGTAGCCCTGGTTTTTACCAGGGCTTCATTACAGCATTATGTCTTCATTATGGCATTGTATATTCTTTTCCCTTATAAGAGTACTACTGATTTTCTTCGTATCACTTCCTTTGCCAGTCTAGAAAGCTGACTTCAAATCCAGTCAGTGGGTAAATTGTTATAGATTACAAATGTTTTCTTCTGCTGGCAAATAACTGTTTTCTTGTATCTTAGTGCACTGATGACTTGGCAGTACCCCAAAGGCTGGAATCAGTAAAAGTCAAGAGCTAAAACACTGCTGGAAGTATGGATTATTTGCGTTTATGCATTTTCCATAAATCCATGAACCTTTAAAAGGGGTCAGTTCCATCATGAGTTGGGTCATGACACATAGAAGGACTTAAAGCATAGAAACATTAGTCTGCCCAAGGCTGTGTAGTCAAATTTCTGGCATTGTCCTTTATATTGCAAGGAATGAGGTGTTGCCTGCCCAAGCAATATGCTGTGGTTGACTGAATCAGAGGTAGGTGACTAGGAGGGGGCAAACACTGATAAATGTCATTGCTGTTAAATGTACTATCCCACCTAGATGCAATTCACAAAGATACAAAGTCAGTAGCAAACTGCCTTAAACTCTCCAGAGAGGCAGCAGAAGCAACAGGACTATGACTGAATTTCAAAATCAGGTCATCTTGGTTGAATAAAAGCCAAAGATTTTTAGGAGACCTAAAGGCAGCATGGTAGACTAAAGGGAAATAAACAGCTGTAGGAAAAAGCAATGGGGTTAAGCCCTGGTTCTTCTCTTATTACTTACTGCCCAAGAGCCTCAAAGATTTTTTTTTTTTTTTTTTTTTTTAAGATAAAAGCACCGTCACACTGTTGCCCCATTTGAAAACAGGGAAACTGAGGCAAGGGGTAGTAGGATGACTGTCTGGAATCAAAACATCCTGAAGCAAGTTTTCTTGTGCCTAAGTGGAAATGAGGAGATAGCCAGAAGTGCCCAAGGACAGAATGAAGACATAACCCAGTAACATGACAGGAGATTTACAGTGCTACATTTTCTACTCAAGACAAGAACTGGTTAATAGAATCAGGTTTTTTTACGTTATCCAAACCTGTTGTGGTTTTTTTTCTTCTCAACATATGTTGCTGTAGCAGCTGAGTAATGCAGAAGTTCTGCCTGAAAAAATGCTTCCTCCTTATATGATACTGTACATATTGTCATGGAAATTGTCCTCATTTCCCCTGAGCACACTTTAAATAACTCGAACAGCAGTGCTAATGAGCAGAAAGATATCTGCAATCCCCACCGTGCAACTTGACATACTTTATCCCACTCTGAATTCCCTTTGCTCATCTCTGAGCATTTTAAAGATCTGGTACAATAATTTGCTTTCTCTCTTTGGTCTGTTCATTTCGCTCTTACACTTGATAATAAAAGGTCAGCTTTGGCTGGAACCTTAGTGTTGCAGCCATGCCGTTTTTTACTGCCAAATATCTTAAGAAAAGCAAGTGTCTCCGAAAGGGTAAGTCATGATATTTTTGGTGTGTTTAGTGTTGTCTGTTTTGCTTTAAATCACAGTAAAGGATTTATTTTGAATTAACAAGCGGTGGAAATGGATCTATTCATACTGCCTGTCGTCTAGCACTGGGGGTTTTGTTATGCTGTGTGCAGTTTTGGTTCGAGATACAGTGTATGTTATTATCTTGCATTTTACATTCAGAAAAGCCGACTAAGCGAGAGGATGTTTAACTCTTTAAACATAGAGCATGTGTTTTGCACAGAGATGGAATCCCTGATGCAGAGCAAAACAGCAACAGAGAATATGTGTGTTTGTTTTTACAGATAAGTTTGGGTAGGCAGCTGAGTAATGGTCTATTATTTTTTGTCTCTTTTGTACAAAAGGAGCATTTTATTTTCAATCTACACTGAAATGATACCTAGTGAAGGAAGAGCATATTTCCTCTTAGCATCTTTCCTGTGTAGGGGTACCTGAGTGCATGACTCCATAGAGATTTTAGCTTGCTGTTGTAGGTTCACTTGGTGAATTGCTGTGTGGGCTTTTTCCGGAAATACTGATTTTTCTCTAGGTACACACAAAATTCTTCATGAGAGCAATCTACCTTTAGCATTGCCGAAATTGACAGTGTAGTAAACTCCCAATACACACATTGTAAATTATTTGCTTTCTTTGCATGTGTCTTCATTGTGATATTTGTTGTTTAGCCAGCAGTCCAGCTGTGGGGTTTGCATAAAGGAGAATGGCAGTGATTTCGTGTGTCTGGGACATGCATTTGTGCCAGGGGATCTGAGGAATCTAACTTGCTCACCTGGCTAATTTTACATACATAAATGCCAAGTAATATATATATATGTGTTTATTTAATATGTGCATTTCTCTAATTCCTTGTTTGAATATTAATTTTTTCTAAGGGATACATGCAAATGGGAATTGTATAGGTTTTCATCACTGCTGCAAAGTTGAGGAAAACGTTTTAGGAAAAAAGTTAAAGAAAACCAATTTGTAGTACCTTTGTGTTTTCTTCTGGGTTCCTATTTTAAAATAGGATTGCACAAGAACTAGCTGTTGAGATGTGATAATTTAGCTAAGCTGACTTGTAGGTGCTGGTTCAAACTATTTGGTATTTTGTTGAGTGAAATGTGTACACCTTACACAAATTTACACAATAATTCAGAAATTCCTAAGGATAGAATCACCTCTGTAAAGCTTTTATTAGAAGGAAGGAAAAATATTATAACTGGATTATTAACTTGATTGTGCTAAAATATTTTTTAGAGTTTTGCTGTACATGTGTACATATAAATTCCACTTTACAAGGGGGCATAGGATGATTTTTGCTCATCTCCTCGGGCACCCAGCTGTCCAGTGCTTTGCTCCCTTATAGTATGTGCCATAGTAGCAATTGTTTCTAGAAAGGTGCCTGCCTCACCTGTGTCTGCACTGCAGGGAGGGGCTGATGGTGCAGCCAGGAGAGGAAAGGCTGAGCCTTTAAGAGACAACTGAGGGATGTTCAGGGAGCAGCAGCCAGTTGTACTTTGTGAGTCACTACCAACAGAATTGTCAGCCAACTGAACTGAGGCTGTTTCCTCTTGGAGCCTGTTTCTGCCAAAATCTTCCTGATCTGTGAAATCCATCAGACTGTCCAGAACACCTGGACGGGGTAGGGATCCTGATTCCTTCTGGTGCTGTGTGCTCTGTGTGTCCTTTCTCTTCTTGCTGCCAGGACAGTGTAGGAAGGGCAGTGCTAAGGCAGGGTCTGAGTGGGAAATGCTGAGGTAGCTGAGCTTCTCCATGAGCTGTTCAGGATCAGTCTGCTGCTAATCTTGCTTTGAAGAGGCTGGACTCCTGACAGCTTTTGAGCCACTTCCCATCCAGTTACTTAAGGCAATCCCCTTTAACTCCCTTTCAGAAAGCACTTAATTTGCAGAGGGTTTTACTGCCATCTGAATAAAGACATCCATCCCAGTAAGTAAATGTGGTTGTTCAAAGGTGTTTGATGATTAGAGTGCCCTGGGCATAGCATCAAAAATGTGATTGCATAAAAACTGTAGTAGCCACAGGCTCCAGTGGATCTGACCTTGCTGTCCTCTGTGTCTCTGAAGAGGGAAGGAGCAAACCATCAGGAGCTGTGAGATGAGTGTATGATCTGTGGTCTCTTCCCACAGGTCCAGAGGGTCTAGGGACAGAAGCTGGGCTATGGACAAGTTCATGGCCAGAAATACTGGTTGAATGGGAAACAAAACTCCCAGGTAAATGCTCCTGGTTCAGCCTTGAGAGGCAACCTGCCCAGATTAATGTGAGAAGTGGTCAGCAGAGATGGGAACTGGAAACTGATTCTCCAAAGTCTTATAGCCCGAAATCTCAGCAAGTGCAGGATTTTGTGTCTTAGCTCTTTTGTACCAGGTTGTAGCTGGAGCCTGTTTCTTTCCAAGTGAGATTTATTCTCACAATGTGCCATTTTATCTCCTCACTAGTATTCCAGGCCAGGCCTCGCTGTGTTTTGAATTAATTCTCTATTTGTTTTTGTGGAGGCTGCAGGAGTTTCCAGACTTGCCTGAAATGAAACAACCAAGCCGAAGTACAGTGTTCTCTCTTGCTGTATGTCCTTTGCTATACAGACTGCTGGGCACATGGAGACTTTTTGTACGTCTCATTTGGTGATACAGCCTTTCCCTACTCATACCATTTGTTAAACATGCAGCAATGACAGATTTGGGATTCTAAAATTCCTTTCTTTTTCCTATTATCAGTTTTAGCCTCCATCAAACTCCTATCAGTTACATCCACACACACACACCTTAAATAAGGCATCAAAACAATGAAACCATTTATTAACCTCTGCAGCCTGTTGTTAAAACCTTCGATTTTCTCATTTTTTCCAATAAATTTTTGTTTTCTTTGTCCATTCCCTGATCACTGGCTCAGTACTATTCAAAGCTGGGCTATAAAATGTCATATAGTCATAATTGTCTCTGATCTGGAAAGTCATTGTCAATTTTTCACTTATGTCTTCATTTCTAGTGGGCAAAAAGAAACTTTCAGCTTTAGGAAAGCCTTTTTCACTTTAATTCAAAAGAATTTAATAATGAATGTTTTATTGCCAAGTGGTCCTTAGTTTTCTGCAGCTGTAGATTTACAGGACTTCAAAGCTGGATGATTAAGGTGCAGTTTTAGTTTGTAGCCAGGCAAGCCAAACAATCTAAACTTCAAAGGAGGGGAGTGTTCTTTAATGTTGTGGGCTCACCCTTTGTGTTCAGCAAATGGAACTGCTGGGGAAAATGCCATGTGCAGCAGGCAAGTGATGTGGCTGCCACTCCTGGGAGAGGGTCTGCTGGTCTGCTGGCTGCTGCCTGAGAAGAGCAGCCCACACCCAGCAACCTCAGGATATTTGATAGCTGACAGCTAGGTTGTTTTTGCATGATGTCGACCTACAAGACTTTCTGCTTTGCTTTTAGTATTCTTAAAGTTTCTTTCTCTGGAGACTTCCAAGGCTGGTCATGCTAGAAGGCAGGATTTGAGCCTGAGCTCTGTTACCTCCTCTGCTTCATTTTGTCTGTGCCTGTTTTCCTCTGATGTGCTCACAGGATGGATGGTTTTATACACATTATGAAAGTTGAGAAAGGCTGTCCTGGCAAATGGAAGCCATTCAAATTCAATCCATGCAACACTGATTTGAGGGAAATGTGGTACAGGACTGGAAATGAGGATGCTCTGCATCTATGGCAGTCGTGTTGAAAAGGGGCCACTGTTATTTTGCTCTTCTGTTAATACTTTGTGCAGTTAACCCAGCTATACATCTCCAGTTTGATACAGCAGGGTTAGAGGAGAGAAAAAAGGAGCTAGACAGAGTCATCATTAGGTGGACCTGGAAACTGTGTGTGGCTTTTCTTTCCACTCTGGAGCCTAAGCAATGTAACCTAACCCTTTGTGTTTTACTCAACTCCTTATTGCACTTACCTGGTGGATGCTCCAGTTCAGAAAGTAGAACAAAAGCCTCATGATGAGGCAGAAAAGGGTCTGGATAATTCTTACTTCTTGAACTGGTGTGTTATTTACTAGGACTGTTTCCCTGACTAAAAATCAGTCTTAAAGATCCCTACAAATAAATTCATTCCATAGGTTTAGGATGCAACAAGGTGCAAGCATGCAATGGTGATACCCCATGGTGTCTGAGATGAAAGCAAGGTGCTTGGGAGTAGAGGATGAGTTCACAGACAGTCTGGATCCTGACTGTACACTTGCCTGTTCTGAGTTGTTGAGCCCCCAGGAAACAGTGTGCTGGACTCCATGGGCTGGGAGATCTGAGAGGAGCTGCCAGGACACCACAGAGACATGGCTGTTGTTCAGTAAAGGACTTGCAAAGCCACGTGGCTCTGGTGCAAATCCCTCTCATCAGTATTAAAACCTGAGTGGAGTTGGGGCTTTATCCAACCAGTATCTAGGCTTTTGTGGAATCTGTCTCCACAGGGCTCTGGGATTCAGCAGCAGAGGCCAGTGCTGCCAAGTGCTCTAGAGCAGAGTTGGCCAACACCATGCTGCCTCTCAGTGACCCATGTGCACACTGCTGGCAGAGTGGTGACTTCAGCTCACCAGTTAAACCTCTCCAATGACAGGAGGTGCCAGGCAACCTCTGGAGCTGCTGAGTGAAGGAACAGCTTTGTGAGACACAGTACACTCCTAATTTCTGATGTGGCTTTCCTGTTTTGAGAGCACTGCTTTGATGAGAAAATGGCCTCCTTTTCTCTCCCATCCTGTGCTGGGAGAACAGCCTTCATACTGTTCAGCTTTTTTTCTTTCATTCTTTACTTTCTGCTTTCTAGGGCTGGCACTGCCCTTGCAGTTCCACACACCCAACCCTCTCAACAGTATTCCTTGCTTTGTGAGAATCAATGTTTGATTAATCCAGGTTGCCCAGCTGTGGTACTTGTATTTTTCATTCTGACTCTGCTAGCTGATAGCCAGTATCATACTGGAAATCACTGCGTGTCTCTGTATCTCAGTTCTCCACTGGTGTGTAGGAATTTCTCATTGTGGCATTCAAAGGATTTTTTTGGGGTTTTTTTTGTTAAATACAGAGAAGGCAATTCTCTACTGATGCACAATATAACCTTGTAGTTTCAGTCTCTGTGCCTTTTTTCCCAAAACACTAATATTTAATTCTACGTGAAAAGCATATTCCAACAATGGAAAATAGGGTTTTTTTAAAACTTCTTTTAATTTCGTTGTTAATAGCTACAGCATACACTGAAATAACTTTTATTTTCATATACTTGTCATTAGATTTGTTTGCAGTTACTGTTGTGTGACTATTCCATATTTGAAAAAGGCCATCCAAGCTGTGTTGGATGTTTTTGATTGGACAGAACGGTGAAAGAACTGGACTAGATGAAGCTGATCTGAGGATAAGGAGTATGATATAAAGAGTTCTTCTTACTGTTGGCTTCCTGAGAATCAGCCTTCCTCATATTTAGACCCACAGACTGGATTAGAGTATCTGCAAGCAGGAGCATGTGAGGCTTACAGGTGCTTGACTGTGCACTTAGAAATATGCTCCTTCATTATGATCATTACAAGCATGTAGTGATTTCATGATTAGTTATCCAGATCACCTAACTGGTGATCTTAAATTAAACCAGGCAAGAGAATTAAAACCTCTCTGGAAGCCTGGAGGAGCTGTGTCTGTTTGACAAGTGCTTGCAGATTTGCTTCAGAAACCATGGATTGAGTTTTCACTTTGAGGTAAGTGGCAGAGTCCAGACTTTGAAGACAATAGTTTACTGCTGTCTTGGGTTTCTGCTTTCACCATATGAACCGTTTAAATAAAGAACATGATATAATGGAACCTTCTGTGTCTTTAATGCTAGAGCGCTGAAACTGGCTGTAGTCACAAGCCATAAAAGCTTATAGCCCTCTTGTTTTCCCCTATGTTTTAGATTTGTGTCCCCTTTTAGGGACTTTCAAATTAATCTGATTGCCTTTAACTGAAAAAATGTAAAAGGGAAAAGTAGGGGGCACTTGCTATCCTCCCCTCATTCCCTCTGTTACCTGACTGGGGCTCTGACAAATCATGAAGCCATCAGTAATTCTTTTTCTAGCCTTGCAGACCATTAGCCCAAACGGTTCTTTGATTTCTGAACCATGTCCTCCCAGCCCCCTGTGTGCCACAGCTTCACTATAGATACATAATTCATTATCTGGAAAGCTGCTGTTTTAATGTAATATTTAACAGGCAGCAGCTCAGCAGCTGTCCCCAAGGTAAGGAAGGCAGCTTGCTGCTGGCAGCAGCTGCTGCCTTTAGGCTTATCAAGATTTCTTTGTTTTGAAACAGAAGCTAGAAGGCTTTTTAATACATGCCCTGTCATTGGCTGAGCATATTCTGCTTTCTGGCTGTTACTCTGCCTTCCACTACGAAGACAAATTATTGTAATTCATTCTGCCTGCAATGGCTGCACACAATTCTGTGCTCTCAAGAAAGGAGTATGGTGAGGAAAGAGAGGAACCTTACAAGCAGATATTTGTGCCCTGTTTCCTCCTTGCATTTTTTTTAGTGGACCAGCCAGGCTCAGTGAATCTGTGCAGCAGCCCAGCTTATGTCAGCATTTTCAGAATGGGCTTTCTGTTTCTATAAGCATAAAAATACACAAATATATTGCCTATAGAGGGCATTCTAAATAGTGAGGGTGATATTCTACTGGTCTCATGCAAGTTCTAGTTCTCTGTGGCCTAAATCTGTGTAATTAGATTTAATTTATATTGTTCATACCACTGGCAGAATCAGTTCAAATGGCAATGCTGGCATTTCCATTCAAGTAGTATATCACAACAAGCATTAAGCAAGGCTTTTTACTTCTTTGGGATAAGAGCTTCATCTTTTGTATTTGAGCATCATAAAATGCACTGATGGCTGGGTTCCCCTAGAATATGTGGGTCTTAAAATGGCCATGTGTAAACTGCATGTGCCATGTTTTTCTTGCTCTAGAGATAACTGGGGTGCAGTTACAGAGTTTGGCTGCCCAGTGTTGTCATCCATGCAGCAAATATGCTCTGGCACCAGGAGAAAGTTGCTCTATTACATTTGGTTGCTGTACACCCTGTGTTAGCCTCCAGGACTTTTGAGGCAGGTCCCTGTGAGTTGTAATGTCTCCTGAGCCTGTCTCCTTTCTGTGCTCCTACAAGAATTTCCCTTGTTAGTAAAGAGACTCTGTCTTTCTAGGACTGCGACCTAGCTTTGATCAGTCGCCTTTGCTTGAAACATGACAGACCTGCAAACTTTCGTAAAACATAGAATTGTTTAGAGGATGTTTTGGAAACATAGTGTGGCCCTCAGTAGGTGTCAGTGTGCTTTGCTAAGAGACTGTGAGTGCTGGTAGAGTGGAGAGGAGGCTGCTGACCCAGGTTTTCACATACAAGGATTCCCTTTTGCCATCTAATTGTTCTGCATGAACACTATCAGGACAGAACATGTAGACTACAGAGCCTTGCAGATCTAGGAAGACCAGTGAAAGTTCAAGGATTTCTGTGGGAAGGATGTCACTTCACTGGCTTTGCCCTAGCCCACGAGTACTGAGATGTCCAGGTAGGAATGTGGTACCAGCTCAGAAGCTGGTGTTTGGAGGGGCTGGGCAGCAACAGCTCCATGGCTGATTGATGCTGGTGAACCTTCTCCACTGTGAGAGTGGAAGCTTGTACAGCAGAGATTGAGGAAATTCTGCTGTGCTGGATAAAAATGTGAATAGTCCCAAACCCTGAACTATGCTTGTATGAGCAGTCTGCCTGAACTGTGATCTCTAAGGTTATGCACCTGAGCTTTACTCTCTGCCTCTGTAATTCCAAGGTGCCTGTGTCAGCTTGTCAGATGAGACACTGCCTATGATGGAGACACACAATTGTCAGGATGGGATGCAGTGGAAGGGTACATCTGTATGGAATATTGGCAGTGAATGTGGCAAAACAGAACTTCCACTGGGAAATCCATTCAGAAACATTCCGTGCAACATTCCGTTGAACTTCAGTGGGAGCAAGGCCACCAGCTGAAGACATTTCTCAGGATGAGTTGTTGTTTGCCTATCAGGTTTTTCATTTCTTGTTTGAATCTGATCTAAACCAGCATGTTTCTGAAAAGTGAGATTATATCAGCTAATAATTAACCGCTTCAAAGCGACTTCTGTAGGCGTTCTGATAATGCTGCTGACTGGGAGGGGTTTGTTCATTGCCAGTGAGTGGACAGAATTAGAATTGATGTCTCTAAGCGTTGTTCTAGTAGCAGTTGTCCTAAAGCACAAATAATTGAGACCCAGCTTTTTGCATTGCCAGCTTGGAGTCCTTCAGCCATCCACAGTTGTGTTCTGAGTGGCTGCAGTGCTGGGCTCGAGTGACAACTATGTACTTCCCATTTTTCCCAAGGAGAATTGTTGTGACAGTGAAGAATGCCGTGTGTTTGACAGTCATGTTTAGAAGAGTTATTGCACACTCCATGCAGGGCCAGATACAGGAGGAGACTGCTGTAAACCTGTTAGTCTGTGCAAACTGTAACAAGGCTACAGACTTGGATCAGAATATCCCAGAGCTCTTAAGTTTGGATGTGGATCAGCAGCACTTCCATCTGCATTGTCTCATCATTAGTATTGGCAAGGGTTTCCTCAAATTTGTCAACGTTTTGCCAAAGGCTTACAGTATATATGCTTTCACATTTCAGTCCTTTTTCTGTGTTAATGTGACAAATAGCTTCGTTTTTTGTAAAGACAAAGTCTGCAACTGTTGAGTCCTTAATGATAGTCCATTAATTTGCTGCTGCCAAATCTGTGCTTGTAAAGCTTCAGTTACTTTACTAAAGAAGATAATAATGTTGGTAATTGGTTGGCTTGAATTTCTGCAGTACTCTGTATTCAGTCTAGAGAGAATCAGAGTCTTTACAGGCTCAGCTAAAAGCTCTGGCATCTGCAGCCTGAGCTTCACCAGTGGAAGGCTTCTGTTACATTCTCTTTAGCTCAAGGTTCAGAGCAGTGGCTAAGATGGGACTCACGTAGTCTTTTAAAAATACAGTGAGGATGTCTTTGGTTTCATGGTGGATTATGTGCAAGAGAAAAAAAATGGGATTATGATGGGCAAGGTAGAGGGAGAAGGTGATTGTAGAGAGATGTGTTCAGAAGGCATGAACCACTTCATTCCTGTCATGGAGCAGACCTGGAAAATGTTAGCACAATAGTTCAGAAAGAGTGCAGAAGTTGGATATTATCTCTCCAATATGAAATTATTAAAGAAAAATAGATAAGAATTCACTACTCTGATGTCGTGGTAAGTAATTTCTTGTCAGAATATAAAATTTTCCTCGACTTTCGTTTTTGATGTGAGAGATTTGAAGAAATTTATGAGAATTAGAAAATTACTTGTGGTTGCATGGTAATGCATAAAAATTATCCAGTCATTTTCATTCAGATTTTTCAAAGCATAAAGTACCATCATCTTTGGTCAGGAAGGAATTTCCTCCCTTATAATAGCATGTAAACATAACCACAGTTGGAATATATAATTTGATACATTCTTCAGAAGTGTTGAGCACTTGCTGCTTTGGAGAACCACGTGGAACCATATGGCCTGTTTTGCATAGCTGTGCTACTATTTTCTGAGTCTTTCATACGTACATTTGTAACTTCTTTTCTGTACCCTCAAATTAAGTTGCCTTAATTTAGATGCCTTCTGCAACGTGCCTTGTAGGGACAGACACAGAACTCCTACCAGTTGGCTTAAATTGCTTCCTTGTGAATGTGTGGCTTCTGCTGGCCTGAGAAAAAAATCATTTCCTCTCCTTTCAAATCAGAGGTTAGCACAATGACTGTAGGCACATAGTCCAGGCAGTTCCACACCATCAGCATAAAGGACTGGGCTCATTGCAACTCTAGACCTGAAATACACTGAGGAAAGACAGTAAGGGTTAATTTTCTGCTGGAAATTGTGGAAGAGTGGAGGGTAAGGGAAAGCAGCCTGCTGTTGGTACAAGACTCTCTGGAATGTGCTGGGGAAAAATTTTCTTGCTCCCCCTCATCATTCCCACTTGCCATCACCAGGTCTTCTTCCATGAGCAGATGAAATTACTTCTTTCCCCCCTTTCCACCCCAGCACACCTGTAGAGAGGGGTGGAAGTTGTCCTTTGGTATTCTAAGACACATACCATGAGGTGAGCAGGTCCCTGAGAGCTGGTGACAAGTCAGATTCTAAAGGAAAGATTTGTGAGTTCTGGAGCACAAGTATGCGTAAATGGAAGAAGCTGAACTACAATTATGCCTAGGCTCTCAACAATTTCAGATTCTTTTTCATTAGGAGCTCTGGCAAGGAAAACAGCATTAGCATTGGCAGAGGCAATACTATTCCCTAAATTTGTCTGCTTTGTCAGTAGATACTGCTGTCAGAGGCAGTGAATGTGCCATTGCACAGTGAGAGCTCCCCATAAGAAGCCTCTGCCTCTAATGATGCAGGCTCTGAATTGAACGTGCTCAATCTCCACAGTAACCTCCTATCAGGAAACATTTTTGAGTCAAGAGCCAGAAGGGTTTAGAGTAGTCTAACTCCTGAGGCATCTTTGGACATGATTAGAATACTGGTACTCTGGAATTTACACTTGGGTTGAAACATGCAAGTTGCAACAAAGATGGTGTTGTGCAGCTCCTAGAAATTGCTGGTGTAGTAGTTGTCCTCATGTTAATTATTGTTGATTGACTTCTCTTTGTGACCCTCCTTGCTGACCTCCTGAGCCAGCTGTGACCATGGTGGAAAGTTTTCATCCCTTGCTGCTAGCTAGTAGAAGCTGATAGCAAAGCAGTTAAAATACAGTTTGTTTATAGGGATACTGTACAGTGTTGTAAATTTCACAAGCTCCTGAAACCTCTGTATTTGGGAAGGCAGTGTGATCATTGTTAATGTCTGTTCCTTTTATGGAGCAAAGTAATTGTGGGCAGAAGGTGGAGGGATTGGTGCCTCAGCTGTGCTGGTACAAGGGAGATGCTGCATCCTTGAAAAAAAAATGTACTTAGTTGCATGTTATGTCTGAGCTCATCTGAACTCTAAATATTGGATTGCTGCAGTAGAAGTGACCTTTCCTCCATTGTGAAGTCACTTCAGCCGACCTAAGCTGTACTCCATGGCCACAGTGAGCAGCACATCCCAGGCAGCACAGTAGGAGTCTCTTCTCTAAAACTGCCTCTTCTCAAGTAGTCTCTTTTCAAATAACTGAAGACAGGGAGATGGGAGAGCATGGGTGTACTAGTACCACAAATATGTTTTTATTGCCAGAAGTATAACTTAAAAATGACTGAGCCTTTTTTACTGAAACTTTGAGAAGTTCAGACAAGGGCAGATAAAGCATATTAAGGAAAAATCAGCTCAATTAGATCAAACATTACACAGCTCTGAACTCATGTAAGCAGGTTTTACGAGCAGAATTTCAAGGTCAATCTTGTGTGCAATTCTACTTACTTTATCTTGAGGAGTACTTGAAGATATTTTTCTCCCTTCCTCTTGTCTTGCATCTTTTTTTTTCTGCTTGCTGTGGTTCCTGGAGTGTGACATCACTTACTAGCATTTGGCCTACCTGGAAGATGGATTTTGTTTATTTACAAGGTATTGCTTTATTTGAAGTGGGTGGTAGTCTTAAACAGTTCTTTACTTTAATTAATAGATAAAAGTCTAGAGTAATGTCACATGAATTATCAAGAAAGACATCTCCAGGCAGGAGAGTCAAGCTAGCCAGACACAGGTTTTATGTATAACAGGCCAAAGATTTAGTTCAATCTTCATTTCTTTCATATAGTTTTAGTAATCCTACACTTGATCCTGACAACTGACACAGACCACTAGCCTTAAGTTTATAAGGGTTTTCTGTAGTCCATGTACTAGTACAGAGAAGCTTTATTAGTGACTCTGTTCATGTTAAATCTTGTCAGATGTTTTTGCATAAGAAACCACAGTTCTGAGGTCTCATCTCTTTGTTGGTGCATTTTTAAAGCAGTTTAATGGCTTCTGAAACCACAGAAGGCATGGGAGGGGAGAAGAGATCACAGGGCTTTTGGATTGCTTAATAGATGTCAGTGGCTTTGGAGTGTTTGCCTGCTTTTGCTTTATTCTCTGCCATGAGGTCTAAGATATGGTACCAAAAAAACATTTACGGACTCATCAAAATCCTCTGCAGTGATTTTGACTTGGAAAATTTTATCAAGTTATACTTGTAATTACCACGGAACTTGCTGAAATAAAAAGTGCTTAAGGAAATTAGGCATTTAATATTTGACTGAGAAGTCAATGAGATTTTAGTGCATACTTGTAAATCCTGCCCTAGGAAAATGTGAACTGTGTCAGTTTGAGCTGAACTTCCTCATTACAATAAAAGGTATTTAAGATTTCCTTTTTCTCATTGCCACAACCAAATGAACACTGAATGTTAAAATCCCCCTAAGCTCCTTCCAAACTGTGGAAATGAAACACCTTTCACCTACAAAGGTGCCTGCTTCTTTAGGAAAAAATGCCATTATATTGTCCATTGGAATTGTGACACAGTGAATGTATTTTGATTCAAAGCTTGTTTCTTTCATTTGCA